>NC_135234.1:245648598-245948598 GCF_051348905.1 Ranitomeya variabilis
AATTGCTTGCTAAAAATCATTTTTGAGGAAAGAAAAATTATTTTTTATTTTCACGGCTCTGCGTTATAAACTTCTGTGAAGCACCTGGGGGTTTAAAGTGCTCACTATGCTTCTAGATAAGTTCCTTGGGGCGTCTAGTTTCCAAAATGGGGTCACTTGTGGGGGAGCTCCAATGTTTAGGCACACAGGGGCTCTCCAAACGCGACATGGTGTCCGCTAAAGATTGGAGCCAATTTTTCATTCAAAAAGTCAAATGGCGCTCCTTCCCTTCCGAGCCCTGCCGTGCGCCCAAACAGTGGTTTACCCCCACATATGAGGTATCAGCGTACTCAGGACAAATTGGACAAAATTTCTCCTTTTACCCTTGGGAAAATAAAAAAATTGTTGCTAAAAGATCATTTTTGTGACTTAAAAGTTAAATGTTCATTTTTTACTTCCATGTTGCTTCTGCTGCTGTGAAACACCTGAAGGGTTAATAAACTTCTTGAATGTGGTTTTGAGCACCTTGAGGGGTGCAGTTTTTAGAATGGTGTCACTTTTGGGTATTTTCAGCCATATAGAACCCTCAAAATGACTTCCAATGTGAGGTGGTCCCTAAAAAAAATGGTTTTGTAAATTTTGTTGTAAAAATGAAAAATGACTGGTCAAATTTTAACCCTTATAACTTCCTAGCAAAAAAAAAAAAATTGTTTCCAAAATTGTGCTGATGTAAAGTAGACATGTGGGAAATGTTATTTATTAACTATTTTGTGTCACATAACTCTCTGGTTTAACAGAATAAAAATTCAAAATGTGAAAATTGCGAAATTTTCCAAATTTTCGCCAAATTTCCGTTTTTTTCACAAATAAACTCAGAAATTATCAACCTAAATTTACCACTAACATGAAGCCCAATATGTCACGAAAAAACATTCTCAGAATCGCTAGGATCCGTTGAAGCGTTCCTGAGTTATTACCTCATAAAGGGACACTGGTCAGAATTGCAAAAAACGGCCAGGTCATTAAGGTCAAAATAGGCTGGGTCATGAAGGGGTTAATAACAAAAAACAATAATATTACCATAAGTGACATTATACACACAAGCTCGGTGTGTAGTGTACAGATAATACAATGATCACCAATGACATTATACACAGGAGCTCTGTCTATAGTGTCAGTGTACAGGTAATACGGTGATCACTAGTGACATTATACACAGGAGCTCTGTGTATAGTGTATAGATAATACAGGGATCACCAGTGACATTATACACAGGACCTCTATATAGTGTCAGTGTACAGGTAATGCAGTGATCACCACTGACATTATACACAGGAGCTCAGTATAGTGTCAGTGCACAGGTAATACAGTGATTACCAGTGACATTAGACACAGGAACTCTGTATATAGTGTACAGTGTACACATTGACTAACCAGCGACGTCTCTAGTTGAAGATTTTCATCTTCACCTTTCCTCTTCATCCAGCACAGACTGCCATCACGTCTTCCAGCCAGGACTCGTCTCTGCAGAAAATAACAGTTATCCAGAGCACCGCTTCAAAAACGCATTCCCCAACTTCTACACTATGCCAGATGAAGAAAAAAAGTGACAGTGTTGCCTTGTACAATAACAAGACCCCTCATTGAAAACAGTATTCTCAAAAATAAACACCATATAAAGTATACCACCGCAGTAATTATATCCCTTAATTAGCCCCAACAGTAATAATGTCCCATATCCTGGCACCTTCTTGTAATAATGACCCCATGTGTTACCATCCTATTCCCATATGTCCTCCCATCCTGGCCCCATGTATCCTCTCATGTGTCCTCCCATCCTGCTCCCCCATATGTCTTCATCCCATCCCCATATATGTCCTCCCGTCCTAGTCCCCTCATCCTGTCCCATATATGTCCCCTCATCCTGTCCCCCATATATCTCCATCCTGTCCCCCATATGTCTTCATCCTGCCCCACATATGTCCCCTCATCCTGTCCCTCCATATGTCTCCATCCTGCCCACATGTATGGAAAATAATCGATAAACAATTTTGGCACAAATATGGCACATTCGTATTTGTGATCGTAAATCCGAGCAAAATTTCATAAAATTGGTGAAAAATCGGTAAAAGTGTGGAAAAATACTTGCGTTGTCACCAAATTTTTTTCCGCACTTTAGCAACGATAATGGTGGTGTACAGTATCATGAGCTTTTGGCATGTGTTTGATGAGGGGAGGGGGTTTGCAGAGCTCAGTGGCGCGGCGTTCTTGGAAGCACAGCACAGCAGTCATTTTTTCCCCCTAACTTTATGTGTGCACATTGTGGCTAGCCAATCAGGGCTTAGTTGACACCCACAATGCCCTGACACAACGGCTTGTGTAATTGGCTGCTGAATTCACATGTCCCTCTCCATATAAATAGTGGACATGTTGTTTTAGCACCATTTTGACACTGATACAGTGCAGAGAGGCTGCTCCTGACGCTGCTACTGTTTGCATCAAGATTTCAGCTATTTAGTTAGGCCAGGGGTCCTCAAATTTTTTAAACGGGGCCAGTTCACGATCCATCAGACCATTGGAGGGCCGGAATATAGTTTAAAAAAAAAAAAAGCTATGAATAAATTCCAATGCACACTGCACATATCTTATTCTGAAGTAAAAAAAACCAGGAACAAATACAATATTTAAAATGAACAAGTAAAGTTAAATCAACAAACTTACTGGTATTTCAATGGGAACTATGGGCCTGCTTTTGGCTAATGAGATGGTCAATGTCCGGTTCCATATTTGTCACTGCTAGTTGTAACAAGTGAAGCAATTGTTCTCTTTCTTGATATCATTGTTTCCTAGGGATTCCAAATTGCTATTAGTAAAATACCAATATATATACAGCTCTACAAAAACAATATGCCAGCAATAAAATTGCCCACACAGAAACATACAGACTGCTCATCAATGCAGTCTGATCAGTGCCCATCAGCGCAACCTTGCCAGTCCATATCCATTCAGCCTCACCAGTGCCCATATTGGTGGAACTCTGCTTTTACCTCAGGCTCAGATTGGTGTGATGCGAGAGTCCCCAAAAAGCAGGTAAATGTCCCCAATAGGCAGCATAGGTCCCCAGTAGGCAGGCAAAGTCCTCAATAAGCAGGTAAATGTCCCCAATAGGCAGCATTGGTCCCCAATAGGCAGGTAAATGTCCCCAACAGGCAGGTAGAAGTTCCCAATAGGCAGCATAGGTCCCCAATATGCAAGTAAATGTCCCCAATAGGCAGTATAGGTCCCCAACAGGCAGGTAAATGTCCCGAATAGGCAGAATAGGTTCCAAATTGGCATGATAGACTGGACCCGACGCTAAAAAAAAGTACCAGTACTCACCTATGTCCCCCGCTGCTCTGAAGAGGCACCTGCTCGACTCCATCTTCTGTCACAGGCGGCGTGACGTTATCAGGCCATCTGTGCTGCATACGGAGGACCACGCATCGCCTTTCCTCGCTGCCTCGTCGTTCCGCCCGCGATTACAGGGCCTGCCGGCACTGAATTGTAGTGGCCGGATAAATGTCCTCGGCGAGGGGGGGGGGGTGCATTACTGAGGTTCTCAGACAAAACCAGCAGGGCACATGTCCTACCAGTGTGTTGTGCACTGCTTTTATAGTGCTCTATGCACGAGTATAGCATTCTAAACAATATTATATCAGTAGCTAAATGTGGAAATCCTGCGGTATCCAAGATTGTAGCTAGTTAGATAGGTGGTTGCATATCAGTCAGATAGTGTAGCTAGATAGTGTCCAGTGAAGGTGTAAAATTTACCTTCCAGCACTTTTTTTTTCTTTTTTGGCCACACTGAGGTGCACAAATAAATCCAGCAGGGCACGTGTTGTGCACTGCTTCTATTGTGATCGATGCACGAGTATAGCATTCTAATTCACATGTAGCTAGTGACAAATTATTAAACAGCCTGTTGTATCCCAATTTGTAATTTAGTGCTGTGAAGACCCAAATCCAGGTGTGAAAAACTTGATGCATCATTCCCAAGAAGACTCATGGCTGTACTAGCTCAAAAGGGTGCTTTTACTCAATACTGTCCCAACTGTCTGAATACTTATGACCATGTGATATTTCAGTTTTTCTTTTTTAATAAATTTGCGAAAATTTCTACATTTCTGTTTTTTTCAGTCAAGATGGGGTGCAGAGTGTACATTAATGAGAAAAAAAATGAACTTTTTTCAATTTACCAAATGGCTGCAACGAAACAAAGAGTGAACATTTTAAGGGGGTCTGTTATACTTTCCATACCCACTGTATGTACATATACAAACACACACTAATTTAATACCTCATGTGATCAGATGAGCCCTGGAGGAGGTCAGCCACATAGTGCAGAGGTCATCTAGAGATGGCTGCAGAAACGACTGTGGTGGATGGGGACACAGAGCAGAGATAACTGATATCAGCCCCCTGCTGCAGTCGTACTGTCCTGTGCAGTGAGCCTCCTTCCCCGACCTCTTCTCTGTGAGGAGATGCTGCAGCCTACTGGGAATAGAACAGTGGAGGGAGCAGAAGACACTCTTCCTCCACTGTTGTCCCCTGTGTGCTGTGCGGCCCAGGCCCCCTGACTACATGTGAATACTCACCATTGGGACGCGCCATGCAGGAAGACAGAGATAGCAACCAGTGAGCGCTCTCATCACTCTGATGGGGAAAGCATTTATTGGCCAGCGTCTCTCCCTGCATGACATGCCCCCTTTTTGAACTCCTACACTCTGCATGCCGCTCTCTCCCCAGCTCTGGATAGTGGCATGATTACGGGAGGGAGTGAGAGGACCCGATGCTGCATGACACCGGGCTCCTCTCACTCCCGCCCGTAATCTTGACTCAGTGGCCCTGTAGTGGCTGCATACCGTGCCGCTACGGGCAGTATGCCCTTGCCTGCAGGGGCCCCCTCCACTTTCAGGACCCGGTGCTGTTGCACCGGTGGTATGTTCGCCCCTGCTGCCAATCTACCACAGGGTTGTGCAGAGTGAGCGAAAGAAGTCCAGGAACCACAGGAGAAGGCAAACCCTCTAGCACATAGCAGTCAATACCATCTGAGTGCATGGCCCCTACCTGTAGATGTAACTCTTGGAAGACTTGAGTAAAATACCCCTGTCTCGAGGGTGCGGAGTCGAAGGAGATTGTGGGTATAGTTCTGGACAGTGTAAGTGGTTTGAGGTCCTGGACCTTGACGAACCTAGCGTCAATCAAGTTAAACCCCGCCCCACTGTCCAGAAACCACCTTATTTTTGGCAGATGAATTTCAGCAGGTATAAAAAAATTGTGTCCTACCCAAGGAGTAGATATGTACACCCTTAGTTTTCTGGCGGCTGTTTACAGTGAGATAGGGAAGGTCATGCACCCACAAATGGCCCTCTCTTTTACGGTACAAACATACTCCCCCTTGGGGCCGAACAACAGACTGCTTTCCAGAACTAGTTGCCCAACCCAACTGCATAGGTTCCTCAGATGACTCAGACCAGATTTCACTGGGCCCTGGACTTTCGGCACATTGGGGTGTCTCTTTATGTCTCTGGCAAAGACGGCGATCCACCTGGACAGCCAGATACATGGCCGTCTCAAGGGAAACTGGAGTCTCATACAGGGCTAAGGCTAAGTGCACACGTTGCAGAATTGCCGCGGAAATTTCCGCGGCAATTCTGCAGCTCCTGCCGTGGGTATATCGCATGCGGAATTGGCATGCATATTCCCGCAGAAAACTAGCGTTTTGCAAGCATAATTAGCTTGCAGGATGCTAGCGTTTTCCAAGCGATCTGTAGCATCGCTTGGAAAACTGATTGACAGGCTGGTCACACTTGTCAAACATAGTGCTTGACAAGTGTGACCAACTTTTTACTATTGATGCTGCCTATGCAGCATCAATAGTAAAAGATAGAATGTTAAAAATAATAAAAAAAAATTTAAAAAATGGTTATACTCACCTTCCCCAAACAGCCGATCTCCTCAGCGGCTTCCGTTCCTATAGATGGTGTGTGTGCAGGACCTTCGATGACGTCGCGGTCACGTGACCGTGACGTCATCGCAGGTCTTTCACACACACCATCTATAGAAACGGAAGCGGCCACGTGCACCGCTGAGAGGCGGGAAGGCTCCGGGGCCATCAGAGGGTGAGTATATCACAATTTTTTATTTTAATTCTTTTTTTTTTTAACAATTATATGGTGCCCAGTCCGTGGAGGAGAGTCTCCTCTCCTCCACCCTGGGTACCAACCGCACATGATCTGCTTACTTCCCGCATGGTGGGCATAGCCCCATGCGGGAAGTAAGCAGATCAATGCATTCCTAGGTGTGCGGAATCCCCGCGATTCCGCAAATTTAATGAACATGCTGCATTTTTTTCTGGAATGCGATTCCGCTCAGGAATTTAAATGCAGCATGTGCACAAAAAATGCGGATTGCATTCTATTAAATAGGATGCTTAATGTAAGCGTTTTTTTTCGCGGTTTTACAGCGTTTAGCGAAAAACCGCGAAAAATCTGCTACGTGTGCACATAGCCTAAGGGATCCTTCACCCTTACTGATAGCTCTTCACAGAACTGGCTACAGAGGGTGGGGTCATTCTACTTAGCACTCCGAAACTCGGAGCAATACTCCTCCGTTGGTCTCCCTGCCGAAGCCGAAGTAGTGTGGACTCATAGCAAAAAAAGACTGGCAGTCAGGAATATATGAAATATGAATATCTTTACTGCTCTAGATAATAAGAAAAAATAGAGATACTTAGCTCATAATTTGGCCAATTCATGCATACCCAACAGCCAGCGACAATGCTGTCTCACATCTGCTGGGAACCTACATGTCTAGTGTGAATACCTCTCATGGGCTGAAGCCTGAACTTCTGGGTAGGCAGGATCCTGCTGCAATTAAAACCACCAAAGGCTGGAGGGCGAAGTGCTTGGTCAGAAGGCTGATATACAAATAGGTAAAAACTGGCACTTCCAAATCAGAAAACTGGTGCGAACTAGGAGTAGCCACCTCCATATAAACAAACAAATAAAGTTGCACTCTGTAGTCCTAAAGCATGTAAATATGTAATATATGAAATATGAATAACATTACAGCTCTAGATAATATAAAAAAATAGAGATGCTTAGCACATAATTTGGCTAATTCATGCATGCATAGCAGCCAATGACAAGGCAGTCTCAGATATGCTGAGAACCTACGTGGCTGTTAGGCCGGGGGCACACTTGCGAGTGTGATGCGAGAAACTTACACGAGTCTCTTGCATCAATACCCGGCACTGCCGCCGGCACTTGGACCGGAGCATGCGGCTGCATGTATTTCTATGCAGCCACAGACTCCGGTCCCGAGTGCTGGCAGCTGTGCCGGGTATTGATGTGAGAGTCTCGTGTGAGTTTCTCGCATCACACTCAAAAGTGTGACTCCAGCCTTAGGCTGAAGCTTGAATTTCTGGGTAGGTAGGATCCTGCTGCAATTAAGACCACCACAGGCTGGAGGGCGAAGTGCTTGGTCAGAGGGATGATATACAAATAGCAAAAAACTGGCACTTCGAAATCAGAAAACTGGTGCGAACTAGGAGTAGTCACCTCCATATACAACAAACAAATACAGGTCCTTCTCAAAAAATTAGCATATAGTGTTGAATTTTTTACCGCTGAAAACGCTGTACAACGAGAAGAGGTGACCGGACCCTGAGGAAGATTGTGGAGAAGGACCGATTCCAGACCTTGGGGAACCTGAGGAAGCAGTGGACTGAGTCTGGTGTGGAAACATCCAGAGCCACCGTGCACAGGCGTGTGCAGGAAATGGGCTACAGGGAAGCAGCACTGGACTGTTGCTAAGTGGTCCCAAGTACTTTTTTCTGATGAAAGCAAATTTTGCATGTCATTCGGAAATCAAGGTGCCAGAGTCTGGAGGAAGACTGGGGAGAAGGAAATGCCAAAATGCCTGAAGTCCAGTGTCAAGTACCCACAGTCAGTGATGGTGTGGGGTGCCATGTCAGCTGCTGGTGTTGGTCCACTGTGTTTCATCAAGGGCAGGGTCAATGCAGCTAGCTATCAGGAGATTTTGGAGCACTTCATGCTTCCATCGGCTGAAATGCTTTATGGAGATGAAGATTTCATTTTTCAGCACGACCTGGCACCTGCTCACAGTGCCAAAACCACTGGTAAATGGTTTACTGACCATGGTATTACTGTGCTCAATTGGCCTGCCAACTCTCCTGACCTGAACCCCATAGAGAATCTGTGGGATATTGTGAAGAGAAAGTTGAGAGACGCAAGACCCAACACTCTGGATGAGCTTAAGGCCGCTATTGAAGCATCCTGGGCCTCCATAACATCTCAGCAGTGTCACAGGCTGATTGCCTCCATGCCACGCCGCATTGAAGCAGTCATTTCTGCAAAAGGATTCCCGACCAAGTATTGAGTGCATAACTGAACATTATTATTTGATGGGTTTTTTGTTTGTTATTAAAAAACACTTTTATTTGATTGGCCGGGTGAAATATGCTAATTTATTGAGACAGGTTTTTTGGGTTATCAGGAGTTGTAGGCCAAAATCATCAGTATTAAAACAATAAAAGACCTGACAAATTTCAGTTGGTGGATAATGAATCTATAATATATGAAAGTTTAATTGTAATCATTACATTATGGTAAATAATGAAATTTAACACTATATGCTAATTTTTTGAGAAGGACCTGTAATGTTGCACTCCGTAGTGCTAAAGCATGTAATATTGTAATATATGACATATGAGTACCATTACAGCTCTAGATAATAAGAAAAAATAGAGATGCTTAGCACATAATTTGGCCAATTCACGCATGCCCATCAGGCAATGACAAGGCAGTCTCAGATCTGCTGGGAACCTACATGTCTAGTGTGAATACCTCTCTTAGGGCTCATACCCATATGCGAGAAAAAAACGGACCAGTGCTATATGAGTGTCATGTGAGTACAATGCGATTTTTCACAATTAGCATCCGATTTACGTCCGAGTGCATTGCGATTGCTATCTGATTGCAATGCGATTTTAACATGAGCTTTTATATACAGGAGTTCTCTATGTCATTTACACATTGTTTTCAAAGGAAATATTTGTCAAAACACACACATATATATAATTGATAGATAGAAGAAATTCCTGTATTCCTGTGCGCGTACAGTAAAATCACACTGACTGGTTAGAATAGAATAGAAATATACATGTAGAATACATATATGCATGTCAGTAACACACACACATATACAGTATACATATATGTATCTATATTGAACTGAAAGATAGAAGAAAAGCCAGTAATTCATCTGCCGGCTTCTGTAAAATCACTGCAGGAGCCGACAGGATAGAAGAGATGGATTACATACAGTAAATACATATAGAATAGGTAGATATATAGATGTCAGTGACAAATACAATTAGTACAGTGTGTGTGCAAATTACTGGACATGTATTTAATTAATAAAAGATTATTTTACCGAAAATAATACAGCTAAAAACATCAGCACTCAGCCGCCCCATAAAAGGCTCATCTCTAAGATGCACTAATTCCAGCACTTAGCCTCGCTCTTCCCACTTGCCATGTTTCGGTGGCAAATGGGTTAATAGTTGTGGGGTTGATGTCAACTTTGTATTATAAGGTGACATCAAGCCCGGTTTAGTAATGGAGAGGTGTCAATAAGACACCTATCCATTACTAATACTATAGTTGGTACATGTTAAATACACAGCCAGAATAATGTATTTTAATTAAATAAAACACAACTCAGTTTTACCATGATTCATGTCAGTCCACTTGCTGCAACAGCTCTCCAAGGTGTGATCACTCCTTTTTAGATGCAGACTAATGAGCAGATCGAATTTGATGCAGGTGTTATTTTTGGGTATCAAAATTTACAGGGTGATTCCATAATTTTTTCCTCAGAATTGAGTGATTCCATAATTTTTCCCCTATGCTTGGTTAAAAAAAGTAACCATTACTGACTACCACATTTTTGTTCTTGATTTCTTTTAGTGTTTCTTAAAGCCAGAAAGTTGCCATTTGAAATGACTTTAGTTTTGTGCCATGTCTGTGATCTGCTTTTTTTCTACAAAATTAAACAACTGAATGAACATCCTCCAAGGCCAGTGATTCCATAATTTTTGCCAGGGGTTTTACAACAAATAAAGTTGCACTCTGTAGTGCTAAAGCATTTAAATATGTAATATATAAAATATGAATAGTATTACTGCTATACACTGTGTTCCAAATTATTATGCACAAAGAGTTTAGGAGTGATAAGGTTAAAATTTTGTTGTTTGTCATTTAAACTCATTGATGGTGATGTGTGTCAGGGCTCTTTATATCACTGAAAGCAATTGCAGATACCTGTGCAAATTAGTTTGGCAGGTGTGTCCAAATAAAGGCAAGACTACTTGAGAAGGCTGTTCCACATTATTAAGCAGCCTACATTTTTTGCCAAAATGGGAAAGAAAAAGGATGTGTTGGCTGCTGAGAAGCAACAAATTGTGGAGTATTTAGGTCAAGGCATGACTGCAATCAACATTGTCAAGACACTTCATCGTGATGATCGCACAATCAAGAAGTATGTAGCTGATTCCCAGCACACACGTGTGCGTGCTGATAAGGAAAAATTGAGGACTCTTTCCAACAGGCAATTGCGTAAGGTTAAAAGAGCAGCTGCAAAAATGCCTTGTCATAGCAGCAGACAAGTGTTTGAAGCTGCTGGTGCCTCCAACGTCCCCAGAACAACAAGATGCAGGGTCCTTCAGAGGTTTGCAGCTGTGCGTAAGCTATCCTGTCAACCACCTCTATCCACTGCACACAAGCAGTGGGCCAAACGATACATGAAGACTGACTTCCAAACTGTTTTGTTCACCGATGAGTGCCGTGCAACGCTCGATGATCCAGATGGATGGAGTGGAGGATGGCTGGTTGATGGACATGCCATGAAAACACGGCTAAGGCGCCAACGAGGAGGTGGAGTAATGTTTGGGGCTGTAATCATGGGGAGAGAGATTGTCGGCCCCTTTATGATCTCTGAAGGGGTAAAGATGAACTCCATAATCTATGTGGAGTATCTAAAACAACACTTCCTGCCATGGTTCAAGAGGAAGAACCGTGCTTTCCGCAGCAAGATCATTTTCATGCATGATAATGCACCGTCTCATGCTGCAAAAAACACATCTGCATCTCTGGCTGTTATGGGCATAAAAGAGGA
Source organism: Ranitomeya variabilis (assembly GCF_051348905.1). Lineage (NCBI taxonomy): Eukaryota > Metazoa > Chordata > Amphibia > Anura > Dendrobatidae > Ranitomeya > Ranitomeya variabilis. The sequence continues at coordinate 245,659,819 of NC_135234.1, forward strand.
CAAACTTATGGTGTGGCCACCATCTTCCCCTGGCCTCAACCCCATTGAGAACCTCTGGAACATCATCAAAAGGAGTGTCTATGATGGCGGGAGGCAGTTCACATCTAAGCCACAGCTCTGGGAGGGTATTCTGTCCACATGCAAAACAATTGAAGCAGAAACCATCCAAAAACTGACAAATTCAATGGACGAGAGAGTTCAGAAGCTTCTTTCGAACAAGGGGTCCTATGTGCAAATGTAACATCACCTAGAATAAAGTTTTCACTTAAAAACTGTTTGATTTCATTTTGTAATAAGCTGATAATGCTTATAACTTCACAATTGACCATTTTTTTGTTCAAAATAAAAAACGGTTGAAAACTCTGCTGTGCATAATAATTTGGAACATGCATTTTGAGTGTTTATTTTTTTAAAAAAGATACTGTTTTCATAGGCAGTTTGTTCCAAAACATTGCAATTATACTAGAATAGTAGATGACTGGAAAATAACAATGACTGCAATTCAGATAGGTAATTTAGAGAAAATATGAGGAAATATTATTTGCATAATAATTTGGAACTCAGTGTAGATAATAAGAAAAAATAGAGACGCTTAGCAGTCAAAGAGAGAGCTAGTGAGAGCAAAATTAGGCTGGACTGCTTTCTTTGCAGTCTCCTGCTAATTTAAAATAGCATTTGCTAAATGGGAGGAGTGTCCATCTGAAAAAAAGGACAGATCATGCAATATGCTAAAAAAGAGAATGGACAGCACCACTCGCTGCGATAGTGGTTAGCACAAGCCGCCGTTCCTTTAATGCAATAGGGACCCACTGAGGGGTTCACCATAACGTGGCAGAGCGCTTAATACAGTCTGATCAGAATGTTAAACTAAGAACCTCATGTTCAGTAATATATATTTTTTGCCTAGCAGCATTAGATCAACGGATGACTTTTTGGAGGTGCGGCCCATGCTCTTTTTTTGGTGTATTGCATACAGAGGGGAAAAAAGTTTTTAGTCAGCCACCAACTGTGCAAGTTCTCCCACTTAAAAAGATGAGAGAGACCTGTAATTGACATCATAGGTAGACCACAACTATGAGAGTCAAAATGAGAAAACATCCAGAAAATCACCTTGTCTGATTTGGCAAGATTTATTTTTCATATTGTGAAAATAAGTATTTGGTCACCAAAAACATGCAAGATTTCTGGCTCTCACAGACCTGTAACTTGTTCTTTAAGAGGCTCCTCTATCCTCCACTCAATACCTGTAGTAATGACACCTGTTTGAACTTGTTATCGGTATAAAAGACACTTGTCCACAACCTCAAACAGTCACACTCCAAACTCCACTATGGTGAAGACCAAAGAGCTGTCGAAGGACACCAGAAACAAAACTGTAGCCCTGCACCAGGCTGGGAAGACTGAATCTGCAATAGGCAAGCAGCTTGGTGTGATGAAATCAACTGTGGGAGCAATCATAAGAAAATGGAAGACCACTGATAATCTCCCTCGATCTGGGGCTCCACGCAAGATCTCACCCCGTGGAGTCAAAATGATCACAAGAACAGTGAGCAAAAATCCCAGAAGCACATGGGGGAGACCTTGTGAATGACCTGCATAGAGCTGGGACCACCGTAACAAAGGCTACCATCAGTAACACACTATGCCGCCAGGGACTCAGATCCTGCAGTGCGAGACGTGTCCCCTGCTTAAGCCAGTACATGTCCGGGCCTGTCTGAAGTTTGCTAGAGAGCATTTGGATTATCCAGAAAATTAGGAGAATGTCATATGGTCTGATGAAACCAAAGTAGAACTGTCTGATAGAAACAAAACTCGTCGTGTTTGGAGGAGACAGAATGCTTAGTTGCATCCATATAACACCATATCTACTGTGAAGCATGGGAGTGGCAACATCATGCTTTGTGGCTGTTTCTCTGCAAAGGGACCAGGAAGACTGATCCGTGTACATGAAAGAATGAATAGGGCCATGTATCGTGAGATTTTGAGTGCAAGCCTCCTTCCATCAGCAAGGGCATTGATGATGCAACGTGGATGGGTCTTTCAGCATGATAATGATCCCAAGCACACCGCCAGGGCGACGAAGGAGTGGCTTCGTAAGAAGCATATGAAGGTCCTGAAATTGCCTCGCCAATCTCCAGATCTCAACCCCATAGAAAACCTTTGGAGGGAGTTGAAAGTCCATGTTGCCCAGCGACAGGCCCAAAACATCACTGCTCTAGAGATCTGCATGGAGGAATGGGCCAACTTACCATCAACAGTGTGCGCCAACCTTTTGAAGACTTACAGAAAATGTTTGACCTCTGTCATTGCCAACAAAGGATATATAACAAAATATTGAGATGAATTTTTATTAATGACCAAATACTTACCATATTTTCTGCTTTGTATGAGGCACTTTTTTCGTCCAAATTTTGGGGGAAAATGGGGGGTGCGTCTTACAATGCGGATATACCTTATCGGTGCTGCCACTGCGGGTGTCCGATGCTTGCCGCCACACTATCCCCGGTGCTGCTGTGTGCTGCTGCTGCCACTGCGCTGTGTCCCCGGAGCTGCCGTGTGCTGCTGCCGCCGCGCTGTGCACCGGTGCTTGCTGCCACTCTCTGTCCCGTGCTGCATGGGGGGGCTCTGCAGTTCCATCCATGCTTTCCTGTGCGGTGGATTCTTTCTGGGAACATGGCCGCCGGGAGGTCTCGGGAGATGAGATCTCATCGCTGAAATCTCATCTCCCGAGATCTACATCTGCGCATGCGCCACCTCCCGGCTGCCATTTTTCCAGAAGGAATCCACTGCACAGGAAAGCATGGATGGAACTGCTGAGTTCCCCCATGCAGCACGGGACAGAGAGCGGTGGCAGCATTGGACAGAACATGGCGTCAAGTATCGGGGACACAGCACGGCAGCATCACCCGGTAAAATAGCGCGGCAGCATGCATCAGGGATACAGCGTGGCAGCAGCACCCAGTAAAACAGCGTGGCAGCAAGCATCGGGGACACAGCACGGTGGCAGCACCCAGCAGCAAGGGACAGGGTGCAATAGCAAGCTTCGGGGACACAGCATGGCGGCAGCACCCAGCAGCATGGGACAGAGTGCGACGGCAACACCCACCTCCTCCAGCAGCAACCCTGAGACCCCACTTCACCACAGCCACCACCCCTGGTAAGCAATAAGATGCATGGATTATAAGAAGCACCACCATTTTATTAAAAAACTTTTTTCCTATTTTTCTCCTCAAAATTTAGGGTGCATCTTATAATCCTGAGCGTCTTATAAAGCAAAAAATACGGTATTTTCCACCATAATTTGCAAAATAAATCTTGGCAAATTAATGTGATTTTCTGGATTTCTTTTCTCATTTTAACTCTCATAGTTGTGGTCTACCTATGATGTCAATTACATGCCTCTCTCATCTTTTTAAGTGGGAGAACTTGCACAATTGGTGGCTGACGAAATACTTTTTTTCTCCACTGTATTCTTTCCCCTTTCTTGGACCAGCACTCCTTCCAGTTGGAACAGGTGATTAGAAATTAGCAAGAGCCTGAAAAGAACGGGGCCCAGCCTATATTTGATCTCACTTGAGAATTGTGAGTTTAAATGCGCCTTTCATTTGATGTTGGTGCTGTGTGGCGTCCATTGGTGGTTTTGTGCTGATGGGGCTGGGAATCATGGGGACTTGCAGCATGGGTGCTGTGAAGCACCAGGCCATCCACCCTGCTGATGCACTGTCGCTGTGACAGTGGTTAGCGCACTACGCCGATCCTTTAAGGTGATAGAGACTCACTGAGAGGTTCGTAATGACATGGCAGTAGGCTTCACACAGTCTGATCAAAATGTTAAACTAAGAATCTCATGTTCAGTAATATATATTTTTGCCTAGCGGCATTAGATCAAAGTATTGTTTTTTTTTTAGGTGCGGCCCATGCTCTTTTTTTGGTGTAATACAAATACACTCACACATACAACAAAGGAATGCACTGGGGAGTGGAGGATGGGGTTAAACCAAAGTAGGAGCAGTAGAGGAATTATTACAAACTCAAAATCTAGCAACAGTCACAGATAAATCCACCAAACGCTTTCTCCAATAATAACCGACAACAACCTCCAGCCATGCAGCGAAAGCTATCTGACAAAGAGTGGTAGCCATGGCCCAGATTACATAGAAGATGGGAGTGGCTAACAGTGAACAGTTTAGCCTTAACTCAGAAGGGCTTCCAGGAGCTCTCAACTGAGCAGATTAACCCCTGAACTGCTAAAAGAAACTTGCACTGTTTAATATGAAGGTGAAGTGCTACTAATCAGTGCAGGAGTAGGAGAAATAAGACGCTGCTGTCTTCTGGCTCCTCTCTCTCGAAAACCCTTGACATTATCTCTATTGTTTGTTACATCAGATTTGGGGACTGTGACTCCCAGGCAACCCCTAATGGAGCTCAAGATCACTTTTCCTGACAGGTTCTCTGGGTGCGTGACAAGTTTGTTGTTTTCAGAGGGCCTATATGCTTTAGTTTAAGTTACGTCCTTTCTCCTCAGGAACTGAGGAGCAACAGGTGGGGATAATAATCTCGGTCCTTCAGTGTGACCCCCAACCATGGGCATTCTATCTCCTGTCTGACTCCCAGTCAGTCCAGATGGTGGAGGAATTTTTTCTGGCACTGGGTCATATATACAATGACCCTGACCACATCTCTCTGGCTTAGTCCACACTACGTCAGCTTCAGCAGGGAGACCGGCTGGCAGAGGAGTATTGCTCCGAGTTTCAGAGGTGGTCCACTGACAGTGGAATGACCCCACGCTCTGTTGCCAGTTCTGTCAAGGGTTATCAGTAAGGATGAGGGATGCCTTAGCCCTGTATGAGACTCCTGTTTCCCTTGAGGCGGCCATGTCTCTGGCTATTTCGGTGGATGGTTGCCTCCACCATAGATATAAAGAGACACTTCAATGTGTGGGAGGTCAGTGGCTAAGGAAATCCTGGTCTGAGTCGTCTGATGCTCACTCTGCACAACCCTGTGGTAGATTGGCAGACTTGGGAGATGGTAACGTGGAGTAAGTATTGTCAAGGTCACTGCTTGGTCACCTGGCTTGCAAGGGTGGATACCCAGTCTGTGTCTAAATACTTGTCTGAATTTGGGGATGTGTTTTCGGAGCAGGGGTGCCAAGATCTTCCTCTCCATCGTCCTTATGACTGCGCCATTAATCTTGTCCCTGGGGCCAAGCTGCCAAAGAGCAGACTATATAATATCTCTGGTCCAGAGAGGCAGGCCATGAAGGATTATATAGTGGAAAGTTTGGCAAAGGGCATTATCAGACCATCCTCATCCCCATTGCTGTGGGGTTTTTCTTTGTAAAGAAGAAATACGGGGGGTTACGCCCCTACCTAGACTTCTGCAAACACAATCAAATCACGGTCCGGGATCCGTATCCGATCCCTCCTATCCCGGACCTCTTTAATAAGATTGTAGGAGCAAAATGGTTTTCTAAACTGGATCTCAGGGGGACATATAATCTCATTCGTATTAAAGAGGGGGGTGAGAGGAAACAGCTTTCAATATGCCTTAGGGACACTATGAAAACCTTGTGATGCAATTTGGGTTGACTAATGCTCCCGCAATCTTTCAGCACTTTGTAAATTGCATCTTTAGTCACCTGGTAGGTAGATTTGTGGTAATCTATCTTGATGATTTATTATTTATTCACCTGACCTTGAGTCACATCAGGTGAATGTCAGGCAGGTCTTACAGATACTTAGAGACAATAAATTATTTGTCAAACCAGAAAATTTATGTTCTCGGTTGAGGAGATCCTTTTTCTAGGATATGTGTTATCGTTCACCGTTTTCGCAGAGACCTGGCGAAAGTACGGGCGATGCTGGATTGGGATCGTTCTGAGGATTCGAAGGTATTACAAAGGTTTTTGGGTTTTGCCAACTACAACCATAAGTCCATCAAAAACTTTTCAGTAGTGGCCAAATTTCTGACGGAAATGACCAGGAAAGGATAGGCTTTTCCAAGTAATGCAATCCGGACAGGGAGGTACCTTGAAGGAGTATTCGATACCTTGAAGGAGTATTTTGCATTTGCGCCTATTCTCATACAGCCTGATGTCACTCATCCTTTTATTGTAAAAGATGAGGCGTCTGAAGTGGGGGTGGGGGCTGTATTGTTGCAGGGTGTGTCTCCTACTAAATGGCACCCATGTGCATACTTTTCTAAAAAACTGTCAGCTGTGCAGAGAAATTATGACATTGGTAACAGGGAAGTCTTGGCAATCAAGTGGGCCTTTGAAGAGTGGCATCATTTTCTGGAGGGGGGGAGATTCATTCGGTTATGGCAATCAAGAATCTAGTACATCTAGAATCTGCAAAATGTCTAACGCCTCGACAGGCAAGATGGGCATTGCTCTTCACTAGGCTTAACTTTTTTGTTACAGATAGGCCAGAGAACAAGAACATTAAGGCGGATGTCTTATCTCATTGTTTTTCTGGGGGTGGAGATAATTGTGAACCGATTCCTATGCTACAAAAAGGGGTGGTTATACTGGCTATATACTCCGATCTTGAGAAAGAGATTGTTGAGGCTCAGGGGGACACGGGGACACCCTTGCTGCTTGTCCGTTAGGGAAACTGTACCTGTAAATCTCCGAGTTCTTAGTGCACATGTTATGGTCTTGGCCGGACATCCCCTTAATAGAGCCACCACAGATCTTCTTACTCAGCGTTTTTGGTGGTCAGGGGTACATCAGGATGTCCACGAGTATGTAGCCACCTGCAGTGTCTTTATGCTAGTGTCTGGGTCTTGCCTTGGACTCATTATCGGTCAATTTTATCACTGATCTAACGGTGTCAGCAGGAAACTGTAATTTTGGTGGTGTTGGACAGATTCAGTAGCATGTCACATTTTATTGCACCCGCTTTACCCATCGCCAATACTGTAGTATACCAACCAGACTAACAAGATAATACGAACAGGCGTAACAAAAAATACCATGCATACTAATTTACTCACACATATAACAGAGGAATGCACCGTGGAGGATGGGATCAAACCAAAGTAGGAGAGGAAAGGGAATTATCACACACTCAAACCCTAGCAACCATCACAGATAAACCCACCAACTGCCTTCTTCAACCCTTGGCAAAAATTATGGAATCACCGTCCTTGGAGGATGTTCATTCAGTTGTTCAATTTTGTAGAAAAAAAGCAGATTACAGACTTGGCACAAAACTAAAGTCATTTTTCATTTTTTTAACCAAGCATAGGGGATAAAATTATGGAGTCACTCAATTCTGAGGAAAAAATTATGGAATCACCCTGTAAATTTTCATAACCAAAACTAACACCTTGTCACGGGGAGACTAGGTGAGCGAGAGCTAAAAACATGGGCCCCTGCAGTTTCCCTCAGACTAGGGAAATCCTGACTGACCCTCTACCTGGAGTTTACACTGATGGTGTGCATGTCCAGGCCTCGAACCTCACCCTGACTCCTGTTTTAACCCTAGGCTGATACCTCCACCCTCCACCCAGTGAAGAGGTAATATTCCAATATCCACAGTTAGCACAGACAAGGATTCCAATATCCACAGTTAGCACAGACAAGGATAAAGGAAAATATACACCACGCCGCAGTCACTCAGGAATACACTATAAATGTGCAGGGCAAAATAAATACAAATATAGGAAGGAGTAAATAAGACAGAGGAAAATACACCACCAGCAACGAATCTCCAACAACCAGCTCTCCACTCCAGACCGAGATAACAACGCACAAGACAGAAGCTATAATCGGCGATGCCCAATGAACAGGAGAACTATTTAAAGGCCATGGGAATGGCCCAGCTTCCAATCCGAGGACTAGGCAAATTAACCCCGGAACAGCCAAACAAAATCCAGCAGACGCCAATGAGCAAATAGTGGTCAAAAGCGGAATTACCGCTGTCTGTCAGACGACCTGGTCTGAACAGCATCCGACATGACAGTACCCCACCTTCTACGAGGGACCCCAGGGCCCTCACAGCTTATAGGACCCGGCTTGTCTGGATGGTGACGTTGAAAAAACCTGACCAGCCGATCCGCATGAATGTCCGAGGCTGGTACCCAGGACCTCTCATCAGGCCCATAACCACGCCAGTGTACCAAGTACTGTAAAGTGCGACGCACTACACGAGAGTCAACCACCTTGGAGACTTCAAACTCCAAATTACCATCCACCAAGACTGGAGGTGGCATAGGCGCCCGTCCACAGAACCCACCACCTTCTTTAGAAGAGACATGTGGAACACGTTGTGTATCTTATACACCGTAGGGAGCTCCAATCGGTACGCTACTGGGTTAATGACGGCGGTGACCCTAAATGGACCAATAAAGCGTGGACCCAATTTAAGGGACGGTATTTTGAGTCTTATGTTTTTTGTGGATAACCACACCCAGTCATCCACACTCAGGTCCGGACCTGGCACACGCCTACTGTCAGCCACACGTTTGTACCTAGCACCAACACTCAACAGGTGCTGCTTAACTCTCCTTCAGACTGATGACAATTGTGTCCCCAACTGGTCCTCCTCCGGAACGCCGGAAGAGCCCCTCTGACTCAAGGTACAAAATTGAGGATGTAGCCCGTAAACACAAAAAAACGGAGACTCCCCAGACGACTCCTGGCGGTGATTATTGATGGCAAACTCAGCCAAAGGAAGAAAGGTAGACCACTCCTCCTGGTTATCAGAGACAAAGCAGCGTAAGTACTGTTCCAAATTTTGGTTCATACGCTCAGTCTGACCATTTGACTGAGGATGAAACGCCGAAGAATGAGATAACTTGATCCCCAGCCGTGAGCAAAATGCTCTCCAAAATTTTGCCACAAACTGAGACCCTCTATCAGACACGATGTCAGACGGAACCCCATGAAGTCTGACCACCTCCTGCACAAATACCTGAGCCAGAGTCTTAGCGTTAGGCAACGAAGGCAAAGACACAAAGTGCGACATTTTAGAAAACCGATCAACAATCACCAATATGACCGTGTTCCCAGCTGATGAGGGCAAATCAGTGATGAAATCCATGGAGATTTCCGTCCAAGGCTTACTAGGTACCTCAAGAGGAAGTAGTGTGCCAACAGGACGGGAGCGAGGCGTCTTAGCCCTAGCGCACGTGGTACAAGCTGACACGTATGAGACCACGTCCTGTCGGATCTTGGGCCACCAAAACCGACGTGACACCAACTCCAAGGTACCTCTAACCCCTGGGTGGCCAGCCAGGACAGCATCATGATGCTCCGCCAAAACCTTTAGGCGGAGATGAAGCGGTACAAAAGATTTGTTGACGGGAAGCTCAGATGGTACCTCCTCCTGAGCCTCGGCAATCTCAGCCTCAACCTCGGTAGTGAGAGCCGAAACCACAACACCCTTTTGGAGGATGGGTACTGGATCCTCCCGAGGTTCTCCCACCAGAAAACACCTGGACAGAGCATCCGCCTTAGTGTTTTTAGACCCCGGTCTGTAAGTGACCACAAAATTGAACCGCGTGAAAAACAATGCCCAGCGAGCCTGCCTGGGGGACAGACGCTTGGCTGACTCCAAATACAGCAGATTCTTATGATAATAACAGTAACCTGATGTACCGACCCCTCCAAGAAGTGTCGCCATTCCTCAAAGGCCAACTTAATTGCCAACAACTCCCTGTTGCCAATATCGTAGTTACGTTCGGCGGACGACAGTTTCTTAGAGAAATAGGCGCACGGACGTAAACCACTCAAAGATGAGCCTTGAGATAGTACCCCCCCACACCAACCTCAGACGCATCGACTACCACAACAAAGGTTTAGATACGTCTGGCTGCACAAGAATGGGGGCTGAAACAAAACTGTTCTTAAGAAATTCAAATGCGCGCACAGCAGCCTCAGGCCAAACGGAGAAATTGGTACCCTTTTTAGTCATGTCAGTTAGCGGTTTAGCAATGATGGAAAAATCCTTGATAAATTTCCTATAGTAGTAAGAAAACCCAAGGAACCGCTGAAGTGCTTTCAGGTTATCAGGACATTCCCAATGCAGCACCGCCTGCACCTTAGCGGCGTCCATTTTAAACCCAGAAGCAGACACAATATAACCCAAGAAAGGCAACTCTTGAACAGAAAATACACATTTCTCAAGTTTAGCATACAGCTTATTCTCTCTGAGAAGCTGTAACACCTGCCTAAATGAGCATCACGGTCGCAAGAATATATCAGAATGTCATCTAGATACACGATAACAAATTTCCCCAAAACATGCGAGAACACATCATTGATGAAATGTTGGAACACTGCAGGTGCGTTAGTCAACCCAAACGGCATCACCAAATTTTCAAAATGATCCTCAGGGGTATTAAAAGCCGTCTTCCACTCATCACCTTGACGGACTCTTATGAGGTTGTACGCCCCCCTGAGATCAAGCTTGGTAAACCACTTAGCACCTGCCACCTGGTTGAACAAATCTGGTATCAGAGGCATAGGGTATGGATCACGTACCGTAATCTGGTTCAGCTCCCTGAAATCCAAATACGGGCAAAATCCGCCATCTTTCTTCTTCACGAAGAAGAACCCTGCTGCCACCGGCGAGGATGACGGCCTGATGTGCCCTTTGCTCAAGCTTTCAGCAATGTAATCTTTTAACGCTTGTCTCTCCGGACCGGAGATGTTAAACATCCTTGCTTTAGGCAATTTGGCCCCTGGTTTAAACCTGATAGAACAGTCATAAGGACGATGTGGCGGCAACTCTGAACAACCCTTCTCAGAGAACACATCCGCAAAATCCAGAAGTGACTCCGGAACGCTTGAAGTCACCGCAGCCACACATGTGACCAGGCAATTCTCCTGGCAGGCTCCACCGAATTATGTCCTGAGTTTTCCAGTCAATTACCGGGTTGTGCCTAGACAACCAAGGAAAACCCCAAACCACCTGAGCAGGAAGATTCCTGAGCACCTTACATGTAACCCGTTCGGAATGTAGAACTCCTATGTGGAGTTTCACCTCAGCCACAAATTCAGTAATCTCCCCCTGAGAGAGAGGAGCAGCAATGATGGTGACCACGCGGATAGGATGAGACAGTTTTTCAATCCTAAAACCTGCTGTGCGTGCAAACTCATCAATGAGATTTGTGGCTGAACCACTATCCACAAAAACAGTAATTGGCAGCTCACTGCCAGCAATAAAAACCTTAGCTGGGAGCATGCATTGAGAAACCACCATGGAGGATATACATAAGCTCAGATTGGTCTCCTCCACACCATCTGAGCTTAGAAGTTTTCCGCCGTTGCATTTTTCTTAGACAGCAGAGGACAGATATTAATAAAATGACCAGTTTTACCACAGTAAAAACAGGCTCCCTGCTTCCTGAGCTCAGGGGCATGACGCTTGACATGTGACACCCCTGCGATTTGCATAGGTTCCGTGGGCTCACCTGCAGCAACCTCACGTGAACCTAAACCTTCTCCCACAGGCGGCGTCTCATGCTCCCCCTGACGCAAACGACGATCAATGCGGACAGTCAGACTCATAGCGGAATCTAGAGAAGCAGGAGTCTCGTACATCAGAAGGGCTTTTTTAACCCTTCCAGAAATCCCATGTATAAACTGACTCCGCAATGCTGGATCATTCCATTGTGCATCGATCGCCCAGCGACGAAATTCAGAACAGTAATCCTCTGCAACTCGCTCCCCCTGGCGAATAGTGCGTATCTTAGATTCTGCTACAACCATTCTGTCAGGTTCATCGTAGATTTTCCCAAGAGAAGAAAAAAAACCCTCAACAGAGTCAAATGCAACAGAATCAGATGGCAAAGAAAACGCCCATGCTTGGGGATCCACACTTAACAATGACAACACCAGGCCCACACGCTGAGCCTCATTACCCGAGGAGATCGGGCGCATGCGGAAATATAATTTGCAAGCTTCACGAAAAGAAACAAATTTACTGCATTCCCCAGTAAATCTTTCAGGCAAAGGAAATTTAGGCTCAGCAACTCTTCCTGTCGCTCCAGCCTGCACATCAGATACTGCTAGTCCCTGTTGCTGCACTGCCCCCTCAACTCAGTGACCTTTAAGGACAGTGCCTCCAACTGGCGGGTTATGGAAGTCATGGGATCCATGACAAAACAGAAAAAAAAAAGAAACCCCCCTTTTTTTTTGTTGTTGGGCCAATTATAATGTCACGGGGAGACTAGGTGAGCGAGAGCTAAAAATCCGGGCCCCTGCAGTTTCCCTCAGACTAGGGAAATCCTGACTGACCTCTCGAACCTCACCCTGACTCCTGTTTTAACCCTAGGCTGATACCTCCGCCCTTCACCCAGTGAAGAGGTAATATTCCAATACCCACAGTTAGCACAGACAAAGATAAAGGAAAATATACACCACGCCGCAGTCACTCAGGAATCTAATATATAAAGCTGAATGTGTGTATGTGTGTATGTCCGGGATTGGCATCTGAACCGTCGCAGCTACAGCCACAAAATTTTGCACAGTCACACGTCTGGACCCCGAGAGCGTCATAGGCTATGTTGTGAGGTGAAATTTTAACCCCGCGCTTTCCAATTCACCAAACAATTTTGCCCCTATCTACATAATGGGGAAAAAGTGAAAGGAAAAGTGTTGGAGGCGTCGCAGCTACAGGCACAAAATTTTGCACAGTCTCACGTCTGGACCCCGAGAGCGTCAAAGCTATGTTGTGAGGTGAAATTTTAACCCCGCGCTTTCCAATTCACCAAACAATTTTGCCCCTATCTACATAATGGGGAAAAAATGAAAGGAAAAGTGTTGGAGGCAAATTAACAGCTGCCAGATGTGAACAAGGGGGACTTAAAGAATGAGAGCGATGGCGCCAAAGAGTATATACTGTACAGTTGCTAAGGTGGGGCCCCGACATGGGATAATCACCACACCACCACGGGGATATGAACACACACACAAAATGCACCACACACTACCACGTGCTCGAACACATATACCACCCTCAGCGCACATTTCACCACACATACACCAACCTTGCCACATAAAAGTCGAAACACAAAAGTCGCCGCTCAAAACTCGCCACGCGCAAAACTCTCCACATGCAAAACTCGCCACACGTGCAAAACTCACCTCATGGAAAACTCGCCACACGCAAAACTTGCACACGCGGAAAAATTGCCACATGCACAAAAGTTGCAACACATGCAAAAGTTGCCTCACACAAAACTTGCACATACTCAAAAGGCACCACACATAAAACTCGCCACGTGCAAAACTCGCCATGCGCAAAACTTGCTGCACACAACTTGCTACACTAACCTGTCACATGCAACTCGACACACAAAAAGTTGCTACACGCATGTCGCCACACAAAACTCATCTCACAAAAGTCGCTACATGCATGTCGCCACACGCAACTCAACACACACAACTTGACACACGAAACTCGCCCTAAAACACACACAAGTCTGGTATTATCCTTCAAAAATAAAAATCTGATTAATAAGCAGACAAACTACAAGAGCAACAAATGTAGCATATAGGAATCCGGCAGCTGTCAGTCACATGACCAGTCTATTATGTGTATGTGTGAGCTAATATATACTGCCAGGGGGTGGGCTTACTGTTGGCTGGGGATTTATCAGGCTGCCAATTTAGCTTACAAATACTGAGGTAAAAATACTGACCAAATAACGTGTGAACGAGGTCTAATACAGGAGGAGATGACATACAGATATATACTATATACAGGAGATGACACACAGGTATATACTATTTACAGGGGAGATGACACACAGGTATATACTATATAGAGGAGGAGATGACATACAGGTACATACTACATACAGGAGATGACATACAGGTATATACTATATACAGGAGGAGACGACACACAGGTATATACTATATACAGGAGCAGATTACCTACAGGTATATAGTATATGCAGGAGGAGATGACATACAGGTATATGCTATGTATAGGAGGAGATGACATACAGGTATATACTATATACAGGAGGAGATGACACACAGATATATACTATATATAGGTGAGATGACACACAGGTATATACTATATACAGGAGGAGATTACATACAGGTATATACTATATATAGGAGGAGATGACATACAGGTATATACTATATACAGCAGAGATGACACACAGCAGGTATATACTATATACAGGGGAGAAGACATACAGGTATATACGATATACAGGAGATGACATACAGGTGTATACTATATATAAGGGAGATGACAAACATGTATATACTAAGGTGAAAATGAGAGGTGTGAGGTGAAAATGAAAAGGTGTGCGTGCAAAATGAGAGGAGTGAGGGAAAATAGTGGAGTGATCGGAAAATGACAGATGTGAGGTCGAAATGACAAGTGTTAGGGGGGAATGAGAGGATTGAGGGGGAAAATAAGAGGTGTGAGGGAGGAAATGAGAGATGTGAGGGGGAAAATGAAAGATGTGATGGGGAAAATGAGAGGCGTGATGGGAAAATAAGAGAAGTGAGGTGCTATAACTAACCACAGATATTTAATATGCCCAGGCAACGCCGGGCTCTTCAGCTAGTACACTATAAATGTGCAGGGCAAAATAAATACAAATATAGGAAGGAGTAAATAAGACAGAGGAAAATACACCACCAGCAACGAATCTCCCAACAACCAGCTCTCCACTCCAGACCGAGATAACAACGCACAAGACAGAAGCTATAATCGGCGTCTCCCAATGAACAGGAGAACTATTTAAAGGCCATGGGAATGGCCCAGCTTCCAATCCGAGGACTAGGCAAATTAACCCCGGAACAGCCAGACAAAATCCAGCAGACGCCAATGAGCAAATAGTGGTCAAAAGCGGAATTACCGCTGTCTGTCGGACGACCTGCTCTGAACAGTGTCCGACATGACACACCTGCATCAAATTAGATCTGCTTGTTAGTCTGCATCTAAAAAGGAGTGATCACACCTTGGAGAGCTGTTGCAGCAAGTGGACTGACATGAATCATGGCTCCAACATGAGAGATGTCAATTGAAACAAAGGAGAGGATTATCAAACTCTTAAAAGAGGGTAAATCATCACACAATGTTGCAAAAGATGTTGGTTGCTCACAGTCAGCTGTGTCTAAAATACAAACAACATGAGAAGGTTGTTAAAGGCAAACATACTGGAAGACCAAGGAAGGCATCAAAGCGTCAAGACTGGAAACTTAAAGCAATATGTCTCCAGAACAGGAAGTGCACAACAAAACAAATGAGGAATGAATGGGTGGAAACTGGAGTCAACGTCTGTGACCGAACTGTAATAAACCGCCTAAAGGAAATGGGATTTACATGCAGAAAAGCTTAACGAAAGCCATCATTAACACCTAAACAGAAAAAAAACAAGGTTACAATGGGCTAAGGAAAAGCAATGGTGGACTGTGGATGACTGGATTAAAGTCATAATCAGCGATGAATCGCGAATCTGCATTTGGCAAAGTGATTATGCTGGAACTTTTGTTTGGTGCCGTTCCAATGAAATTTATAAAGATGACTGCCTAAAGAGAACATGCAAATTTCCACAGTCGTTGATGATATGGGGCTGCAAGGCAGGTAAAGGCACTGGGGAGATGGCTCTCATTACATCTTCAATAAATGCACAAGTTTATGTTGATATTTTGGACACTTTTCTTATCCCATCAATTGAAAGGATGTTTGGGGATGATGAAATTATTTTTCAAGATGATAATGAATCCTGCCATAGAGCAAAAACTGTGAAAACATTCCTTGAAAAAAAGACACATAAGGTCAATGTCATGGCCTGCAAATAGTCCAGATCTCAACCCAATTAAAAATCTTTGTTGGAATTTGAAGAAAATGGTCCATGACAAGGCTCCAACCTGCAAAGCTGATCTGGCAACAGCAACCAGAGAAAGTTGGAGCCAGATTGATGAGAAGTACTGTTTGGCACTGATTAAGTCCATGCCTCAGAGACTGCAAGCTGTTATAAAAGCCAGAGGTGGTGCAACAAAATACTAGTGATGTTTTGGAGTGTTTTTTTGTTTGTTTATTTTTTATGATTCCACAATTATTTCCTCAGAATTTAGTGACTCCATAATTTTTCCCTATGCTTGGTTAAAAAAGGTAACCATTACTGACTACCACATTTTTTGTTCTTGATTTCTTTTAGTGTTTCTTAAAGCCAGAAAGTTGCCATTTGAAATGACTTTAGTTTTGTACCATGTCTGTGATCTGCTTTTTTTCTACAAAGCTAAACAACTAAATGAACATCCTCCAAGGCTGTTGATTCCATAATTTTTGCCAGGGGTTTTATAATAACCAACATCCTCCAGCCATGCGGCATAAGCTTGCTCTGACAATGAATGCTAGGCAGTGCCTAGTTTATATAGGAGATGGGAGTGGTTAACAGTGTACAACTGAGAGCCTAAACGCTCCAGGAGCTCTCAACAGAGCAGGTTAACCCCCGCACTGCCAAAACAAATTTACATAGTTTAATAAGAAGGTGAAGTTCTTCTAATCAGTGCAGAAGTAGGAGAAATCAGACGCTGTGGTTTTCTTGCTCCTCTCTGTTGCGGTAAACCCGTGACACCATGTGCATAGAACCACAAGTACCAGTGGTTGCTATGGACAATAGCTGAGGCCCCCTGCAGTATGAAGGGCATTCTGGTGTATTGAAAACATCCATCAGGTATCAAGAAGTCTGGCTTCTCCTTGGCACTCTGGGATATGGGATCTGCCAGTAGCCCTTCGTCAGGTTAAGGGTTGCAATATACCTCACGGGTCCAAGTCTCTCAATGAGTTCATCAATGCGGGCATCAGATACGCGTCAAAACTGGACACCTCAATCAGCCTGCAGTAGTTTCAAAACCGCCACTCACCTTCGGGCTTCAGCACAAGGACGATGAGACTTGACCATCCACTTTTTGACTCCTCTTTCAGGCTGAGGTCTAGCATTCTCTTCATCTCGTTTGATATTACCTCACCACGTGCTTTTGGAATTCTATAGGGCTTAAGGTTCACCCTTATATACTGCTCTGTTAAACCATCATGCTCCACCACCTAAGTATGCCCTGGCAACTCTGAGAACAGATCACGGTTCTGCTGCAGTTCTCGACACTGTGGTGTCTGGACCGGTGATAGTCTCTACAATTGTGACAGCCTCCACTTTGGTTTCAGAACGGGCTCCCAGGAAAGGAGATTCCAGCGATAAATCTTGCCACACCTGAGCAAGTTAACGTGTTGTACTTGTTGCGGCTTCCTTTGACCTGGCTGGTGTACCTCATAATTAACCTTGTTCAGTTTTTCCACCATCTTTATTGGGCCTTGCCATTTGGCTAGGAACTTGCTCTCAACTGTGGGGATAAGCACCAGCACGATTAGTGAACGTGGTAGGCCGCTCTGAACAAATGTGTTTTGAGCGAGCGCCTAAAACTATGCAAATTGTGGATGGTCCTAATATCTTGGGGTAGAGCATTCCAGAGGATTGGCACAGCACGGGAGAAGTCTTGGATTTGGGAGGTACGGATTAGTGCAGAGGTTAGTCGAAAGTCATTTGCAGAGCGCAGCGGTCGGTTAGGCCGATAGACAGAAATGAGGGAGGAGATGTAAGGGGGTGCCGCACTGTGGAGAGCTTTGTGGGTGAGAACAAGTACTTTGAATTGTATCCTGTAATGAATGGGCAGCCAGTGTAACGACTGGCGAAGAGCGGACGTGTCCGAGTAATGATTAGAAAGATGGACGACCCTGGCTGCTGCATTAAGGATGGACTGGAGAGGGGAAAGTTGAGTGAGGGGGAGGCCAATTAATAGAGCGTTACAGTAGTCCAGGCGGGAGTGGATCAGGGCGACAGTGAGGGTTTTTGTTGTTTCCATGGTGAGATAAGGGCGGATTCTAGAGGTTTTCTTTAGGTGTAAGCGGCACGAGCGGGCAAGAGATTGTATATGGGAGGTGAGGGAGAGATCGGAGTCAAACATAACACCCAGACAGAGCCCCTGCTGCTGGGGTGTTATTATGGTGCCACCCATGGAGAGGGAAATGTCAGATTTAGGAGGTTAGTAGATGGCGGGAGCAGAAGAAGTTCAGTTTTGGAGAGTTTGAGTTTAAGATAGAGAGCGGACATGATGTTGGAGACTGCAGACAGTCTGGCGTTCTGTAGTACAGCAGGGGTAAGGTCAGGGAATGTTGTGTAAAGTGTGTGTCATCAGCATAAAGATGGTACTGAAAGCCAAATCTGCTGATGGTCAGTCCAATTGGGGCTGTGTAGGGGGTGTTTGGGGCTGTGTAAAGGGAGAAAAGAAGGGGGCCAAGGACTGAGCCCTGAGGTACCCCGACAGTGACAGGAAGAGATGAAGTGGAGACAGAGAACAGAACACTGAAGGAGCGGTCAGAAAGATAGGAAGAGAACCAGGAGAGAGCAGTGTCCTTAATGCCTAGTGACTGGAGCCTAGAGAGTAGGAGGGTGGTCAACAGTGTGGAAAGCTGCAGAAAGGTCGAGAAGAATGAGCAGAGAGTGGTCACCGTTACGTTTTGCTGTCAGAAGGTCATTGGTCACTTTGATGAGTGCAGTTTCTGTCGAATGTAGGGGGCAGAAACCGGACTGTGGTAAGGCGGGAGTATATCAGGCGCTTCAAGAGTTTAGAGATGAAGGGGAGATTGGAGACTGGTCTGTAGTTGTTTGTGCAAGATGGGTTGAGAGCGGGTTTCTTTAATAATGGAGTAATTATAGAGTGTTTGAAGGAGGAGGGGAAAATGCCAGAGGAGAGGGAGAGATTAAAGATTGTAGTTAGGCGAGTTGTGACGACTGGATAGAGAGACTAGAGAAGGTGTGAGGGAATGGGGTCGATGGTGCATGTAGTCGGACGAGAAGAGGAGAGGAGCCTGGAGACTTCTTCTCCTGTGATGGGATCGAATGTGGAGAATGAGCCAGGGGAAATGCAGGGACGGATGGGAGTCACTGAACTTGGTGATTGGGAGTGGATTTCCTGACGGATATTGTCTATTTTCTCTATAAAGTGGGAGGCCAGGTCATCAGTAACAAATGTCTGTGATAGGGGCTTGTGCTTTTGGCCTGAGGAGTGAGTGAAAAGTGTCAAAAAGTTTCTTGGGGCTTGTCGGATAGTGAGATCAGGGTGGTGAAGTAGGTCTGTTTGGCGAGGTGAAGGGCAGAGTTATAGGTCCTTAACATAAATTTGAAGTGTATGAAGTCTTCTGGTGTGCGTGTTTTCCTCCATAAGCGTTCAGCACACCTAGAGCATCGCTGGAGAAATCGGGTTTGCGATGTGAGTCAGGGCTGTTTCACTGTGTTTGGAGGTTCTGAGGGTGAGGGGAGATACTTGGTCAAGGGTGCTTCTAAGAGTGTTATTGAAGTGATGTACAGCCAGATCAGGACAGGAAAAAGAAGAGATTGGGGACAATGATGAGTGTAGGGAGTCTGAAAGTGTATGAGGGTTAATGGCTTGTAGATTTCTGAATGTATGGTAGGTAAGAGTGTGCTGGGGTGGGTGAGGATTTGTGAGTGTGAAGGATCATCATTGGCGATGTCTAGGAACCATTGCGGATGTCGACCATACAGGAGCTCGAATGGAGAGAAGCCAGTCAAAGCTTGAGGAACTTTGAAAGAGGAGAGCAAAAATGGAAGCAGATAGTCCCAGTCTCAACTGTCCTTCTCAATGACCGTCTTGAGCATGGCCTTTAAGGTCTTATTGAAAAGTTCTACTAGACTGTCTGTCTGCAGATGGTAGACTGAGGTTCGCTGCTGGGCAATCTGGATTACCTTACACAGCTCCTTCATCACCTTGCTCATGAAGGGGGTTCCTTGGTCCATCAAGATTTCCTTTGGTAGGCCTATCCTAGCAAAAATATTGACAAGTTTCCCAGGCTATAGACTTGGCAGAAGAGTTTCTTAGTGGTACTGATTCAGGGTACCCGGTCGCATAGTCCATTAGCACAAGAATGTATTGATGCCCCCGTGCAGACTTAACTAAGGGACCTACTAGGTCAATGGCAATTCTCTCAAATGGGACCTCTATCACAAGTAACGAGACTAGGGGACTTTGAAAGTGAGAAGAGGGAGCGGTTGTCTGGCAGGTGGGGCAGGACCTACAATAATTTAGAATCTTCTGGTTACATCCCGGCCAATAGAACTTCCACATTATGCTCTTCTGAGTTTTCTTTACACCCAGGTGCCCCCCCAAAACATGTGAATGGGCTATGCCTAAAACCCTCCTCCGGCAGGGTCCTGGAACCAACAGTTGCTCCACTATCTCAACTCCCTTCAGTTTTGTCACCAGATATAACTCCCCATTAACTGCAAAGTGTGGGAACCTGGTGTCTGCGCCAGGCTCTTGAGCAACCCCGTTACAGATAGTAACATTGTCAACCGCCCTCTTTAAGGTAAAGGCCCTAATTCTAGCAGTCCCAAAGTTATTTTCAGACACTTCTAACTAAGGCAGGTTGGACTTCTCGGTTACCATCTCATCCTCTTCTCCAGCAAAGACACACAGGGGAAACCTCCTCCATCATGGATTTAGATGGTATTTCTTCCCGATTGATCTGGATTCTGTTCGAGACACTCGGTACAGCCCCCCTTTGCCACAAGTCCCCAAATAAGGAAAAATCTCGCCCCAATCTGACTAGATGTATCAAATGCTTTAGTACTCCGAACTTATAGGACTTGGTACTGAAGTCAATTCCCATGTTCCGCATTCTGTTCCCATGGTCACTCTGGACACAGGGTAGTCCTTAGCATCTCTGTGTATGCAGCGAACAGCCACAAACTTGTCAGGAATCAAATGGTGTGGAAGTGTAACATAGATCGGGGTCACCAGACTTCCAGAGTCCAAAAATCCAATTACCAGTACCCCATTAACTGACACGGTACATGTCAGTGGCTCCTATAGTCTACACTACAGGCCTGATAGGCGTAATAGGAACAACTCAGGCCTACGCTGCAGTCCATTAGTTCAGGGGACATGACACCGGGCAGCTACGTGTCCAGGATTGTGACATCTCCAACAGACCATGTCCTTAACAACAGCCTTTGGAGGACCCTCAGCAGGATTGGGAAGCCTTCCGTTTGTGGCTCTAGACCCCGTCTGTGGTGAGTCTGCTCCATTTCGGTATTCCAGTATGGGGAAGTGACAATGTCCAGTTTCCCAAGGCATTTCTCGTTAACCTGGCACCTCTCTACTAGGCTAAGCAGGTCGTTCGTGATCCGAGGGTCGCCCTGAGTAACCCAGGTCTATATTGGCCTGGTAAGGGAGTGGATAAATCTGTCCATCACCACACGCTCAACCATCTGGGCAGAAGTGGAAGATTCTGGCCGCAACCACTTTTGGATTAGATGTTACAAGTCAAACATCTGCGAGCGAGAGGATTTGTCGCCAGAATATGCCCAGTGGTGGACTCGTTGGGCTGTAACGGACATAGTAACTCCCAGGTATGCCAAGATTTCTGTCTTTAACTTGGCTTTTTCCTTGGCATCCTATAGTGCTAAGTCATAATAGACTTTTTGGGGTTTGCCCATCAAATATGGTGCCAGCACCTCCGCCCACTGCTCTGGCGGATGTTTCTCCCAATCAGCCACCCTCTTGAAAAACATGAGAAAAGTCTCCGCATCATCTCCAGGGGTCATCTTCTGCATGGCCCATCTTACTGCTTTCCAGACGTGGGAGTCATCAGCTGGACTTGGGGGAGGGGCGTTCGACATGCACTGAATCGCACTAGCCAGAAGCTGCATCTGTTGCCGCTGCTCCTGCTGTAGCAGTAGCTTGCTCATCTCCTGCTGCTGCGACTAGACCAGGTGTTTGATTATGTTTTCCATGCCGCTGGACGGCTCTTGCTGGATGGCGGCCTTCACCCAGGAAATATAACGTTCTTTGTAGCAGCTATACGTGTTTCTGGAACGTTGCCCACATTTGAAATACCAACTGTGACAAATTGGCTCACTCAGCTGCTCTCAGAGGTAGACACAGGATCACTGCTTGGGGTTAACCCCTTCCCGACCTGTGACACAGCGTATGCGTCATGAAAGCCGGTGCCAATCCGACCTGTGACGCATATGCTGTGTCACAGAATGATCGCGTCCCTGCAGATCGGGTGAAAGGGTTAACTCCAATTTCACCCGACCTACAGGGACAGAGGGAGTGGTACTTCAGCCCAGGGGGTAGCCCTCGTGGCTACGATCGCTCTGATTGGCTGTTGAAAGTGAAACAGCCAATCAGAGCCATTTGTAATATTTCACCTATGAAAAGTGGTGAAATATTACAATCCAGCCATGGCCAATGCTGCAATATCATCGGCCATGGCTGGAAACCCTGATGTGCCCCCCGCCACCGATCTCCTCCCCAGTCCTCCGTTCTGTCCTGTACTCCCTTCCGTCCGCTCCCCCATCCTCCTGTCCGCTCCCCCCGTGCTCCGATATCCCCCTCATACTTACCGAGCCTCCCGGTGTCCGTCCGTCTTCTCCATGGGCGCCGCCATCTTCCAAAATGGCGGGCCCATGCGCAGTGCGCCCGCCGAATCTGCCAGCCGGCAGATTCGTTCCAGGTACATTTTGATCACTGTGATAAAACTTATCACCCCCATAGGTAGGGACAATAATAAAATAAAGAATGTTTTTTTTCTGCACTAGGGTTAGGGCTAGGGTTAGCATTAGGGTTAGAACTAGGGTTAGGGCTAGGGTTAGAATTAGGGTTAGAATTAGGCTATGTGCACACGGTGCGGATTTGGCCGCTGCGGATTCGTAGCAGTTTTCCATCAGGTTTACAGTACCATGTAAACCTATGGAAAACTAAATCCGCTGTGCCCATGGTGGTTTACCCCCACATATGGTGTATCAGTGTACTCAGGACAAACTGGGCAACAACTATTGGGGTCCAATTTCTCCTGTTACCCTTGTGAAAATAAAAAATTGCTTGCTAAACATCATTTTTGAGGAAAGAAAAATGATTTTTTATTTTCACGGCTCTGCGTTGCAAACTTCTGTGAAGCACTTGGGGGTTCAAAGTGCTCACCACATATCTAGATAAGTTCCTTGGGGGGTCTAGTTTCCAAAATAGGGTCACTTGTGGGGGGTTTCTACTGTTTAGGCACATCAGGGGCTCTGCAAACGCAACGTGACGCCCGCAGACCATTCCATCAAAGTCTGCATTTCAAAAGTCACTACTTCCCTTCCGAGCCCCAACGTGTGCTCAAACAGTGGTTTACCCCCACATATGGGGTATCAGTGTACTCAGGACAAACTGGGCAACAACTATTGGGGTCTAATTTTTCCTGTTACCCTTGTGAAAATAAAAAATTGCGGGCTAAAAAATAATTGTTGAGGAAAGAAAAATGATTTTTTATTTTCACAGCTCTGCGTTATAAACTTCTATGAAGCACTTGGGGGTTTAAAGTGGTCACCGCACATCTAAATTAGTTCCATGGGAGGTCTAGTTTCCAAAATGGGGTCACATGTGGGGGAGCTCCAATGTTTAGGCACACAGGGGCTCTCCCAAACGCGACATGGTGTCCACTAACGATTGGAGCTAATTTTTCATTCAAAAAGTCAAATGGCGCTCCTTCCCTTCCGAGCCCTGCCGTGTGCCCAAACAGTGGTTTACCCCCACATGTGAGGTATCAGCGCACTCAGGAGAAATTGCCCAATAAATGTTAGGATCCA
Source organism: Ranitomeya variabilis (assembly GCF_051348905.1). NCBI lineage: Eukaryota > Metazoa > Chordata > Amphibia > Anura > Dendrobatidae > Ranitomeya > Ranitomeya variabilis. The sequence goes on from NC_135234.1 coordinate 245,683,456, forward strand.
TTTTATCCTGTTGCGAATGTGGAAATGAACAAATTGAGGCTAAAAGAAATTTTTTGTGAAAAAAAAGTACTTTTTCATTTTTACGGATCAATTTGTGAAGCACCTGGGGGTTCAAAGTGCTCACCATGCATCTAGATAAGTTCCTTGGGGGGGTCTAGTTTCCAAAATGGGGTCACATGTGGATGAGCTCCAATGTTTAGGCACACAGAGGCTCTCCAAACGCGACATGGTGTCCGCTAACGATTGGAGCTAATTTTTCATTCAAAAGTAAAATGGCGCTCCTTCCCTTCCGAGCCTTGCCGTGTGCACAAACAGTGGTTTGTTACCACATATGAGGTATCGGGGTACTCAGGAGCAATTGCCCAACACATTTTAGGATCCATTTTATCCTGTTGCCCATGTGAAAATGAAAAAATTGAGGATAAAATAAATTTTTTTTGAAAAAAAAGTATTTTTTCATTTTTACGGATCAATTTGTGAAGCACCTGGGGGTTCAAAGTGCTCACTATGCATCTAGATAAGCTCCTTAGAGGATCTAGTTTCCAAAATGGGGTCACTTGTGGGGGAGCTCCAATGTTTAGGCATACAGGGGCTCTCCAAACGCGACATGGTGTCCGCTAAAGATTGGAGCCAATTTTTCATTGAAAAAGTCAAATGTCGCTCCTTCCCTTCCGAGTCCTGTCGTGCACCCAAACAGTGGTTCCCCCCAATATGGGGTATCGGCGTACTCAGGAAAAATTGTACAATAACTTTTGGGGTCCAGTTTCTCTTTTTACCCTTGGGAAAATAAAAAAATTGTTGCTTAAAGATCATTTTTGTGACTAAAAAGTTAAATGTTCATTTTTTCCTTCCATGTTGCTTCTGCTGCTGTGAAGCACCTGAAGGGTTAATAAACTTTTTGAATGTGGTTTTGAGCACCTTGAAGGGTGCAGTTTTTAGAATGGTGTCACTTTTGGGTATTTTCAGCCATATAGACCCCTCAAACTGACTTCAAATGTGAGGTGGTCCCTAAAAAAATGGTTTTGTAAATTCTGTTGTAAAAATGAGAAATCACTGGTCAAATTTTAACCCTTATAACTTCCTAGCAAAAAAAAATTTTGTTTCCAAAATTGTGCTGATGTAAAGTAGACATGTGGGTAATGTTATTTATTAACTATTTTGTGTCACATAACTCTCTTGTTTAACAGAATAAAAATTCAAAATTTGAAAATTGCAACATTTTCACCAAATTTGCATTTTTTTCACAAACAAACGCAAAAATTATCGACCTAAATATACCACTAACATGAAGCCCAATATGTCACGAAAAAACAGTCTCAGAACTGCTAGGATCCGTTGAAGCGTTCCTGAGTTATTACCTCATAAAGGGACACTGGTCAGAATTGCAAAAAAACGGCCAGGTCATTAAGGTCAAAATAGGCTGGGTCATGAAGGGGTTAATGTTCAGCTGGTTTAACAAAATACAACATAAATCAGTGCAGGATTTTACAAAATAAACATGGCCTTTTTGGCATAATGGCAAGGCAAAAGAAAACTTAGAGCACAGTCCATCTGCATGTGGGATTCGCTGGCAGGGACACAGTAAACCTCAGCTTCCACTGGAGCTACCAACTGGAGACCTTGTTGTCTCTAAAACCATAACAGAAAAAAACCCTCAGTAGCTGAACATTTAAATTCGCCAACCACACTCTTGGGGAGGAGATATGGGGAGTGGACATCCCTTCCATCTCTTACAGCCACTCACAAAAAAAAAACCAATCCTGTCATGGCTGATTAACCCCTCAGCACATAAAATGCTGGAAATAAACTTCTGGGTTTCATCATGGAAGATGACAATCTTCGTGACACTTATCTCCCCTCATATAAATTGCCAGTGACCCTGTCACAATATATTTATATATTATGAGGTCACTGCCAGACACATAGTTGATGGGAGGTATGTATCACGGAGACAGTTGTCCTCTGTGGTGTACACCTGGAAAATACTCTAGTGCACATAGTACTAAGAGGCAGGGGCGTAACTACCGCGGTCGCAGGGGTCGCCAGTGCGACTGGGCCCGGCAGGTCAGGGGCCCGGGCCCGGCAGGTCAGAGGCACCCAACACCATGTTGCAGTGCAGGAGATTCCTCCTGCACGGCAACAGTCCGAGGCGTATCTAGGGGGAGGGGGCAGCCGGGGCACGTGAGAGACAGGAAGCAGCTCCAGTCATCACGGTGAGACAGCTTCTCCTGCTCTGCAGCCCCGGGACAGAAGGCTCTGCAGGGGGGAGGTGCGGGACAGAGCCGCAGTCAGGAGAAGCTGCAGCCGATTTACATCAGCCACCCCTGTAACAGAGAGGAGATTGTGAGTTGTGTATATGAGCTGGTATCTGGTGTGTGTGTGATATCTGTAGTGTGTGTGTGATAGCTGTAGTGTGTGTGATATCTGTAGTGTGTGTGTGATATCTAGTGTGTGTGATATCTGTAGTGTGTGTGTGTGTATGTGTGATATCTGTAGTGTGTGTGATATCTGTAGTGTGTGTGTGTGATATCTGTAGTGTGTGTGTGTGATATCTGTAGTGTGTGTGTGTGTGTGTGTGTGTGAGGCAGGGACGTAATTACCACAGTCGCAGCGGTCGCCGCTGCAAGCGGCTCTGGCAGGTCAGGGGCCCGTGTGTCCCCTTGAGCCTGTCTCCCTTGTCCCCTTATGCTTGTGTCCCTTGTCCCCGTGTGCCAGTCTCCCTTGCCCATTAGTCCGTGTCCCCATGTGCCTGTCCCCTTTGTCCCCTTGTGCTTGTGTCAGTCTCCCTTGCCCACTAGTCACTGTGTGTCAGTCTCCCTTTCACACTTGTCCGTGTCCCCTTGTGCTTGTATCCCTTGTCCACTAGTCCCCGTGTGCCCCTTGTGTCAGTCTCCCTTTCTCACTTGTCCCCGTGTGCCCCTTGTGTCAGGCTCCCTTGCCCACTAGTCCCCTTGTGTCTGTCTCCCTTGCCCACTAGTCCCCTTGTAACCTTCTCTCCTGCCTCCTAGCCCCCATGTGTCCCCTTGTGCCTGTCTTCCTTGCTCCCTAGCCCCCATATGTTACCCTTGTGCCTGTCTCCCCTAGCCCCCTTGTGCCCTCTCCCCTAGCCCCCTTGTGCCCTCTCCCCTGCCCCCTCGTCACCATTTGCTTGTCTTTCTCACTGCCCCTGTATGGAGGGGCTACATTATACTATGAGGGGGGCTGCGTTGTATTCTATGGGGGTTACATTGAGTTGTATGGCAGGGCTGCAGGGGGGGGGGGGGGCCCATTTGGAATTTCGCACCGGGGCCCATAACTTTGTAGTTACGCCACTGCTAAGAGGATTGTTTTGTGCATGTGGGCTAGGGTTAAGGGCAGTCTGAGAGATGGGTGGGTCAGGCTGCCCACATATCCCACCCCTGGTGTGGTTCACACTGCAAAATGGAGTCTGTTTGACACATGGTCTGTATGTGGAAGTAAAAAGACCTCCTGTGTGATGTCTCCAAACTGAGTCAGTATATTTGAATCTATCTAGCCTGTGTGTCCTGGACTGTCTCTAAAGTGATTTTGTTAGAACTGTTTATTTTGTTTTGCCTTCACTGAAAGGCCATGTATTTTCTTTTGCTTGTGGCATGGTTTATGAGTCACCAATAAACCAGGCTGGCCATTTTAATGGAATCGGTTCCTGTGGTACCTCAAAACCATCAAAAAACCTTTAAACATTAACAATTTTGTTACATATATTTAAAAATGGAAAATATTCCAAGACACGCAAAAAAACCAACAAAGATAGAACAATGACCAATTAAAAGATGCCATAGGTAGCCCTGTCTTCTGGGTCTACTTCCACCACAGAGTAGCAGGCAGTCAGCTTTCTCCACACACAGGGACTAGGCACTAGCAGGCAGTCAGCTTCCTCCACACACAGGGACGAGGAACTAGCAGGCAGTCAGCCAGCTTCCACCACACAGGAACTAGCAGGCAGTCAGCTTCCTCAGCACACAGGGACTAGGCACTAGCAGGCAGTCAGCTTCTTTCGCACACAGGGACTAGCAGGCAGTCAGCTTCCTCCACACCCAGGGACAAGGAACTAAAATGCAGTCAGCACTCACCACACACACAGGGACTAGCAGGCAGTCAGCTTCTTTCGCACACAGGGACTAGCAGGCAGTCAGCTTCCTCCACACACACAGGGACTAGCAGGCAGTCAGCTTCCTCCACACACACAGGGACTAGCAGGCAGTCAGCTTCCTCCACACACAGGGACTAGCAGGCAGTTAGCTTCCTCCGCACACAGGGACTATCAGTCAGCTTCCTCCATACACAGTGACTAGCAGGCAGTCAGCTTCCTCCACACACAGGGACTAGCAGGCAGTCAGCTTCCTCCACACACAGGGACTAGCAGGCAGTCAGCTTCCTTCGCACACAGGGACTATCAGTCAGCTTCCTCCATACACAGTGACTAGCAGGCAGTCAGCTTTCTCCACACACAGGGACTAGCAGGCAGTCAGCTTTCTCCACACACAGGGACTAGCAGGAAGTCAGCATCCTCCGCACACAGTGACTAGCAGGCAGTCAGCTTCCTCCATACACAGGGACTGGCAGTCAGCTTCCTTCGCACACAGGGACTAGCAGGCAGTCAGCATCCACCACACACAGGGACTAGCAGGCATTCTGCTTCCTTCGCACACAGGGACTAGCAGGCAGTCAGCTTCCACCACACACAGGGACTAGCAGGCAGTCAGCTTCCTCCATACACAGGGACTGGCAGTCAGCTTCCTTCGCACACAGGGACTAGCAGGCAGTCAGCATCCACCACACACAGGGACTAGCAGGCAGTCAGCTTCCTCCGCACACAGGGATTAGCAGGCAGTCAGCTTCCTTTGCACACAAGGACTAGCAGGCAGTCAGCTTCCTTTGCACACAAGGACTAGCAGGCAGTCAGCTTCCACCACACACAGGGACTAGCAGGCAGTCAGCTTCCTCCATACACAGGGACTGGCAGTCAGCTTCCTTCGCACACAGGGACTAGCAGGCAGTCAGCATCCACCACACACAGGGACTAGCAGGCAGTCAGCTTCCTCCGCACACAGTGACTAGCAGGCAGTCAGCTTCCTCCACACACAGGGACTAGCAGGCAGTCAGCTTCCTTTGCACACAAGGACTAGCAGGCAGTCAGCTTCCACCACACACAGGGACTAGCAGGCAGTCAGCTTCCTCCATACACAGGGACTGGCAGTCAGCTTCCTTCGCACACAGGGACTAGCAGGCAGTCAGCATCCACCACACACAGGGACTAGCAGGCAGTCAGCTTCCTCCGCACACAGTGACTAGCAGGCAGTCAGCTTCCTCCACACACAGGGACTAGCAGGCAGTCAGCTTCCTTTGCACACAAGGACTAGCAGGCAGTCAGCTTCCTCCGCACACAGGGACTAGCAGGCAGTCAGCTTCCTCCGCACACAGGGACTAGCAGGCAGTCAGCTTCCACCACACACAGGGACTAGCAGGCAGTCAGCTTCCTCCACACACAGGGACTAGCAGGCAGTCAGCTTCCTTCGCACACAGGGACTAGCAGGCAGTCAGCATCCACCACACACAGGGACTAGCAGGCAGTCAGCTTCCTCCGCACACAGTGACTAGCAGGCAGTCAGCTTCCTCCACACACAGGGACTAGCAGGCAGTCAGCTTCCTCCACACACAGGGACTAGCAGGCAGTCAGCATCCACCACACACAGGGACTAGCAGGCAGTCAGCTTCCTCCGCACACAGTGACTAGCAGGCAGTCAGCTTCCTCCACACACAGGGACTAGCAGGCAGTCAGCATCCACCACACACAGGGACTAGCAGGCAGTCAGCTTCCTCCGCACACAGTGACTAGCAGGCAGTCAGCTTCCTCCACACACAGGGACTAGCAGGCAGTCAGCTTCCTTTGCACACAAGGACTAGCAGGCAGTCAGCATCCACCACACACAGGGACTAGCAGGCAGTCAGCTTCCTCCGCACACAGGGACTGGCAGGCAGTCAGCTTCCTCCGCACACAAGGACTGGCAGGCAGTCAGCTTCCTCCACACACAGGGACTAGCAGGCAGTCAGCATCCACCACACACAGGGACTAGCAGGCAGTCAGCTTCCTTCGCACACAGGGACTAGCAGGCAGTCAGCATCCACCACACACAGGGACTAGCAGGCAGTCAGCTTCCTCCGCACACAGGGACTAGCAGGCAGTCAGCTTCCTCCGCACACAGGGACTAGCAGGCAGTCAGCTTCCTCCACACACACGTCTCGTAGCTTCCTTCTCACTTTCTCTTCCAGTCATTAACATAACCCGCAGCCGGCTCGGGGTGAGAGAATCTGCCCGCAGGGCACGACATGTCGGGTGGGAGGAGGAGAAGGCGGGGAACACATTAAGACAATAGGCGTCTAGAAAATGGCAGCCTATTAATAGCGCGGGAGAGCCGGGCGCAGACTTGTGGCTTTGTCTCGGAGGTTGCAGCTGTGCGTGAGGTAACTCCGCGGCCGCCTCACCGGCCACTCCAGGGGCTTCCTCCTCCGCCAGCGCGCAGGAGGACGAGGCCCGCGACTCATTAGCGCGGATTATTGCGCGCACGTATTATTAGCAGCTCGTCTCCTGTCGCTTGTCTCGTACTCGACGTCCACGGAGGCGGGAGGAGCAGGGGAGATGTGAAGACATGGTTTCCACCCACAACCCCCCTCGCCGGTCACCAATGACAGAGGGTGCAGAAGCCGCACTATCCCGCTGCCCATTCCCCCTCCTCCTTCCGAATGGTCTCTCCCAGAGGTTACCGGAAGTTGTGCGGCGCTGCCATGTTTTTAGCTGCTTTGTTGTAGGTTTCATGTAGGATCCTGCGCTTTTTTTTTTTTCTTTTTTTTTTCTCCTTGCTTTTTTTTTTGTCCCCCTTGTTGTACGAGAGGCGCTCTCCTCCTCCCTCCTCCTTCCTCCCCGGGATCGCCATGGAGGCCAACTGGACGGCTTTCTTGTTCCAGGTAAGGGCTATCTCCCGTCTTTATCTGTGCCCGGGACAAGCGGCAGAAGGGCAGCCGTGACCTCCCCCTCCCTAGCAGTAAGGCAGCCGCCTCCCTCCTCTCCCCTCCCCGGGAAGCGGGGACACCCGGGAGCAAACATCCCCCTCCTTCACCTCCTCCTCCCTCCACATCCTCCTCCTTTCCCGGCCGCGCAGCTCCAGCAGAGCCGCACACATAGCGCAGGAGCCGGGCTGTGCCACCCCACAGCCACCCGGGCTGTGCCACCCGGGCTGTGCTCCTGCTCCCAGGACCCGCTGCTCCCCTCCGGGAAGGCTCCGCTCACCCCATCGGGCCCGGGCGGTAGCGATGTGACGCCGTCTGCTATGGCGGAGCTTGCGCTGTCATTGCCGAGACCCCGGGCTGTCCCGCCCCTCCCCCACCGCACCGGATTATGGCGGGCTGCGGCGGCTATTTTCTGCCTCACTTTTCCCTCTCCCTTGGATGTTACGGGGAGGCGGGATCTCCAGCCTGAGGTAATAGCGGTCCGCTTCTTCCTGCGCCCGTTATCACCTCGGGATTTCTCTGAGTCTAGAGCGGTAGAAGCCATGAAGTATGGAGTCTGGCTGTACTCTGTAGGAAGCGGCCGGGAGCCGAGTGTGAGGCGACCAAATGGCCACCGTGACCCCACAGAGGGCAGTGAGTGGCGCCCGGGGCTCCGGAATGACATGGAGCTTTACTCCTGCACCCAAAGGAGAAAAGTTGGTGGAATGTTTCCCCTGTGCTCCCCCGCCGGCACACACTGTCCGCCACACACGTAAAGCATGACTGACATAAGTGGGCGCCATTCCCCCAGCCGTCCCGTCAATCCGAGTGCGGTGTGGAGAAGGCGGACATCACGGAGCAATGATGGTCAATTGAGCTTAAGATGGTTTTTTTCTCTGCCCCTGGACCAAATGTCTGCCTGACGAAAAAATCTGTTTTAGTTTTTTGAACCGTATAGATGAGGCCGAAGTTGGTTTCTTATTCGTCCAGTTTCTTCAGCTATTTTTTTCTTAAGTTTTTCTTTATAGGTTTAGCAACAAAAATTAATCATCACAATAATAACACACAAAGCAGCGAGGTGCCCTGATGTGAATACACTTAACAGCCCAGTCATTTAACCCCTTAAAAATATCAGTTACTTATTCAAATCTGTGAAAATCGGCTTTGCCCACTTTGATGCCAATTCTGGTGCCCAAAACCCATTTGGGCCTGTCTGGAGGGACCTGTGTTTGATGCATGGCATCACTATCTGTGTATTCTTACAGGAAAGAAATATATCTTGGTACCGTGTTAGCCAGTAGATGGAAAAATATTTAGAACTAGCTGAAGAGCCCGGCGTTTCCTGGGCATAGTAAATATCTGTGGTTAGTTATAGCACCTCACTTCTCTCATTTTCCCATCACGCCTCTCATTTTCCCCCTCACGCCATACATGTTTGTCATCTCCCTTATATATAGTATACACCTGTATGTCATCTCCTCCTGTATATACTATATACCTGTAGGTCATCTCCTCCTGTATATACTATATACCTGTAGGTCATCTCCTCCTGTATTAGACCTCGTTCACAAGTCATTTGGTCAGTATTTTTACCTCAGTATTTGTAAGCTAAATTGGCAGCCTGATAAATCCCCAGCCAACAGTAAGCCCACCCCCTGGCAGTATATATTAGCTCACACATACATATAATAGACAGGTCATGTGACTGACAGCTGCCGTATTTCCTATATGGTACATTTGTTGCTCTTGTAGTTTGTCTGCTTATTAATCAGATTTTTATTTTTGAAGGATAATACCAGACTTGTGTGTGTTTTAGGGCGAGTTTCGTGTGTCAAGTTGTGTGTGTTGAGTTGCGTGTGGCGACATGCATGTAGCGACTTTTGTGAGAAGTTTTGTGTGGCGACATGCGTGTAGCAACTTTTTGTGTGTCGAGTTGCGTGTGACAGGTTAGTGTAGCAAGTTGTGTGCAGCAAGATGTGCGCATGGCGAGTTTGGCGCGTGGCGAGTTTTATGTGGTGCCTTTTGAGTATGTGCAAGTTTTGTGTGAGGCAACTTTTGCATGTGTTGCAACTTTTGTGCATGTGGCAATTTTTCCACGTGTGCAAGTTTTGCGTGTGGCGAGTTTTCCATGAGGTGAGTTTTGCACGTGTGGCGAGTTTTGCATGTGGAGAGTTTTGCGCGTGGTGAGTTTTGAGCGGCAACTTTTGTGTTTCGACTTTTATGTGGCGAGGTTGGTGTATGTGTGGTGAAATGTGCGCTGAGGGTGGTATATGTGTTCGAGCACGTGGTAGTGTGTGGCGCATTTTGTGTGTGTGTTCATATCCCCGTGGTGGTGTGGTGATTATCCCATGTCGGGGCCCCACCTTAGCAACTGTACAGTATATACTCTTTGGCGCCATCGCTCTCATTCTTTAAGTCCCCCTTGTTCACATCTGGCAGCTGTTAATTTGCCTCCAACACTTTTCCTTTCATTTTTTCCCCATTATGTAGATAGGGGCAAAATTGTTTGGTGAATTGGAAAGCGCGGGGTTAAAATTTCACCTCACAACATAGCTTTGACGCTCTCGGGGTCCAGACGTGTGACTGTGCAAAATTTTGTGGCTGTAGCTGCGACGGTTCAGATGCAAATCCCGGATATATATATATATATATACATACATACATACATACATACATACATACATACATACATACATACATACATACATACATACATACATACATACATACATACATACATACATACATATTAGATTGAGAGACAATACAATGTGGCAATAAATTTTTGTCTCCCAAATCATAATATTATGGACCTGAAATTACGTGTTAGAAGGTATCTTCAAATCTGAGAGACAAAAGAGTCTGGGAATAAAAACTGATGAGCTTTGAGAGTCTCACTGCAGGAATGAATGTGTCGCATGGATTTATGTCTTTACATCAACCAAGGAACTTGCCCCTCAGACCATGTGGGGTCATCACAACAGAACCAACCCCAATCAGAGGACAATAAAACATTCCTTATCTAAGAACTGGTCCAATATTTATGGACATAACTGTTTATCACTCATGGTAATTCTGCTTCATGTCACCTGTCTTATCCATGGTTTTTCCTTTGTGTTTTTTTTTTTTTCTGTGCTATGTTGTGCATAAAAATGTGATTCTTCAGAATTTCTTTTAGTCTTTGCCTGATGAAGAGACCTGTGTAGTCTCGAAAGCTTGCAATTTGTTAACATCTTTTCAGTTAGCCATTAAAAGGTGTCAACCACTGAGGACTCTCAATTCTAAATATTTGTGTATTCTTAGGCCATGTGCACACGCTGCGGATTCCATTGCAGAATTTTCTGCAGCGGTTTTGATAAATCCGCAGTGCAAAACCGCTGCGGTTTTTACTGCGGATTTATCGCAGTTTTTATTGCGGTTTCCGCTGCGTTTTTTCACCTGCAGTTTCCTATTGGAGCAGGTGAAAAACCACTGCGGATTCCGCACAAAGAATTTCCGCGTTTTTTTCCGCAGCATGTGCACTGCGGATTTCATTTCCCATAGCATTACATGGTACTGTAAATGCATCTGAAACCGCTACGGATCCACAGCTGCGGATCCGCAGCAAAATCCGCAGCATGTGCACATACCCTTAGTGTGAGATCAGTGGCCCAAAGTCATTTAACCCCTTAAAACATCAGTTACTTATTCAAATGGCCAAAATCGACTGCCCACTTTGATGCCAATCCTGATGCCCAAAACCCATTTGGGCAGGCTAAATGGACTTGGGCTTCATGCAGGACATCACTATATGTATTCTTAGTGTGGCATAAAATCATTTAACCCCTTAAAGGGATCCTGTCAAAGTCGTTTCAAACTAAAAGAGCCACCTTGTGCAGCAGTAATGCTGCATTCTGACAAGGTTGCTCTTTTAGTTCTGGGTGCTGTAACTAGAGAAATAATCAGTTTTGTAATTTGTCCTACATACCTTTTCTTCAGTCAAGAAGGCAGGCCTTTCCCCCCGCTGCAGATGCCACACAGCCGTCACTCAAATCTTCTTGGCGGTGCCGGGCGCCGCCTCCTCACCGCTGTTTTGAAAATAACTGGCGCCTGCGCTCTTTTTTTTTTTTTTTTTTTTTTTTTTTTCCTGCCTGGTGCAGGCACAGTGAGCGCTGCCCGTCTTTCCTCATATGCAGTCTCGGTGACTGCGCCTGTGCGGCCTCCCTGCTTGTGAATCCCAGCCCCGTAATGTGACTTATGATTTATTCACATTGCGGGGCTGGGATTCACAAGCAGGGTGGCCGCACAGGTGCAGTCACCGAGACTGCGTATGAGGAAAGACTGCCAGCGCTCACTGCACCTGCACCAGGCAGGAAAAAAGAGCGCAGGAGCCGGCTATTTTCACAACAGCGCTGAGGAGGCGGCACCCGGCTCCAAGAAGATTTGAGTGACGGCTGTGTGGCGTCTGCAGCAGGGGGGGAAAGGCCTGCCTTCAGGACTGAAGAAAAGGTATTTAGGACAAATTACAAAACTGATTAATTCTCTAGTTACAGCACCCAGAACTAAAAGAGCCACCTTGTGAGAAGCAGCGTTACTGCTGCACAAGGTGGCTCTTTTAGTTTGAAACGACTGGGGGGGTGTGACAGGTTCCCTTTAAAACATGTTACTTATTCAAATGGCCAAATTCGACTGTCTGCACACTTTGATGCCAGTTCTGATTCCCAAAACCCATTTGGGCCAGACTGGAGAGATCTGGGTGTGATGTGGGGCTTCCTGTTCTATATGTCTGCACTGTGATATCAGTGCCCCAAAGTTATTTAACCCTTTCATTTTTGCCCTTCGGTGCCCATTTTTGTGCCAGTTTTATCATTTTTGTAGCGGATTTTAAGTGTATTCACTTCAGGGCACCTCGTTGTATTGTGTTATTATTGTGATGCTTATTTTATGTTAAACGTATAAAAAAAAAATTGGCAACTAAGAAACCAACTTCTGCCGCCTACCATATAGCATCTGATTTTTAGATGCCTTGCAGTCTTTAACCCCCTTCACCCCTGGGCCTGTTTTCACCTTCATGACCAGGCCAAATTTTACAATTCTGACCATGTATGTGGTAATGCTGGAACGCTTCCAACAGAGCCTACTGATTCTGAGGCTTTTGTTTGACATATTTTTAGATATGACTTGCTTTTATTTGTGATAATATCAGAAAAAACTTTATTTTTATGCCCAGGGCTATGGAGTTGGTAAGCCAAACCTCCGACTCATTTCCCAGACTCCAACCCCACAGCACTGGTCACTACTGAGCATGTGCATAAAGTTCAGCAAAGATTCATCTCAACTAAAAGCTGAGATCCTTGGATCAGGAACATAACAGACATTAATTTATAATATAGTTTAGGAGTCGCTCCATTTTATACAGACTCCACAGTCCTGGTTAGGTCACACAAAATAGTTAGTAAAATAAAATTTCCCACATGTCTAGATTACAGCAGCGCAACTTTTAAAACATAAAAAAAGGAAGTTAGAAGGGTTAAAAGTTGACCAACGATTTGTAAAACAATTAGGATGTTTTAGGAACCACATCACATTTGAATTGACTGAGGGGCCCATATGACAGAAAATAACCGTAAGTTACCATTCTATAAACTGCCCCCCCCATCCCCCCAATCGATTTGAAAATGTCACCCGCCTGCGCAGTAGCAGCTATTGGTGTCTAGCTGCGATCAGATGATTGCTGCTGCACATGCCCGGCGGTGCCATTTTACTGGAGAAGAAAAAAATTATTCCTCCTCCAAGATGGCGCTGCCCGCGCAGCAGCGGCTCACTGGAATCGTGTTATTAAGCATTACAGAATGCTGTAGATAAGCCCCTGATGGCAGTGGCCGCAGTTTATAGGGCCAAAATGAGGTGACAGATTCCCTTTAAAATACATCCACCGGTGTGTCTCTAACTCAGATGTTGCCAAAAAACAGAAGAAATCAGAAGCTTCTAAACACATGACATCATCACATGGGCAGTCCGGAATTGTTTAAAGGCATAGTAATCTTGGTGTGTGTAAACTTTTGACTTTTCAGTAAGTAATAAAAATGCCAGAAAACATTCTCTCTCTCTCATTATTCTGTCATTTCACAAATATTAATTATGGTAATCCTAGTTGACCTAAAATGGGAAAGGTTTATTCTGATTTCATGTCAGATATTGAGAAAAACTTGCGTATGTGTCTCTTTTTAATATAGTGTATGTAAACTTCTGGTTTGTTGTACTTAATTTCTCACACCATGTTGGTGTGCTCTCACAAAGGACATCTATTGCCAAAACACCAACTCTAGATGTATAGAATTAGATGAGAAATCCAAGTTAAACCATATTTCGGCTGGAGTGCTGAGTGCCTTAACCCCCCCCCCCCCCCCCCCCCCTTTTTTTTTTTTTTTTTTTCTTTTTTTGCTGCCTAACGCCATTTGGATATTTGATACCATCCTTTGGGGCCCATACAAAATTGTTGACTTGAAAAATACCCTGCTGTATTTGAGTTAATCATTTTATTAACTCGCCCATAGTCTGATGGCTGGAACTGCTTCTGTTGGTGTGGCAGTGATGATGTTGCTACTTGTAACGGCTTTTTTAGATGTGTCTGGCAGGAGCGCAAGCGAATTTGTAATAAGAATTGTAAAGAACCCTCAGCAGTAAAGGTACCGTCACACTCAGCGACGCTGCAGCTATATAGACAACGAGCCGATCGCTGCAGCGTCGCTGTTTAGGTCGCTGGGGAGCTGTCACACAGACAGCTCTCTCCAGCGACCAACGATCAGGGGAACGACTTCGGCATCGTTGAAACTGGCTTCAACGATGCCGAAGTCCCCCTGCAGCACCCGGGTAACCAGGGTAAATATTGGGTTACTAAGTGCAGGGCCGCGCTTAGTAACCCGATATTTACCCTGGTTACCATTGTAAAAGTAAAAAAAAAAAACCAGTACATACTCACCTTCTGATGTCTGTCACGTCCCCCGGCGTCCACAGGGTTTACGCGCTGCTGCTCAGAGCTTCCTGCACTGAATGTGTCAGCGCCGGCAGTAGCAGAGCACAGCGGTGACGTCACCGCTGTGCTCTGCTTTACTGCCGGCGCTGACAGTCAGTGCAGGAAGCTCTCGGCAGCAGCGCGTAACCCTGTGGACGCCGGGGGACGTGACAGACATCAGAAGGTGAGTATGTACTGTTTGTTTTTGTTTGTTTTTTTACTTTTACAATGGTAACCAGGGTAAATATCGGGTTACTAAGCGCGGCCCTGCACTTAGTAACCCGATGTTTACCCTGGTTACAAGTGAACACATCGCTGTATCGGCGTCACACACGCCGATGCAGCGGGTGATCAAGCGACAAAATAAAGTTCTGGACTTCTAGCTCCGACCAGCGATATCACAGCGGGATCCAGATCGCTGCTGCGTGTCAAACACAATGAGATCGCTAACCAGGACGCTGCAACGTCACGGATCGTCGTCGTTCTCGCTGCAAAGTCGCTTAGTGTGAAGGTACCTTAAGTCGTAGTAAACACTGCAGGTCGCCTCACAGTGGGAAATTCATTGTTGCTCATGCTACATCTACAGAACTCGAGCAGTAGTAGGACATCTTTAGGCATTAGAGACATGGGGCATGCGGCAGAGGCATCACATAACAGGCATGGGTAACCGTCAAAATGCAGCTGCTGGCCCAAGTACTGCGGTCGCATATAATTTGCCTAGGGACTGGAGAAAAGGTAATCTCGGGTTGTAAACAACCTATGTGCCTTTACCCGTTAACGACCGCCGATACGCCTTTTAACGGCAGCAGTTAATTAACGGCGCTGTGGAAAAAGTGAATAGCGCCCCCCAGAGTCGGATTTTCTCTGGGGTCTCGGTTACCGGGGGTAGCCGAGACCCCAGAGAACATGATTCGGGTTTTTTGTTTTTTTTTTACCGACCCCCGGGTTGCAATCACAGGTAATTAACCGCGATTTCCCATTTAATTTCTCTGTCCTCCGATGTGATCGCACATTAGAGGACAGAGAAACGGGGTCCCCGATCGCCCCCCGATACTCGCCTGTCTCCCCCAGTGCTCCTCGTGGCTCCTGATGGGCGCTGCCATCTTGTTCCTGCCAAAAAATGGCGGGCGCAGTGCGCCCGCCGGCCGGCACCCGGGAGATCTTTGGGGTCTCGGCTGCCGGGGGTAGCCGAGACCCCAAAGAACATGATCGGGGTCGGTTTTTACCGACCCCTGTTTTGCGATCGCCGGTAATTAACTGTTTACCGGCGACCGCAAAAAAAAAAGCGATGTGTAATTCTCTGTCCTCTGATGTGATCGCACATCAGAGGACAGAGAAATAGCGGGATTTGGAAACCCTGTTATCCTTACCGGTGTCCCTGGGTCCTTCTGCGTTCCCTCCCGCCCGCTGGCTTCTTCATCCGGAAAGAAAATGGCGGGCGCAGTGCACCCGCCGTGATCTGCCGGCCGGCAGCTAGAGGAGTTGGGGCTAAAATTAGGGTTGGGGCTAAAATTAGGGTTAGGGTTGGGGCTAAATTTAGGGTTACAGTTAGGGTTGGGGCTAAAGTTAGGGCTAGGGTTGCGGCTAAAGTTAGGGTTGGGAATAGGGTTAGGGTTGGGATTAGGGTTGAGATTAGGATTATGGATCGGGTTGGGATTAGGGTTAGAGGTGTGTTGGGGTTAGGGTTGGAGTTAGAATTGGGGGTTTCCACTGTTTAGGTACATCAGGGGGTCTCCAAACGCCACAGCCAATTTTGCGCTCAAAAAGTCAAATGGTGCTCCCTCCCTTCTGAGCCAGATCTGTCGTGCGCCCAAACAGTGGTTTACCCCCGCATATGGGGCATCAGCGTACTCGGGATAAATTGGACAACTTTTGGGGTCCAATTTCTCCTGTTATCCTTGTGAAAATAAAAAAAACTTGGGGGCTAAAAAATCTTTATTGTTGAAAAAAATATATATATATTTTCACAACTCTGCATTATAAACTTCTGTGAAGCACTTGGGCATTCAAAGTTCTCACCACACATCTAGATAAGTTCCTTGGGGGGTCTAGTTTCCAAAATGGGGTCACTTGTGGGGGGGTTCTACTGTTTAGGTACATCAGAGGCTCTGCAAACGCAACATAACGCCCGCAGACCATTCTATCAAAGTCTGCATTCCAAAACGGCACTCCTTCCCTTCCGAGCTCTGCCATGCGCCCAAACAGTGGTCCCCCCCACACATGGGGTATCAGTGTACTCAGCATAAATTGCACAATACATTTTGGGGTCCAATTTCTCCTGTTACCCTTGTGAAAGTAAAAATTTGGGGGTGAAAAGATCATTTTTGTGGAAAAAATGATTTTTTTATTTTCATGGCTCTACATTATAAACTTCTGTGAAGCAGTTGGGGGTTCATAGTGCTCACCACACATCTAGATAAGCTCTTTGGGGGGTCTAGTTTTCAAAATGGGGTCACTTGTGGGGGGTTTCTACTGTTTAGGTACATCAGGAGCTCTGCAAATGCAACATGACGCCCGCAGACTATCCCATCAAAGTCTGCATTCCAAGCGGCGCTCCTTCCCTTCCGAGCCCCGATGGGTGCCCAAACAGTGCCCCTCCCCCACATATGCGGTATCAGCGTACTCAGGACAAACTGGTCAACAGATTTTGTGGTCCAATGTCTCCTTTTACCCTTGAGAAAATAAAAAATTGCAGGCAAAAAAATCATTTTTGAGGGGGAAAAAAAAAAGGATTTTTTTATTTTCACTGCTCTACTTTATACATTTCTGTGAAGCACTTGGGGGTTAAAAGTGCTCACCACACATCTAGATAAGTTCCTTAAGTGGTCTAGTTTCCAAAATGGGGTCACTTGTGGGGGGTTTCTACTGTTTAGGCACATCAGGGGCTCTCCAAACGCGACATGGTGTCCGATCTCAATTCCAGCCAATTCTACATTGAAAAAGTAAAACGGTGCTCCTTCTCTTCCAAGCTCTGCAGTGCGCCCAAACAGTGGTTTACCCCCACATATGGGGTATCAACGTACTCAGGAGAAATTGCACAACAACTTTTATAGTCTAATTTCTCCTGTTACCCTTGTGAAAATAAGAATTTGTGGGCGAAAAGATCATTTTTGTGTAAACAAATGTGATTTTTTTATTTTCACGGCTCTACTTTATAAACTTTTGTGAAGCACTTGGGGGCTCAAAGTGCTCATCACACATCTAGATAAGTTCCTTAAGGGGTCTAGTTTCCAAAATGTTGTCACTTGTGGAGCGTTTCCACTGTTTAAGCACATCAGGGGCTCTCCAAACGCGACAAGCCGTCCGATCTCAATTCCAGCCAATTCTACATTGAAAAAGTAAAACGGCACTCCTTCTCTTCCAAGCTCTGCGGTGCGCCCAAACAGTAGTTTACCCCCACATATTGGGTATCGGCGTATTCAGGAGAAATTGCACAACAAAATTTATGGTTAAATTTCTGTTTTTACACTTGTGAAAAAAAAAAAATGGTTCTGAAGTAAAATGTTTGCAAAAAAAAGTTAAATGTTCATTTTTTTCCTTCCACATTGTTTCAGTTCCTGTGAAGCACGTGAAGGGTTAATAAACTTCTTGACTGGTTTTGAGCACCTTGAGGGGTGCAGTTTTTAGAATGGTGTCACACTTGGTTATTTTCTATCCTATAGACCCCTCAAAATGACTTCAAATGTGATGTGGTCCCTAAAAAAAAAAAAAAAAAAAAAGGTGTAAAAATGAGAAATTGCTGGTTAACTTTTAACCCTTATAACTCCCTAATATAAAAAAAAAATTTGTTTCCAAAATTGTGCTGATGTAAAGTAGACACGTGGGAAATGTTATTTATTAACTATTTTTTGTGACATATCTCTCTGATTTAAGAGCATAAAAATACAAGGTTAAATTTTCTCCATATTTCCATTTTTTTCATAAATAATTGCAAGTAATATCGAAGAAATGTTACCACTAACTTGAAGTATAATATGTCACGAAAAAACAATCTCAGAATCCGCATGATCTGATCAAGTGTTCCAGAGTTATAACCTCATAAAGTGACAGTGGTCAGAATTGTAAAAATTGGCTTGGTCATTAAGTAACAAATTGGCTCTGTCACTAAGGGGTTAAGGTCCCCTCCCTGTTAGGATATGTGCACATGTTGTGGACTTGGCTGGGGATGTGGCCCTGCGGATCCGCAGCAGTTTTCCATGCGTTGTACAGTACCATGTAAGCCTATGGAAAACCAAATCCACAGTACACATGCTGCGGAAAATTCCGCAGAGAAACACTGCGGTTTATTTTCCGCAGCATGTCAGTTCTTTGTGTGGATTCTGCAGCGTTTTACACTTGGGGTATGTTTCCACGTTCAGGAAACGCTGCGTGTTTAATGCTGCATTGAGCTGCAGCGTCAAACACGCAGCGTCCAGATGTTACAGCATAGTGGAGGGGATTTCATGAAATCCCGTCTCCACTATGCATTAAAAGACGCATGCGGCACACCCGCGGAAACGGACATGAGGCGCGTCTTTTAACCCCTTTCTGACATCTGCCGTACTATCCCGTCGAGGTGGGGTGGGCCCGTATGACCACCGACGGGATAGTACGTCATATGCGATCGGCTGCGCTCACGGGGGGAGCGCGGCCGATCGCGGCCGGGTGTCAGCTGCCTATCGCAGCTGACATCCGGCACTATGTGCCAGGAGCGGTCACGGACCGCCCCCGGCACACCGCGATCAAACATGATCGCGGTGTACCGGCGGTACAGGGAAGCATCGCGCAGGGAGGGGGCTCCCTGCGGGCTTCCCTGAGACGATCGGTACAAGGGAATGTACTCACCTTGTACCGAGCGTCTTCTCCCTGCAGGCCCCGGATCCAAAATGGCCGCGGGGCTGCATCCGGGTCCTGCAGGGAGTACTTCCGGGTCAGGGTCCGGAGCCGGCTGCAGAGCAGCCTGCTCCGATGAAAGTAAGATCGCCCATCTGACAGAGTGCTGTGCAAACTGTCAGATGGGCGATCTGTGATGTCCCCCCCTGGAACAAAGTAAAAAAAGTAAAAAACTAATTTCCACAAGTGTAAAAAAAAAAATTCCTAAATAAAGAGAAAAAAAAAAAAATGATTCCCATAAATACATTTCTTTATCTAAAAAAACAAAAATAACAATAAAAGTACACATATTTAGTATCGCCGCGTCCGTAATGACCCAACCTATAAAACTGTCCCACACCCCTTCAGTGAACACCGTAAGAAAAAAAAAAAACGAACCAAAAAACAACGCTTTATTATCATACCGCCGAACAAAAAGTGGAATAACATGCGATCAAAAAGACAGATATAAATAACCATGGTACCACTGAAAACGTCATCTTGTCCTGCAAAAAAAGAGCCGCCATACAGCATCATAAGCAAAAAAATAAAAAAGTTATAGTCCTCAGAATAAAGCGATGCCAAAATAATTATTTTTTCTATAAAATAGCTTTTATCGCATAAAAGCGCCAAAACATAAAAAAATGATATAGATGAGATATCGCTGTAATCGTACTGACCCGAAGAATAAAACTGCTTTATCAATTTTACCAAACGTGGAACGGTATAAACGCCTCCCCCCAAAAAAATTCATGAATAGCTGGTTTTTGGTCATTCTGCCTCACAAAAATCGAAATAAAAAGTGATCAAAAACTGTCACGTGTCCGAAAATGTTACCAATAAAAACGTTAACTCGTCCCGCAAAAAACAAGACCTCACATGACTCTGTGGACCAAAATATGGAAAAATTATAGGTCTCAAAATGTGGAGACGCAAAAAATATTTTTTGCAATAAAAAGCGTCTTTCAGTGTGTGACGGCTGCCAATCATAAAAATCCGCTAAAAAACCCGCTATAAAAGTAAATCAAACCCCCCTTCATCACCCCCTTAGTTAGCGAAAAATAAAAAAAAATTAAAAAATGTATTTATTTCCATTTTCCCATTAGGGTTAGGGCTAGGGCTAGGGTCGGGGCTAAAGTTAGGGTTAGGGCTAAAGTTAGGGTTAGGGTTTGGATTACATTTACGGTTGGGATTAGAGTTAGGGGTGGGTTAGGGGTGTGGTTAGGGTTACCGTTGGGATTAGGGTTAGGGGTGTGTTTGGATTAGGGTTTCAGGTAGAATTGGGGGGTTTCCACTGTTTAGGCACATCAGGGGCTCTCCAAACGTGACATGGCGTCCGATCTCAATTCCAGCCAATTCTTTGTTGAAAAAGTAAAACGGTGCTCCTTCCCTTCCGAGCTCTCCCGTGCGCCCAAACAGGGGTTTACCCCAACATATGTGGTATCAGAGTACTCGGGACAAATTGGACAACAACTTTTGGGGTCGAAGTTCTCTTGTTATCCTTGGGAAAATAAAAATTTGGGGGGCTAAAAATCATTTTTGTGGGAAAAAAAAAGGATTTATTTTCACGGCTCTGCGTTGTAAACTGTAGTGAAACACTTGGGGGTTCAAAGTTCTCACATCACATCTAGATAAGTTCCTTGGGAGGTCTAGTTTCCAATATGGGGTCACTTGTGGGGGGGTTTGTACTGTTTGGGTACATCAGGGGCTCTGCAAATGCAACGTGACGCCTGCAGACCAATCCATCTAAGTCTGCATTCCAAATGGCGCTCCTTCCCTTCCGAGCTCTGCCAGGTGCCCAAAGAGTGGTTCCCCCCCCACATATGGGGTATCAGCGTACTCAGGACAAATTGGACAACAACTTTAAGGGTCCAATTTATCCTGTTACCCTTGTAAAAATACAAAACTGGGGGCTAAAAAATAATTTTTGTGAAAAAAAAAAAAAAAAAAGAATTTTTATTTTCGCGGCTCTGCGTTATAAACTGTAGTGAAACACTTGGGGGTTCAAAGCTCTCAAAACACATCTAGATAAGTTTCTTAGGGGGTCTACTTTCCAAAATGGTGTCACTTGTGGGGGGTTTCAATGTTTAGGCACATGAGGGGCTCTCCAAACCCAACATGGCGTCCCATCTCAATTCCAGACAATTTTGCATTGAAAAGTAAAATGGCGCTCCTTCCCTTCCGAGCTCTGCTATGCGCCCAAACAGTGGTTTACCCCCACATATGGGGTATCGTTGTACTCAAGACAAATTGCACAACAACTTTTGTGGTCTAATTTCTTCTCTTACCCTTGGAAAAATAAAAAATTGGGGGCAAAAAGATCACTTTTGTGAAAAAATATGATTTTTTATTTTTATGGCTCTGCATTATAAACTTCTGTGAAGCACTTGGTGGATCAAAGTGCTCACCACACATCTAGATAAGTTCCTTAGGGGGTCTACTTTCCAAAATGGTGTCACTTGTGGGGGGTTTCAATGTTTAGGCACATCAGGGGCTCTCCAAACGCAACATGGCATCCCATCTCAATCCCAGTCAATTTTGCATTGAAAAGTCAAATGGCGCTCCTTTCCTTCCGAGCTCTGCCATGCGCCCAAACAATGGTTTACACCCACATATTGGGTATCAGCGTACTCAGGACAAATTGGACAACAACTTTTGGGGTCCATTTTCTCCTGTTACCCTTGGTAAAATAAAACAAATTGGAGCTGAAATAAATTTTGTGTGAAAAAAAGTTAAATGTTCATTTTTATTTAAACATTCCAAAAATTCCTGTGAAACACCTGAAGGATTAATAAACTTCTTGAATGTGGTTTTGAGCACCTTGAGGGGTGCAGTTTTTAGAATGGTTGGTTATTTTCTATCATATTGACCCCTCAAAATGACTTCAAATGAGATGTGGTCCCTAAAAAAAAAAATGGTGTTGTAAAAATGAGAAATTTCTGGTCAACTTTTAACCCTTTTAACTCCCTAACAAAAAAAAAATTTGTTTCCAAAATTCTGCTAATGTAAAGTAGACATGTGGGGAATGTTACTTATTAAGTATTTTGCGTGACATATCTCTGTGATTTAAGGGCATAAAAATTCAAAGTTGGAAAATTGCGAAATTTTCGCCAAATTTCCGTTTTTTTCACAAATAAACGCAAGTTATATCGAATAAATTTTACCACTAACATGAAGTACAATATATCACGAGAAAACAAGGTCAGAATCGCCAAGATCCGTTGAAGAGTTCCAGAGTTATAACCTCATAAAGGGACAGTGGTCAGAGTTGTAAAAATTGGCCTGGTCATTATCGTGCAAACCACCCTTGGGGGTGAAGGGGTTAAGGACGCAGCATGTCCTTGCATTGCTGAAACAACGCAGGTTACCTGCCAGTGACCTCAGGTGCAGATTTGGTCAGGATTTTACCTGCATAAAATTCTGACCAAATCCTGATGCAATCCTGAACGTGGACACATACCCTTATTCATTAGTAGGAATCCACAGGTAAAACGCAGGGCATTTTAACTGAAGAATCCGCGTGGAAAAATCCGCAATGTGTGCACATACCCTTATACGTGATCAGAGCCCTAATAATGTCATTTCAGAGTTGCATAGACGTGATACAGCTGTACCAAACTGTCATGAAAGGCATTTACATTACAATTAGCCTGTGTCAGGAGCTTTTTCTGAGCTTGCAATTGTGCACATAGGTTAAATTTGCATTAATATGTTTTAAAATAGAAATGAGATGAAGTAGAGTATTATAATACAGTACACAATTTCCTGGAGTCAAGTGAATCTGGTACAAGGGGACCCTTTTTTTTTTTTTTTTTTAACCCCTTCAGGAACAAGTCACACTGTAGGTTAACCCCTTCATGACCCAGCCTATTTTGGCCTTAATGACCTTGCCGTTTTTTGCAATTCTGACCAGTGTCCCTTTATGAGGTAATAACTCAGGAACGCTTCAACGGATCCTAGCGATTCTGAGATTGTTTTTTCGTGACATATTGGGCTTCATGTTAGTGGTAAATTTAGGTCGATAATTTCTGAGTTTATTTGTGAAAAAAACGGAAATTTGGCGAAAATTTTGAAAATTTCGCAATTTTCACATTTTGAATTTTTATTCTGTTAAACCAGAGAGTTATGTGACACAAAATAGTTAATAAATAACATTTCCCACATGTCTACTTTACATCAGCACAATTTTGGAAACAAATTTTTTTTTTGCTAGGAAGTTATAAGGGTTAAAATTTGACCAGTGATTTCTCATTTTTACAACAAAATTTACAAAACCATTTTTTTTAGGGACCACCTCACATTTGAAGTCAGTTTGAGGGTTCTATATGGCTGAAAATACCCCAAAGTGACACCATTCTAAAAACTGCACCCCTCAAGGTGCTCAAAACCACATTCAAGAAGTTTATTAACCCTTCAGGTGTTTCACAGCAGCAGAAGCAACATGGAAGGAAAAAATGAACATTTAACTTTTTAGTCACAAAAATGATCTTTTAGCAACAATTTTTTTATTTTCCCAAGGGTAAAAGGAAAAACTGGACCACGAACGATGTTGTCCAATTTGTCCTGAGTACGCTGATACCTCATATGTGGGGGTAAACCACTGTTTGGGCATACGGCAGGGCTTGGAAGGAAAGGAGCGCCATTTGACTTTTTGAATGAAAAATTGGCTCCAATCTTTAGCTGACACCATGTCGCGTTTGGAGAGCCCCCGTGTGCCTAAACATTGGAGCTCCCCCACAAGTGACCCCATTTTGGAAACTAGACCCCCCAAGGAACTTATCTAGAAGCATAGTGAGCACTTTAAACCCCCAGGTGCTTCACAAATTGATCCGTAAAAATTAAACAGTACTTTTTTTTCACAAAAAAATTATTTTAGCCTCAATTTTTTCATTTTCACATGGGCAACAGGATAAAATGGATCCTAAAATTTGTTGGACAATTTCTCCTGAGTACACTGATACCTCACATGTGGGGGTAAACCACTGTTTGGGCACATGGTAAGGCTCGGAAGGGAAGGAGCGCCATTTGACTTTTTGAATGAAAAATGATCTCCATCGCTAGCAGAGACCATGTCACGTTTGGAGAGCCCCCGTGTGCCTAAACATTGGAGCGCTCCCACAAGTGACCCCATTTTGGAAAGTAGACCCCCCAAGGAACTTATCTAGAAGCATAGTGAGCACTTTAAACTCTCAGGTGCTTCACAAATTGATCCGTAAAAATTAAAAAGTACTTTTTTTTCACACAAAATTTCTTTTAGCCTCAATTTTTTCATTTTCACATGGGCAACAGGATAAAATGGATCCTAAAATTTGTTGGGCAATTTCTGCTGAGTATGTTGATACCTCATATGTGGGGGTAAACCACTGTTTGGGTGCACGGCAAGGCTCGGAAGGGGAGGCGTGCCATTTGACTTTTTGAATGGAAAATTAGCTCCAATCGTTAGCGAACACCATGTCGCGTTTGGAGAGCCCCTGTGTGCCTAAACATTGGAGCTCCCTAACAAGTGACCCCATTTTGGAAACTAGACCTCCCAAGGAACTAATCTAGATGTGTGGTGAGCACTTTGAACCCCCAAGTGCTTCGCAGAAGTTTATAACGCAGAGCCGTGAAAATAATAAATGTGTTTCCTTTCCTCAAAAATATTTTTTTAGCCCAGAATTTTTTATTTTTGCAAGGGTAACAGGAGAAATTGGACCCCAAAAGTTGTTGTCCAGTTTCTCCTGAGTACGCTGATACCCCATATGTGGGGGTAAACCACTGTTTGGGCACATGCCGGGGCTCGGAAGGGAAGTAGTGACGTTTTGGAATGCAGACTTTGATGGAATGGTCTGCTGGCGTCACGTTGCATTTGCAGAGCCCCTGATGTGCCTAAACAGTAGAAACACCCCACAAGTGACCCCATTTTGGAAACTAGACCCCCCAAGGAACTTATCTAGATGTGTGATGAGCACATTCAACCCTCAAGTGCTTCACAGAAGTTTACAACGCAGAGCCGTGAAAATAAAAAATCATTTTTCTTTCCTCAAAAAAGATGTTTTAGCAAGCAATTTTTTATTTTCACAAGGGTAACAGGAGAAATTGGGCCCCAATGTTTGTTGCCCAGTTTGTTGTGAGTACAGTGATACCCCATATGTGGGGGTAAACCACTGTTTGGGCGCACGTCAGGGCTCGGAAGGGAAGTAGTGACATTTGAAATGCAGACTTTGATGGAATGGTCTGCGGGCGTCACGTTGCATTTGCAGAGCCCCTGATGTGCCTAAACAGTAGAAACACCCCACAAGTGACCCCATTTTGGAAACTAGACCCCCCAAGGAACTTATCTAGATGTGTGATGAGCACATTCAACCCCCAAGTGCTTCACAGAAGTTTACAACGCAGAGCCGTGAAAATAAAAAATCATTTTTCTTTCCTCAAAAAAGATGTTTTAGCAAGCAATTTTTTATTTTCACAAGGGTAACAGGAGAAATTGGGCCCCAATGTTTGTTGCCCAGTTTGTTGTGAGTACAGTGATACCCCATATGTGGGGGTAAACCACTGTTTGGGCGCACGTCAGGGCTCGGAAGGGAAGTAGTGACATTTGAAATGCAGACTTTGATGGAATGGTCTGCGGGCGTCACGTTGCATTTGCAGAGCCCCTGATGTGCCTAAACAGTAGAAACACCCCACAAGTGACCCCATTTTGGAAACTAGACCCCCCAAGGAACTTATCTAGATGTGTGATGAGCACATTCAACCCCCAAGTGCTTCACAGAAGTTTACAACGCAGAGCCGTGAAAATAAAAAATAATTCTTCTTTCCTCAAAAATTATGTCTTAGCAAGTAATTTTTTATTTTTGCAAGGGTAACAGGAGAAATTGGACCCCAACAGTTGTTGCCCAGTTTGTCCTGAGTACGCTGGTACCCCAAATGTGGGGGTAAACCACTGTTTGGGCACACGTCGGGGCTTGGAAGGGAGGGAGCACCATTTGACTTTTTGAATGCAAGATTGGCTGGAATCAATGGTGGCGCCATGTTGCGTTTGGAGACCCCTGATGTGCCCTAACAGTGGAAACCCCTCATTTCTAACTTCAACACTAACCCCAACACACCCCTAATCCTAATCCCAACTGTAGCCATAACCCTAATCCCAACCCTAACCCCAACACACCCCTAACCACAACCCTAACCCCAACACACCCGTAACCCTAATTCCAACCCTAGCCCTAATTCCAACCCTAACCCTAAGGGTATGTGCCCACGTAGCGGATTCGTGTGAGATTTTTCCGCACGACTTTTGAAAAATCTGCAAGTAAAAGGCACTGCGTTTTACCTGCGGATTTACAGCAGATTTCCAGTGTTTTTTTGTGCGGATTTCACCTGCGGATTCCTATTGAGGAACAGGTGTAAAACGCTGCAGAATCCGCACAAAGAATTGACATGCTGTGGAAAATACAACGCAGCGTTTCTGCACGGAATTTTCCGCACCATGGGCACAGCGGATTTGGTTTTCCATAGGTGTACACGGTACTGTAAACCTGATGGAAAACTGCTACGAATTCGCAGCGGCCAATCCGCGGCCGATCCGCTGCGGATCCGCGGCCGATCCGCTGCGGATCCGCGGCCGATCCGCTGCGGATCCGCTGCCAAATCCGCACATGCCATAACCCTAACCCTACCCGTAACCCTAACCCTAGTTCTAACCCTAACCCTAGTTCTAACCCTAACCACAGTGGGAAAAAAAAAAATATATTTTCTTTATTTTATTATTGTCCCTATCTATGGGGGTGATAAAGGGGGGGGGTTTATTTATTATTTTTTTTATTTTGATCGCTGTGGTAGAACCTACCACAGCGATCAAAATGTACCTGTAAGGAATCTGCCGGCCGGCGGGCGTACTGAGCATGCGCCCGCCATTTTGGAAGATGGCGGCGCCCAGCGAGGAGACGGCCGGACACCGGGAGGATCGGTAAGTATGAAGGGGTGGTGGGGGGGTGGATCTGAGCACAGGGGGGGTGATCGGAGGACGGGGGGAGCGGACAGCAGGACGGGGGAGCGGGCAGGAGCACGGGGCAGCGGAGCACAGGACGGAGGGGACCGGACCCCATAACGGAGCGGTGGGGGGGCGATCGGTGGGGTGGGGGGTGGTCACTTCAGGTTTTCCAGCCATGGCCGATGATATTGCAGCATCGGCCATGGCTGGATTGTAATATTTCACCTGTTTTTTAGGTGAAATATTACAAATCGCTCTGATTGGCAGTTTCACTTTCAACAGCCAATCAGAGCGATCGTAGCCACGGGGGGGTGAAGCCACCCCCCCTGGGCTGAAGCACCACTCCCCCTCTCCCTGCAGATCGGGTAAAATAGGAGTTAACCCCTTCACCCGATCTGCAGGGACGCGATCATTCCATGACGCCACATAGGCGTCATGGGTTGGATTGGCACGGGTTTTCATGACGCCTATGTGGCGTCATGGGTCGGGAAAGGGTTAAAGATCGGGCCTTGTTTTTTTTTTTTTTTTTTTTTAAATCTGACCAGTAGCACTTAGTGGTAATAACTCTGAAATGGTTCAATGGATACTAGTGATTGAGGTTGGTTGTTCGTAACATATTGTACTTCATGATGGTGGTAAAATTTCTTCAGCATGACTTGAGTTTTTGTGGGAAAAAAATTTGTAAAATTTTGCAATTTTCAAACTTTGCATTTTCATGCCCTTTAATCACAGAGATATGCCACACAAAACGGTTAACAAATGTCTACCTTACATCAGCACAGTTTTGGAACATTTTTTTTCTTATTAGGAAGTTATAAAGGTGACCAGTGATTTCCCCCCCCCCCCCCCCCTTCCCTTTTTTTTCAACAAAATATACAAAACCAGTTTTTTAGGGACCACATCACATTTGAAGTCACTTTGAGGGGTCTATATGATCGAAGATACCCAAAAGTGACACCATTCTTAAAACTGCACCACCAAGGTGCTGAAAACCACATTAAAGAAGTTTATCCTTCAGGTGATGCACAGGATTTTTTTTTTTTTTTTTTAATTCACCTTTTTTCACAAAATTAATTTGAGATCCAATTTTTTAATTTGACAGGGGTAACAGGAAAAATGGACACCAAAATTTCTTGGGTATTTTCTCCTGAGTATGCCGATACCCCATCTGAGGGAGAAAACCACTGTTTGGGCGCCCAACAGAGCTTGGAAGGGAAGGAGCGCCATTTGACTTTTTGAATGCAAAATTTGCTGGAACAATTGGTGTATGCCATGTCTGGTTTGGAGAGCCTCTGATTTGCCTAAACAGTGAAAATCCCCCACAAGTGACATGGTTTTGGAAACTAGATCCCTCAGGAAACTGAACTAGATGTGTGGTGAGCACATTGAACCCTCAGGTGCTTCACAGAAGTTTATAATGTTGAGCCATAGAAATAAAAATAATAACATTTTCCCCACAAATGTTTTCAGCACAAACTATTACATTTTCAGAAAGGTAACGGGAGAAATTGCACCATACAATTTGTTGTGCAATGTCTCTGGAGTACGCAGTTTCCCCATATGAGGAAGAAAACTACTGTTTGGGCGCACTTCAGGGCTCAGACTTCCTGGAATCATTAGCGGTCGTCATGTCCTATTTGGAGAGCCCCTGATGTGCCTAAACAGTGTAAACCCCCCACAAGTGACCCCATTTTGGAAACTAGACCCTTCAAGGAATGTATTTAGATGCATGGTGAGCACCTTGAACCCCCAGGTGCTTCACAGAAGTTTATAACGTTGAGCTGTGAAAATAATAAAGTGACATTTTCCTCACAAAAATGTTTTAGCCCCATGTTTTTAATTGTTTTAAGGGCTAATGGGAATTTTTTTTAATTTTTTTACAACAAACTGAGGTTCATTTTTCCTGAGTGCGCTAATACCCTGCATGTAATCGGAAAATATTTTTCAGGCACAGTGCAAAGCTCAGAAGGCAAGGAGCGCCAGATTTTACTGTTATGATTTCAGGTGCCATGACCCACTGGGAGAGTCCATGTACCAGAACAACAGAACCCCCCCCAGAAGTGACCCCAATTTACATACTACATCTCAATGAATTAATCTAGGGGTGCACTGATAATAATAATAATTTTATTTATATAGCGCCAACATATTCCGCAGCGCTTTACAACTTATAGAGGGGACTTGTACAGACAATAGACATTACAGCATAACAGAAATCACAGTTCAAAACAGATACTAGGAGGAATGAGGGCCCTGCTCGCAAGCTTACAAACTATGAGGAAAAGGGGAGACACGAGAGGTGGATCCTATTGACACCACGAATGTGTCACAGAATTTTATACCATTGAGCAGTGAAGAAAAATTAACTACATTTTTACCATCAAAATCTTGTTTTAGCCCCAGATTTTACGTTTTCACACAAGTGGGTAAAAATGGCACCAAAATTTGTCCCACAATTTTTACTGAGCGTGGCAATACCCCATATGTGGCTATACAGTACTACTCAGGAGGAATGGAGCGCTATTTGCCTCATGGAGTGCAGATTTTCCTAGACGAGTTTACAGTCTATGTACAGAGCCCCTAATTGCTTGATGAGCAAAATCCCACCTTAAGTGACCCCATTTTGGAAATTATACCCCTTTGGGAATTTATCTACAGGTGTAGTGCTGATTTTGACTCCATGAGTATTTTCCGGAAACAAGCAGCAATGAATGTTGCCAAGTGAGAATTGCAAACTGCCGCTGTAGTGACCAGTACGTTGCACTCACCAGTATGTTATTCCCAGCCCGTGCACCTGTAAGTTAGGCGGGCTCTCATCGCTTCAGAAATGCCAAACGTGGATGCTGTTTGTGGTTTAGGCACATTGTGGGGCTCAGAAAGGGAGGGCATTTGGATTTGGGAGCACAGAATTTGCTAAATTTCTTTTGGAGGGTTAAGGAGCCATTTCGCTTTTCCAGAGCTTTTGTGCTGCCAGTAATGTGGGAGCCCCCTATATTTCCATTAACAGATGATGGACCTGAGTGAGGGTTTGCTTTTTTTGTGGATTGAGTTGAAGCTTTTATTTGGAACATTTTACATAACATTTGGGATCACATTTATCCGGCGCACTACGCTGAGCAGTTTAAGGTTTCCATCTAAATCTCTGACGTGATTCAGATAAAGCCCAGAGGGATCCATTTACTATGAGGCAACATGGTTACTCTGGACTCCGTCTGGCCTCCGTGCAGTGGTGTCCTCTTACAGAAGTGCCCAAAACTGACCGACAGCACTTTTATGCAGAGATTTACACGGAAACACCGGTGTAAGCACTCTGCACAGCGCACAGGATAAATGTGCGCCGAGCCTTACAGTGATCTTTGGGAGGCAGAATTAAAAAATCAACAGTAAGTAAAGAATTGATTTTAGTTTAATTCTTTTACACCGTTCCTTGTGCGGTATAAGTGATTAGGCGACTTTATTCTTCGGGTTGGTGCAATTACAGCGATACAAGATTTATATATTTTTTTTGTTTGGCTGCTGATACACACTAAAAGACTCTTTATTACAAAAAATAGTTTTTGCATCACCATATTGTGAGATAACATTTTTCCATATTTTGGCCCACAGAGTCATGTGAGGGCTTGTTTTTTGCCAGACGAGTTGATGATATTGGCACCATTTTTGGGTATGTCACATTTTTTTATTGCTTTCTATTCCGATTTCTGAGGCAGAATAACCAAAAACCAGCAATTGAGGAATTTTTTTTTTGGGGGGGGGTGGGAGGTTAAGCCTTTACATGTGGTAAAAGTTATTTGGCAATTTTATTCCTTGGGTCAGTACGATTACAGTGATACCCTATTTATATAGGTTTTTTTTATGTTTTGGCGCTTCTACACCATAATAGAAAAAATAATTTTTGGATCGATTTATTCTGAGAGCTATAACTTTTTTTATTTTTCTACTGATGGAGGTATATGGTGGCTTGTTTTTTTGTGGCACAAGATGACCGTTTCAGTCGTACAATGCTTATTTATATCCGTCTTTTTTTATTGCGTTTTATTCCACTTTTTCGTCAGCGGTATGATGATAAAGCGTTGTGTTTTGCCTTGTTTTGTTTTTTTTTTAATGGTGTTCACTAAAGGGGTTAACTACTAGTGGGACAGTTTTATTGGTCGGGTCATTGCACGATACCAAATACTTTTATTGAGATATATAATAATTTTTTTTTCTCATACAAATATTTATTTATAGATACAATATATTTTTCTATTTTGATTTTTAGAATCTGGACCACTTAAGGAATGTGTCTAGATATGTGGTGAGCAGGCCTGTGGAGTCTGTAAGCCAAACCTCCAACTCCCTCATACATGGGTCATGTTTAAGTGATACATTTACTGTAGTAAAATGGTAACATCAGGCTTTTCATCAACATTATAATACAATAATCAAGCTATTTAGATAGAATATAAAATAATTTTATTGGAGTACAACTTTAGAACAGAAGCATTAGTAAATTGTAAATATGCAATACACTATGCAGTAAGTGGGGGGGGGAAACCTTTTCAACTAAAAACGTACTGCATAACATTTGCGCAGTCTATGAATTTGTTCTGAGAAATAATATCACCTCTGTCAGATCCTCCTCCAAAGATGACCTCAAATCTTACCTAATTGTTTTAGGCTAGAGAACAACCTCTCTACACTAACTTGATTTGGTTGCAAAGCGGGAACCACATGGGCAACATCTCTAATATTTTCAGGGTAGAAAGGAATTGCCTCGTGTACAGTCAGTTTTGATGAACGGTTGAACTCTTCTACTTTGCGAGCAAGTGAAAAATCTTGCTGAACTATGGTCAATCTGTTTGCTATGGGAGTAAAATCTTTTACCCTGCGGCAGCACTTTGCCTGCGCCATGTCCAAATACTTATCAAAATTAAACTCCTCATCTAATGAGACTGAAGATGCAGTAGCAGTGGCAAGACCCAAGTCTTCTTGCTCTTGGCATTCCTGTATCTCACTAATACTAACTGATAGCTTCTTTTCCTTTAGTAAGCTGTTTGATCATCCAGCAATATACAATGACTCGGGTCCACATAAACAGCTGCCAGAAGAATTTTATTTTCTAATAGCAGTGTCACTCTCTGTTTCATTGAAGCAGCAATGCCGTCTGTGCTTAAACCTCCTATTTGGGACAAGCAAAACAGCAACTTCTTCCGCTCCTTTATGAAAATATTGGGAGGTAAATCCTCAGCTTCTAATTTTTTAGTCACTGTAAATGGGTGATGAAGCAATTCCTTCAATTCAGCCACCTGTGTCCACTGACCTTCATGTAGTGTTACCTGAGGGTTGGCCCTATCTACGAGGAAGGGTTTCAGCTCAAGCAATCACTCAATCATTAAATAGCTGCTGCCCCACCGAGTGGCTTGATCCACAATTGCCCCTTTTCCAGCACGTCTCTTCAAGATGGAATCAAACCCATTTCCTCACTTTGCCAATCAGACTTCCAGCATGTCCCTCTTACAGACTATCATTGCCAGCTGCAGCGTGTTCACAACACGGCGCATATGACGAATATGAGAAAGCTCTGAAGCAGTTTTCTACAAGATGATCTAATTGTAAAGTATTTTGCTGTTTATTATATCTTATGTTTTGGCGCTTTTACACAAAAACTATTTTGTAGAAAAAATAATTTTTGTATCGCTCTATTCTGAGCTATAACTTTTTTTTTTACTCTGAAGCTGTATAACTGCTTGTTTTTTGGGGGACAAGATGACTTTTTCAGTGGTACCATTTTTATTTACCTTTATCTTTTTTTTTATCACATTTTATTGCACTTTTGTTCGGCGGTATTATGATAAAGAATGCAAAAAAACCTGCATACATTATGCATCCTATTTTTAGAATGCATTCTGAATTTTTTGTGCACATGCTACGTTTTTTTCCGCGTCGGAATCGCATTCCGGAAAAAAACGCAGCATGTTCATTCTTTGTGCGGAATCGCGGGGATTCCGTACACATAAGAATGCATTGATCCGCTTACTTCCCGCATGGGGCTATGCCCACCATGCGGGAAGTAGGCTGATCATGTGCGGATGGTACCCAGAGTGGAGGAGAGGAGCCTTTCCTCCAGGCCCTGAGTACCATGTAATTGTTTAAAAAAAAAAATTAAAATTAAAAATCATGATATTCTCACCTTCCGACGTCCCCCTGGCAGGCTTCCCGCTCCTCGCGATGGTCCGGTCCCAGTAATGCATTGCAAAAATGACCTGTGGTGACGTAGCGCTCTCGCGAGACTGTACGTCATCTGGGGTCATGCCACAAAGCATTACTGGAAACGGAGCATCGCGAGGAGCGGGAAGCCTGCCGGGGGGACGTCGGAAGGTGAGAATATCATGATTTTTTATTATTTTTATCACTCTGTCTTTTACTATTGATGCTGCGTAGGCAGCATCAATAGTAAAAAGTTGGTCACACTGTCAATCAGTTTTCCAAGCGATGCCAAAGATCGCTTGCAAAACGCTAGCATTCTGCAAGCTAATTACGCTTGCAAAACGCTAGTGTTTAGCTGGAAAACGCATGCCAATTCCGCATGCGATATACCCGCGGTAGGAGTTGCAGAATTGCCGGGGAAATTTCCGCAGCAATTCTGCAACTTGTGCACTTAGGCTATGTGCACACGTTGCGGTTTTTACCGCGGAACCTCAGCGATTTTGATGCTGCGGGTCCGCAGCAGTTTCCATTGCGTTTACAGTTACATGTAAACCTATGGAAACTGCAATCCGCTGTCACTTCTTTTGTGCAGAATCGCGGCGATTCTGCACACATAGGAAAGCATTGATCCGCTTACTTCCCGCATGGGGCTATGCCCACGATGCGGGAAGTAAGCGGATCATGTGCAGATGGTACCCGGGGTTCTCCAGGCCCTGGGAACCATATTTGTGTAAAAAAAAAAAAAAAAGAATTAAAATAAAAAATGATATATTCACCTCTCAGCGCTGCACGCGGCCGTCCGGTCGCAGGGTTGCTGTGCGAGCAGGACCTGCGATGACGTCGCGGCCACATGACCGTGACGTCACAAAGGTCCTTCTCGCACAGCATCTTTGGAACTGGACCGCCGCGTGCAGCGCCGAGGAGATCGGGACGTCAGAGGGTGAGTATATAACCATTTTTTAATTATTTTTAACATTACAATTGATGCTGGATATTGCTGCATATGCAGCATCAATAGTAGGAGTAAACCTGCAGCGGAAACCACAAGACAAACCGCGATAAATCTGCAGGGATAACCGCAGCGGTTTTGCCCTGCAGATTTATCAAATCAACTGCGGGAGAACCCGCAGAGGACCCTCCCTACATGTGCACATAGCCTTAGCCTTACAATGTTCACTGAAGTGGTTAACTAGTGGGACCGTTTTATAGAGCAGGTAGTTCCGGATGCAGCGCTAACAAATGTGTACTATTTATTTGTTTACATAAATGTATTTATTAGATTAATACTTTTTTTTTTTTACTGTTTTTTAGGCTACTTTCACACTAGCGTTAACTGCATTACGTCTCAAAACGTCTTTTTTCCGAAAAAACGCATCCAGCAAAAGTTTTTGCTGGATGCGTTTTTTCCCCATAGACTTGTATTGGCGACGTATTGCGACGGATTGACATACGTCGTGTACGTTTTACGACGGATGCGTCGAAATTTGGCGATACGTCGTCGGCAAAAAACGTTGCTTGTAGCGTTTTTTGTCTCCGCCTAAAAAACGTGTCGCGACGCATCCTGCGGCATGCGTCGTTGGCTACAATGGAAGCCTATGAGCGACGGATGCGTCGGGACACGTCGTACGACGCAATGCAGCGCTGCAATACGTTTTTTTACACTGAGCATGCTCAGAAGCTGGATTTTGTTGCCAAATGGCCAGACACCCCCAAATCTATATAAACCTGGCCTGGGCCTTCAACCCCACATATATGGCCACGTATATACGTGGCACTTAAATACGTGATACGTGGCACTGAAATACGTGGCACTGAAATACGTGGCACTTATATACGTGGCACGTATTTAAGTGCCACGTATTTAAGTGCCACGTATATAAGTGCCACGTATTTAAGTGCCACGTATTTCAGTGCCACGTATTTCAGTGCCACGTATTTCAGTGCCACGTATTTAAGTGCCACGTATATAAGTGCCACGTATATAAGTGCCACGTATATAAGTGCCACGTATATAAGTGCCACGTATTTCAGTGCCACGTATTTCAGTGCCACGATTTAAGTGCCACGTATTTAAGTGCCACGTATATAAGTGCCACGTATTTAAGTGCCACGTATTTAAGTGCAATCCTCACAAGAACACCTTCCATCGCTGCCACAAAACTAAAACCCTCAAAGATGGGCTGTAAAAACAGTAATTATATAGTTTTCCATATTTTCCAGTAGCCAATCAAATTTGGGAGCCTCCCATTTTAAAAACGGATCCGTCGTAAAAACGGATGCAACGGATGGTAAAAACGGATGCAACGTATGCAACGCATCCAGTATTTTCGACGGAAACGTTTAGCGGATTTGCGACGGATCCGTCGAAATGCTGGATGCGTGGCATACGTTTGTCACCGTTTTTCACTTTTTTGACGCATCCGTTTTTTCGGCAAAAAAACGGATTTGCGACGTAATGCAGTTAACGCTAGTGTGAAACTAGCCTTACTGTTTTACATTGTCCCAGGATGGGACATCACTGAACAGTGACAAATCGCCGATGTGATACTCTGCAATGTTTCTGCACTGCAGAGCATCAGAGCAGCGTCTTGACAGGAAGGGGAGGAGGCGTGTCAGCTCCTGCTCTGAGCAGGCGCTCACAGGCCACCTTCTTTGATGGACACCGTGGCCATCTTGCAACCAGGGGTCACCATGGAGACCATTAGCACAACGCGATTACATTGTGTTATGCTGCTGGACGCACACAGGGAGCCTACTGATATTTAGGTTATCATTTCTAAAAGGAACCTGTCATGTCCCAAAATGCTATTAACCTGCAGATCAGGAGTTAATGTGTAGGTTAATATAGTTCTAAAATTGTGTGGCCGCTGCACTGAAAGCTAGGTCCCCTGAGGAAATTAATTTTATTCCTCCCAGCAGCCTTCGGTCACTGCTCTCTGTACATAGTGAGCTGCAGCTGTAACCACACACTGACTGATAGCCAGCTCAGCGGTGCATAAGTTGAGCACTAAGGCTAGTTTCACATTTGCGTTTAAAACGCAAACGCAGGTGGTGAAAAAACGCATGTAAACGCGTGCAAACGCTGCGTTTTTTTAGACGCATGCGTTTTCTCATGCGGTAAAAAAACGCGGCGTTTTGACGCGTTTACATGCGTTTTTCCTGCGTTTGCGGTTTTGAAACGCATGCTGAGAAGTGTGTGACAGCTGCAAAATCATCTAGAAAACCCACTATAAATAGAAATAGCTAGGATTAGGGTTAGGATCCCTAGGGTTAGGGGTAGGGTTAGGGTTAGGATCCCTAGGGTTAGGGGTAGGGTTAGGATCTCTAGGGGTAGGGTTAGGGTTTGGATCCCTATATCACCTTGATGGTTAGAGTTAGGGTTAGGGTTTGGATCCCTTTATCACCTTGATGGTGGGGGGTGGCTTATCAGTGTGTATTCTTGTTTTTTTCTATGGAAACGCATGCGCTTAAAACACAACCAAACGCATGTGCTTAACCCCTTCATGACCCAGCCTATTTTGGCCTTAATGACCTTGCCGTTTTTTGCAATTCTGACCAGTGTCCCTTTATGAGGTAATAACTCAGGAACGCTTCAACGGATCCTAGCGATTCTGAGATTGTTTTTTCGTGACATATTGGGCTTCATGTTAGTGGTAAATTTAGGTCGATAATTTCTGAGTTTATTTGTGAAAAAAACGGAAATTTGGCGAAAATTTTGAAAATTTCGCAATTTTCACATTTTGAATTTTTATTCTGTTAAACCAGAGAGTTATGTGACACAAAATAGTTAATAAATAACATTTCCCACATGTCTACTTTACATCAGCACAATTTTGGAAACAAATTTTTTTTTTGCTAGGAAGTTATAAGGGTTAAAATTTGACCAGTGATTTCTCATTTTTACAACAAAATTTACAAAACCATTTTTTTTAGGGACCACCTCACATTTGAAGTCAGTTTGAGGGTTCTATATGGCTGAAAATACCCCAAAGTGACACCATTCTAAAAACTGCACCCCTCAAGGTGCTCAAAACCACATTCAAGAAGTTTATTAACCCTTCAGGTGTTTCACAGCAGCAGAAGCAACATGGAAGGAAAAAATGAACATTTAACTTTTTAGTCACAAAAATGATCTTTTAGCAACAATTTTTTTATTTTCCCAAGGGTAAAAGGAAAAACTGGACCACGAACGATGTTGTCCAATTTGTCCTGAGTACGCTGATACCTCATATGTGGGGGTAAACCACTGTTTGGGCATACGGCAGGGCTTGGAAGGAAAGGAGCGCCATTTGACTTTTTGAATGAAAAATTGGCTCCAATCTTTAGCTGACACCATGTCGCGTTTGGAGAGCCCCCGTGTGCCTAAACATTGGAGCTCCCCCACAAGTGACCCCATTTTGGAAACTAGACCCCCCAAGGAACTTATCTAGAAGCATAGTGAGCACTTTAAACCCCCAGGTGCTTCACAAATTGATCTGTAAAAATTAAACAGTACTTTTTTTTCACAAAAAAATTATTTTAGCCTCAATTTTTTCATTTTCACATGGGCAACAGGATAAAATGGATCCTAAAATTTGTTGGACAATTTCTCCTGAGTACACTGATACCTCACATGTGGGGGTAAACCACTGTTTGGGCACATGGTAAGGCTCGGAAGGGAAGGAGCGCCATTTGACTTTTTGAATGAAAACTGATCTCCATCGCTAGCAGAGACCATGTCACGTTTGGAGAGCCCCCGTGTGCCTAAACATTGGAGCGCTCCCACAAGTGACCCCATTTTGGAAAGTAGACCCCCCAAGGAACTTATCTAGAAGCATAGTGAGCACTTTAAACTCTCAGGTGCTTCACAAATTGATCCGTAAAAATTAAAAAGTACTTTTTTTTCACACAAAATTTCTTTTAGCCTCAATTTTTTCATTTTCACATGGGCAACAGGATAAAATGGATCCTAAAATTTGTTGGGCAATTTCTGCTGAGTATGTTGATACCTCATATGTGGGGGTAAACCACTGTTTGGGTGCACGGCAAGGCTCGGAAGGGGAGGCGTGCCATTTGACTTTTTGAATGGAAAATTAGCTCCAATCGTTAGCGAACACCATGTCGCGTTTGGAGAGCCCCTGTGTGCCTAAACATTGGAGCTCCCCTACACGTGACCCCATTTTGGAAACTAGACCCCCCAAGGAACTTATCTAGATGCATAGTGAGCACTTATAACCCCCAGGTGCTTCACAGAAGTTTATAACGCAGAGCCGTGAAAATAAAAAAATAATTTTTCTTTCCTCAAAAATGAGTTTTAGCCCAGGATTTTTTAATTTTCCAAGGGTAATGGGAGAAATTGGACCCCAAATGTTGTTGTCCAGTTTGTCCTGAGTACGATGATACCCCATATGTGGGGGTAAACCACTGTTTGGGCACACGGCAGGGCTCGGAAGGGAAGGCACGCCATTTGGCTTTTTGAATGGAAAATTAGCTCCAATCATTAGCGGACACCATGTCACGTTTGGAGAGCCCCTGTGTGCCTAAACATTGGAGCTCCCTAACAAGTGACCCCATTTTGGAAACTAGACCTCCCAAGGAACTAATCTAGATGTGTGGTGAGCACTTTGAACCCCCAAGTGCTTCGCAGAAGTTTATAACGCAGAGCCGTGAAAATAATAAATGTGTTTCCTTTCCTCAAAAATATTTTTTTAGCCCAGAATTTTTTATTTTTGCAAGGGTAACAGGAGAAATTGGACCCCAAAAGTTGTTGTCCAGTTTGTCCTGAGTACGCTGGTACCCCATATGTGGGGGTAAACCACTGTTTGGGCACATGCCGGGGCTCGGAAGGGAAGTAGTGACGTTTTGGAATGCAGACTTTGATGGAATGCTCTGCGGGCGTCACGTTGCATTTGCAGAGCCCCTGATGTGCCTAAACAGTAGAAACACCCCACAAGTGACCCCATTTTGGAAACTAGACCCCCCAAGGAACTTATCTAGATGTGTGATGAGCACATTCAACCCTCAAGTGCTTCACAGAAGTTTACAACGCAGAGCCGTGAAAATAAAAAATCATTTTTCTTTCCTCAAAAAAGATGTTTTAGCAAGCAATTTTTTATTTTCACAAGGGTAACAGGAGAAATTGGGCCCCAATGTTTGTTGCCCAGTTTGTTGTGAGTACAGTGATACCCCATATGTGGGGGTAAACCACTGTTTGGGCACACGTCAGGGCTCGGAAGGGAAGTAGTGACATTTGAAATGCAGACTTTGATGGAATGGTCTGCGGGCGTCATGTTGCATTTGCAGAGCCCCTGATGTGCCTAAACAGTAGAAACACCCCACAAGTGACCCCATTTTGGAAACTAGACCCCCCAAGGAACTTATCTAGATGTGTGATGAGCACATTCAACCCCCAAGTGCTTCACAGAAGTTTACAACGCAGAGCCGTGAAAATAAAAAATCATTTTTCTTTCCTCAAAAAAGATGTTTTAGCAAGCAATTTTTTATTTTCACAAGGGTAACAGGAGAAATTGGGCCCCAATGTTTGTTGCCCAGTTTGTTGTGAGTACAGTGATACCCCATATGTGGGGGTAAACCACTGTTTGGGCACACGTCAGGGCTCGGAAGGGAAGTAGTGACATTTGAAATGCAGACTTTGATGGAATGGTCTGCGGGCGTCACGTTGCATTTGCAGAGCCCCTGATGTGCCTAAACAGTAGAAACACCCCACAAGTGACCCCATTTTGGAAACTAGACCCCCCAAGGAACTTATCTAGATGTGTGATGAGCACGTTCAACCTCCAAGTGCTTCACAGAAGTTTACAACGCAGAGCCGTGAAAATAAAAAATAATTCTTCTTTCCTCAAAAATTATGTCTTAGCAAGTAATTTTTTTATTTTTGCAAGGGTAACAGGAGAAATTGGACCCCAACAGTTGTTGCCCAGTTTGTCCTGAGTACGCTGGTACCCCAAATGTGGGGGTAAACCACTGTTTGGGCACACGTCGGGGCTTGGAAGGGAGGGAGCACCATTTGACTTTTTGAATGCAAGATTGGCTGGAATCAATGGTGGCGCCATGTTGCGTTTGGAGACCCCTGATGTGCCCTAACAGTGGAAACCCCTCATTTCTAACTTCAACACTAACCCCAACACACCCCTAATCCTAATCCCAACTGTAGCCATAACCCTAATCCCAACCCTAACCCCAACACACCCCTAACCACAACCCTAACCTCAACACACCCGTAACCCTAATTCCAACCCTAGCCCTAATTCCAACCCTAACCCTAAGGGTATGTGCCCACGTAGCGGATTCGTGTGAGATTTTTCCGCACGACTTTTGAAAAATCTGCAAGTAAAAGGCACTGCGTTTTACCTGCGGATTTACAGCAGATTTCCAGTGTTTTTTTGTGCGGATTTCACCTGCGGATTCCTATTGAGGAACAGGTGTAAAACGCTGCGGAATCCGCACAAAGAATTGACATGCTGTGGAAAATACAACGCAGCGTTTCTGCACGGAATTTTCCGCACCATGGGCACAGCGGATTTGGTTTTCCATAGGTGTACACGGTACTGTAAACCTGATGGAAAACTGCTACGAATTCGCAGCGGCCAATCCGCGGCCGATCCGCTGCGGATCCGCGGCTGATCCGCTGCGGATCCGCGGCCGATCCGCTGCGGATCCGCCGCCGATCCGCTGCGGATCCGCGGCCGATCCGCTGCGGATCCGCGGCCGATCCGCTGCGGATCCGCTGCCAAATCCGCACATGCCATAACCCTAACCCTACCCGTAACCCTAACCCTAGTTCTAACCCTAACCCTAGTTCTAACCCTAACCACAGTGGGGAAAAAAAAAAAAAAAAATTTCTTTATTTTATTATTGTCCCTATCTATGGGGGTGATAAAGGGGGGGGTTTATTTATTATTTTTTTTATTTTGATCGCTGTGGTAGAACCTACCACAGCGATCAAAATGTACCTGTAAGGAATCTGCCGGCCGGCGGGCGTACTGAGCATGCGCCCGCCATTTTGGAAGATGGCGGCGCCCAGCGAGGAGACGGCCGGACACCGGGAGGATCGGTAAGTATGAAGGGGTGGTGGGGGGGTGGATCTGAGCACAGGGGGGGTGATCGGAGGACGGGGGGAGCGGACAGCAGGACGGGGGAGCGGGCAGGAGCACGGGGCAGCGGAGCACAGGACGGAGGGGACCGGACCCCATAACGGAGCGGTGGGGGGGCGATCGGTGGGGTGGGGGGTGGTCACTTCAGGTTTTCCAGCCATGGCCGATGATATTGCAGCATCGGCCATGGCTGGATTGTAATATTTCACCTGTTTTTTAGGTGAAATATTACAAATCGCTCTGATTGGCAGTTTCACTTTCAACAGCCAATCAGAGCGATCGTAGCCACGGGGGGGTGAAGCCACCCCCCCCTGGGCTGAAGTACCACTCCCCCTCTCCCTGCAGATCGGGTAAAATAGGAGTTAACCCCTTCACCCGATCTGCAGGGACGCGATCATTCCATGACGCCACATAGGCGTCATGGGTCGGATTGGCACGGGTTTTCATGACGCCTATGTGGCGTCATGGGTCGGGAAGGGGTTAAAAACGCATGCGTTTACATAGACAGCAATATTTTTTTTTTTGCGGCAAAAAAACGCATGCGTTTTTTTGCCGCAAAAAAAGCCTCTAGAAATTACTACATGTTGCATTTCTGCAACAAAACGCAATCATAGAAAAGACGCATGCGTCGTCAAACGCGGCAAAACGCATACAAAAAAGGCATGCGTTTTTAATGTTAAATATAGGGAAAAAAACCGCATGCGTTTTTTTGCGCTAAAACGCAGCGGCAAAAAACGCAAATGTGAAACCAGGTGGGGAAAATAAGTATTTGATACAATGATGATATTGCAAGTTTCCCCTCCTGCAAAGAAA
Source organism: Ranitomeya variabilis (assembly GCF_051348905.1). Classification (NCBI taxonomy): domain Eukaryota; kingdom Metazoa; phylum Chordata; class Amphibia; order Anura; family Dendrobatidae; genus Ranitomeya; species Ranitomeya variabilis. The sequence goes on from NC_135234.1 coordinate 245,725,370, forward strand.
GGGGAGATCTGTAAAGAGAGAGGTCCAAAATCATACAATACATGACCTTATCCATATTCCCTTCAATACTGTGCAGTCGCCCTGTCATTTTTTGCAGAAAAGCACCCCTCACCCCAAAGTATGAGGTTTCCCCCACCATGCTTCACAGTTGGGACAGTGTTCTTGGGGTTGTACTTGTCCTCCTTCCTCCAAACACGGCGAGTGGGGTTGATACCAAATAGTTCTATTTTGATCTCATCTGATCACATGACCTGCTCCCATGCCTCATCTAGATCCTGAAGATGGTCATTAACAGACTTCATACGGGCCTGGACATGTGCTGGTGTAGGAAGGGGGATCTTGCAATCCTACAGGATTTTAATCCATGACCGAGGAAGATTGACGGTCATTTTGTGTTTCTGCCTTTTTCTGATAATTGTGCCAGTAGTTGTCTTCTCACCAAGCTGAACACATTCTAGTACCCAATAACACCAGAGATACTGAAGAGATCCATAATATTAAAAATTAATGAAAGTTTATTAGCGATTTTTATTATAAAATACAAAAACACAATATTAAAATAACAGAGTGCCTCACAGGGGAGAGCCCCAAAACTATTGGATAATCCTTCTATATTATTTCAAAACACTCTTTTTCAGTGATTGCTTTGTATCTCTTTTCATACTGCACCCACACACACAAATGATACACCATTTGAAAGGTAAACTTGCCCCCTTCAGCAAGAAAATAGCCAAACAAACATCCACGATGTTATCACAAAATACATTTTAAACATTAATTTTCATAAAACTGCAGTAATTAAAAATGATCTACAGGTGGCACCTCACTACCCCAAAGCATACTAATACAAAGCTGAAACAAATCCTAACATTTGCCTTGGGGGCTTTCCAGCTTGCCGAACTCCTTGCCCAGCCGATTTCAGGCAGGTACATATAAAATATTTGCTACATATGTGGAAGTAGAATAAAAGTAAAACTTTACCTGTTTAACCCCTTAAGCCCCAAGTGTGGTTTGCACGGTAATGACCGGACCAATTTTTACAATTCTGACCACTGTCCCTCTATGAGGTTATAACTCTGGAACGCTTCAACGGATCCTGGTGATTCTGACATTGTTTTCTCGTGACATATTGGGCTTCATGATTGTGGTAACATTTCTTTGATATTACCTGCGTTTATTTGTGAAAAAAAAGGACATTTGGCAAAAATTTTGAAAATTTCGCAATTTTCCAACTTTGAATTTTTATGCTCTTAAATCACAGAGATATGTCACACAAAATACTTAATAAGTAACATTTCCCACATGTCAGCTTTACATCAGCACAATTTTGGGACCAAAATTTTTTTTGTCTGGGAGTTATAAGGGTTAAAAGTTGACCAGCAATTTCTCATTTTTACAACACCATTTTTTTTAGGGACCACATCACATTTGAAGTCAGTTTGAGGGGTCTATATGATAGAAAATAACCAAGTGTGACACCATTCTAAAAACTGCACCCCTCAAGGTGCTCAAAACCACATTCAAGAAGTTTATTAACCCTTCAGGTGTTTCACAGAAATTTTTGGAATTTAAAAAAAAATAAATGAATATTTAACTTTTTTTCACACAAAATTAACTTCAGCTCCAATTTGTTTTATTTTACCAAGGGTAACAGGAGAAAATAGACCCCAAAAGTTGTTGTACAATTTGTCCTGAGTATGCCGATACCCCATATTTGGGGTTAAACCACTGTTTGGGCGCATGGCAGAGCTCAGAAGGGAAGGAGCGTCATTTAACTTTTCAATGCAAAATTGACTGGAATTGAGATGGGACGCTGTGATGAGGGAGCAGCCGCCATCTTGGACACGGGGCATACTAACAGAGATTGGCTTGACTCCATTTTGTCCCATATCAGAATTCACCTGGTCACACATCTGCAGGGATGAGCACTCCTGGCCCCCCCACCTTTTCCCCTACCTGAATTAAGACCTTTTAGTATGGTAATGGACTAGGCCAGTGTAGCAGGCAGATAGCACTTCAAAGCTTGAGTGAGGAAGCCACACCAGCAGGGGGCATGGAGGTGCCTGGGGGCTCAAAGCATGCATGTCAGGTAGCTACAGGAGGATGAGTCTGTTGTTGTCCCAGCCAAACAGTCTCGAACATGAAATCATGAATTATGGACGCATCGTCCGAGGTACAGGCTCATAAAAAATATCCTCATCGCCCTGAAGGAATTGCGCATCTGACAGTGCAACTCTCGGGTCAGTGAGAGTTCTGGAACCTGAGATATAGAGATCAGCCTCCCACAGCGACCGAATGGGTCCAGGTTTGATCCCTGTACAACCGGCAGAACAAATCACATGCGCTGGTACCGCCCGTGTACTGATCCGATCATCCTGAGAGAAGTCAATCCATTTAGTAGATATTGGGAACAGATTTTTCAGGGAAGCTGAGGGGTGGAGATTGGTAACCCACCCAGATACAGGGGGGAGGGACACTGAAGGTTTAAGAGCTGAGGACACTTGGAGAGTGTGACACAACCGAAGAAGATGATGAAATAAGGAAGAGGGCATATGCCAGCCAGAGGGGAGCAAGCACATGCTTTTTTGGGGGCTGCCCGGCAACTAAGCCTTGTGCCTATGGAACGCAGAGCTCCCCGCCCTCCACAAGTGACCTTCAACCTGGTAAATTGACCTCCAGCTTTATACCTCTAAGCTTGTACTATTATTGTTATATTTTACTCTGACTGTAAGTCTTGATATATTTTTACTGTATATTTCTTGTAATTACCTAGTGCGCCCTTAAGGCAATTAAATCATAAACTAATTTTGGGTTGATCCTTTTATTCTGATTGTGAATCTTAGAATACCCAGCGTGGGTAACGAGGCAGACTCCCCGGCAGCCATTTGCTCTAGGTGCAGTTCCCTTATTGACCTGAGACAAAGGGGGCGCCGGAGAGCTGTGCCTGTGTAGTGACGTCACGGATTGGTGACTTGGGAGGAACCGGGTCTCCTTCACATTGGTGGCAGCGTATAATAAGTTGTGTGCAAGGTCAGGGTTACAGCTGTGTCAGTAACAAGAGGTTCCAAAGATGGCGGATGGCACCAGGAGCGCGGTGAGGGCGCAGGCCAGTGCTATGGTCTATGAGGAGGTGGTGGTGAACGGTACCGTTCAAGGCGAGGGGGAGCTCAGCCAGGACTCCCCAAGGAGCCAGCCACCCGTGCTTAGTCCTGAAAGGGACTACCCACCACCTACCCGCCCCAGCTTGTTCACATCAGCGGCCCTTGTTGCAGCGGCAGTGGCACGTCTCGAGGCGGGTAATGAAGACGCCTATGTGAAACTCATGGCGGCTGCGGAGAAAGCAGCCAAGGCAGAGCGTGCAGAACGCCGTGAAGCAGCGGTGCGGGCAGAGAAAGCTGCAGAGCTAGCAGCGGCAGAGAGCAGCGGTGCGCCGACACCGACTGGAGATGGCTCAACACGGGCTCCCGCTGGACGCTCCAGCACCACCAGAGTCCAGGGCTTCCAAAGTCCGGGCCGAGGACTTCCCTCTGCTTGAGAAGGATGGAGACCTGGATTCCTTCCTGCTGGCCTTTGAAAGGACCTGCCTCCAACACCGTCTGGCCCCGGATCAGTGGGCAAGATACCTGACCCCCCGTTTGAGGGGTAAGTCCCTGGAAATTTTGGGGGACTTACCTGCCGGGGCGGAGCAGGACTACAGCAGCATCAAGCTGGCCCTGATACAGCGCTACAACCTCACCCCGGAGTCCTACCGCAAGAAGTTCCGGAGCGTGCAACGTGCCAAAAGTACACCTGGACCGACCACATGCGGGCGTCGCTGAGAGCAGCAGAGCACTGGACCTCGGGTCTAGCGCTCACCACCCACCAGGAGGTCCAGGAACTGTTCGTCACGGAGCAGTTCTTGTGGAACTTCCCAGAGGACCTCCAGCTGTTCCTCCGTGATTGGAAACCGAAGGGGGCTTCTGCTACAGCCGCCCTGGCAGACGAGTATGCCAATAACAGGGCGCCTGAGCCGAAGAATCCTGCCAGCAGCACCTGCAGAGGGGGGTAAGCCCAATCCTGTCCGTTTCCCCAGCCCCTAGAGTGCAGAAACCAGACATTGTCATCACTGCAATCAGCCGGGACACTTCAAGGCTGCGTGTCCCCAGCGTCATAAGGCCTCATCCCTGTCCCAGCAACAGTCCACTGTTTTATGTGTGGGAGGGGGTGGTGGGAGGTCCCTGGACAATTACCATCCTGTCACCATCGGCTGCTCAGCGGTCATAGGACTGCGGGACACAGGCGCTGAACGAACCCTGGTACGTCCTGAGGTGGTGTCCCCTGAAGCCTTGGTGCCGGGAAAACCCTTTCCGTCTCCGGAATTGGAGGCATGGAACCGGTGCTGCCTGTTGCCAAGGTGTTTTTGGACTGGGGCGCCGGGAGGGGAATGAGGGAGGTGGGAGTAACGCCAAATATTCCTGCCAATGTTTTACTTGGGACCGATCTGGGGCGGCTAGTGTCTCAGTATGTGGCCACTGAACCCCCATGTTTGGCTCCCCAAGAATGTCATGACTCTACTGTGAATGCCGATGTTGATGTGTTGAATGTGCCTCCAACAGTGGAGGAGGGAGTGAAACCTGATGGTAATCCATGCACTGACACCCCACACACAGGGCTCACCGTGAGGACTGGTGGAGAGACTGTAGGGGAGAGCTCAGAGGTGGAGGGAGGGGCTGCTATGGGCATTGTAGGGCCCCTAAGTGAATCCAGCCTGTTGAGTCTAGGGCCCCTGCAGGAAGAGGAACAGGCCATGGGGGAGGGGGTGTCCCGGGAGAGGAGCCACCAGGTAAGACCCCAGGGCAGGAGTTTCCCACACCCGGGATGTCAGGAGGGCAGGGAAGTCTGCCTGACCTGGCGACTTGGTCAGGAGCCGAGGGGAAGCAGGCGCTACCCGTGGGCACAGCGGTCGTGGCTGCTGTCACCAGGAGTGGGAGCGCCGGAGCCCAAGGAGCCTCGCAGAGGTCCACGGCTTCCCCCTCTCCGACCAAGTGGCTGACGAGTCAGACAGCGGCCAGGAGACATCCCAGGGAGCTGACAGCGGATGTGGCAGTGTTGTCCATTCTCGCCACATCAAGTCAGTGATTTCAGGCAGCGTTGGAAGCTGACGCTAGCCTGAAAGCTCTCAAGGAGCAGGCGGCACAGCCTCCCAGGGAGTCAGACCACGAGCGGATCATCTGGGACTAGGGACGGCTGTACCGGGTAACGGTCCAGCAGGGTTCACCGGAGGTGTGGCCCAGGGACCGACAATTAGTGGTACCCTATCCGTTCAGGGCGGAATTGTTGCGGATAGCACACGAGATTCCCATGGCCGGACACCTAGGGATCGTTAAAACCAAGGCCAGGCAAGCGCAGCATTTCTACTTGCCTGGAATGAGGACTGAGGTAATTGCCTACTGCCGTTCGTGTGACACCTGTCAGAGGGTGGGGAAGGCGGGGTGGCACCCCAAAGCCTCACTGGTAACTCTGCCCATCATTAAAGAGCCTTTCTTGAGGGTGGCTGTGGATCTCCGGCGCCGGAGAGCTGTGCCTGTGTAGTGACGTCACGGATTGGTGACGTGGGAGGAACCGGGTTTCCTTCACAAACGCCATGTTGCATTTGGAGAGCCACTGATGTGCCTAAACATTGAAACATTGATGAATCCAGCAGGAATGTAATAAAATCAGTGAATTTATTTCTTCATTTTTTTTAAAAAAAAAAGGAAAAAGTTATATCCTATGGTACACAGCTGGTTTAAGCTGAAGTTGATTGTTTCACTGGAGGCACTCCCAATTTGCTGCAGCAGGATTGTAGTGAAAGAAAAAAGAAAAGGCAAAAAAAGAAAAAAAAATGCTTTTGTCTCACATATTACCATATACATGTTTTACATATTAAAAACAGACATAAATAGGTGTATAATTGGACATGTAGAATGAGTAAGAGAATCTTAAAGAAAGCAGACTTAGATGGATTGGTCTGCAGGCGTCACGTTGCATTTGCAGAGCCCCTGATGTACCTAAACAGTAGAAACCCCCCACAAGTGACCCCATATTATAAACTAGACTCCCCAAGGAACTTATCTAGATGTGTGGTGAGCACTTTGAACGCCCAAGTGCTTCACAGAAGTTTATAACGCAGAGCCGTGAAAATAAAAAATCTTTTTTTTCCCACAAAAATGTTTTTTTAGCCCCCCAAACTTTTATTTTCCCAAGGGTAACAAGAGAAATTGGACTCCAAAAGTTGTCCAATTTGTCCTGAGTACGCTGATACCCCATATGTTGGGGTAAACCCCTGTTTGGGTGCATGGGAGAGCTTGGAAGGGAAAGAGCACTGTTTTACTTTTTCAACGCAAAATTGGCTGGAATTGAGATCGGACGTCATGTCGTGTTTGGAGAGCCCTGATGTGCCTAAACAGTGGAAACCCCCAATTGTAACTGAAACCCTAACCCAAAACACACCTCTAACCCCAACACACCCCTAAGGCTACGTTCACATTCGCGTTCTGCGCCGCAGCGTCGGGCGCTGCAGCGTCGCCGCATGCGTCATGCGCCCCTATATTTAACATGGGGGCACATGGACATGCGTTGCACTTGCGTTTTGTGACGCATGCGTCACTGTGGTGCATGCGTCAGGGCGCAGAGGACGCAGCAAGTTGCAGTTTTTTCTGCGCCCAAAACCATGCAAAAGTGGACGCATGCGTCACAAAACGCTGCGTTGTGCATGGGTTTACATTTGCGTTGTGCGTTGCGTCGCCGACGCTGCGGCGCACAACGCAAATGTGAACGTAGCCTAAGCCTAATCCCAACCCTAACCACACCCCTATCTCCAACACACCCCTAGCCCTAATCCATAACCACACCCCTAACCCTAATCCCAACCGTAAATGTAATCCAAGCCCTAACCCTAACTTTAGCCCAAACCCCAACCCTAGCCCTAACCCTAGTGGGAAAATGGAAATAAATACATTTTTTTTATTTTATTATTTTTCCCTAACTAAGGGGGTCATGAAGGGGGGTTTGATTTACTTTTATAGCGTGTTTTTTAGCGGATTTTTATGATTGGCAGCTGTCACACACTAAAAGACTTTTTATTGCAAAAAATATTTTTTGCGTCTCCACATTTTGAGAGCTATAATTTTTCCATGTTTTGGTCCACAGAGTCATGTGAGGTCTTGTTTTTTGCGGGACGAGATTACTTTTTTATTGGTACCATTAATGGGCTCATGACATTTTTTGATCGCCTTTTATTCCTATTTTTGTGAGGCAGAATGACCAAAAACCAGCTATTCATGAATTTCTTTTGTGGGGGGCGTTTATACCGTTCCATGTTTGGTAAAATTGATAAAGCAGTTTTATTCTTCGGGTCAGTACGATTACAGCGATACCACATTTTTTTATGTTTTGGCGCTTTTATGCGATAAAAACTATTTTATAGAAAAAATAATTATTTCTCTATCCCCATGATGGCACCACGGAGAGAGGGGTCCGCCCCCAGGGACAGGAAACCTACAGGTGAAAAAGGGCGTACCTCTCTCCCGCATCAGTTGGTTTCCTGTCCCTGACGGGGAACCTACAGCACGTACCTGAAGGATTCTTCGTGGATTCCAGGGGCTGGTGCAGTCGACTTTCTAACAGGGGGCGCCCTGTTACGGCTGGATCAAGCGGTTTTTTTCCCCTTTTTTCTCCCTTTCCTGAAGCACCACCACAGAGGTCGGCGGGCCTCATGGGTGAGTGGGGGAAGGCAGTGAAAGGATCAAGTCTGCCTTCCTCGGAAAAAAAAAAAAAAAAGGGGGTATGAAAGAGCAGGTGACGGCGGTCACCGAAGGACTCTGCATAGTAATATGGAGGTAGCGGCGGCTATCCTTCCATAAAAGCCCAAGTAAGTACGGGGGCTGTGTCTGGGAGGAAATTTAGACGGGCAGTTAAGTATATCACCGACTACGATACACTCCCTACAGTGGTGGGCGGACCCGATAAATTTTACCAAGGGGGTTCCTTGGGCACTGCCGACAGAAAAAATCCTAACGACGGATGCGAGCCCCTGGGGGTGGGGGGCTCATGTAGACGGTCAGGTAGCACAAGGAAACTGGAGCAAAAATCAAGAGCTAACCTCATCAAACATGAAAGAACTGCTAGCGGTAAAACTCGCTCTAACACACTTTCTAAAACTCCTCCGCTCCCACCACGTAAAAGTCTTCTCAGACAATCAGGTAGTGGTGGCATACCTAAACCACCAAGGGGGTACCAGGTCGCAAACACTGATGGAACAAACACGATCCATCTTTTACATTGCAGAACACAATCTGAAGTCCCTAACAGCCCTTTACATAAAGGGTTCAGAAAACCAGACCGCAGACTTCCTCAGCAGAACACGCTTGAAACAGGGGGAGTGGGAGCTGAAACAGTCGGTGTTCAACCAAATAGTGAAGCGTTGGGGAGAGCCAGAAATAGACCTATTCGCGGACTATCAGAACCAGAAAGTGAGAAAGTTCTGCTCAATGGATCCCCGGGGAGGGCCAGTAGCTCTGGACGCTCTTACAGTCCCCTGGAACTATCGTCTCTCCTACGCGTTCCCTCCAATATCCCTCATTCCCCTAGTCTTGAGGAAAATTCGGGAGGAGGGGGCAACAGTGATAATAATAGCTCCATTCTGGCCTCGCAGAATATGGTTTTCTTGGCTGAGAAAGATGTCCATAGACAGGCCGTGGGTTCTACCAGACACGCAAAATCTGTTATCCCAGGGCCCAGTGTGTCACCCCAGTGTAAAAAGCCTACATATGACAGCTTGGCTTTTGAAAGGAAGCTATTAAGCAACAAAGGGTTTTCATCCAATCTGGTGTCCACATTACTACAGAGTAGGAAACTTGTAACCACCAAAATATATGGCAAAGTGTGGAAAAAATTCATGTCTGTATCGGGGGATGACCCAGGGGGGGAAATCCCAATAGATAAAATTCTCGAGTTCCTGCAAAAGGGTTTGGAAAAAGGGCTAGCTACAAGTACTCTAAAGGTTCAGGTAGCAGCCTTGGGAGCGCTGTATAATTATGATCTAGCCAGAAACCGATGGATCGTGAGATTCATCAAAGCCGCGGGTAGATCAAGACCTGTTCCTTTGCATAATGCCCCTCCATGGGATCTAAACCTTGTTCTAAATGCACTAACCAAATCCCCTTTTGAACCCCTGGCAGACGCACCCCTAAAGATTCTATCTTTAAAAACAACACTCCTAGTGGCCCTAACCTCAGCCCGTCGCGTTAGTGACATACAAGCATTGTCCGCGTGTCCTCCCTTCACTCAAATTCTCGAGGACAGAGTCATTCTAAAAACAGACCCGGCTTACCTCCCAAAAATCGCATCACAATTTCACAGGACACAAGAGATCTCCCTGCCCTCATTCTGTCCCAACCCCAAGAATGAGGGAGAAAAGACACTACATACCCTTGATGTTAGAAGGTGCCTACTCCAATACTTGTCAGCCACTAGGGAGTGCAGGAAGGATAGGGCTCTGTTTGTCTGCTTCCAGGGTCCGCGGAAGGGACAGAAAGCGTCAAAAGCTACGCTAGCGAGGTGGATAAGAGATGCCATCGCCCTATCCTACTCATCCAGCGGGGCGGCCATCCCGGAGAATATAAAAGCGCACTCGACCAGAGCAGTGGCATCATCCTGGGCGGAAAGAGCTGGCGCTTCAATACAACAGATATGTAGAGCGGCCACTTGGTCTTCCCAGTCTACATTTTTCAAACACTACCGCTTAGACTTGACCTCCTCTGATCTCACCTTTGGTCGAAGGGTTCTAGAGGCAGTGGTCCCTCCCTAAAAAATTACAATCTATGCAAATCTCTCCGTGGTGCCATCATGGGGATAGAGAAAATTGTAGTTACTTACCGATAACGGTATTTCTCTGATCCCATGATGGCACCCGTATATTCCCTCCCTTTTCACACACAGGTGTGCACACTATAATGTATAGTTAGTTACCTTTAGTCACGGTGCATCTGTTAAGTTAAAATTGTTAAGCTCAATTTGTGTAAATATTAGGTTGCAGCTGAAGTTCTGTGTAAGGCTCTGTTAACCAACTGATGCGGGAGAGAGGTACGCCCTTTTTCACCTGTAGGTTTCCTGTCCCTGGGGGCGGACCCCTCTCTACGTGGTGCCATCATGGGATCAGAGAAATACCGTTATCGGTAAGTAACTACAATTTTTTGCATCGCTTTATTCTGAGGACTATAACTTTTTTATTTTTTTGCTTATGATGCTGCATGGTGGCTCGTTTTTTACGTGACAAGATGACGTTTTCAGCGGTACCATGGTTATTTATATCCGTCTTTTTTGATCGCGTGTTATTCCACTTTTTGTTCGGCGGTATGATATAGCGTTGTTTTTTGCCTCGGTTTTTTATTTTTATTTTTTTTACGGTGTTCACTGAAGGGGTTAACTAGTGGGACAGTTTTTTTATAGGACAGGTCGTTACGGACGTGGCGATACTAAATATGTGTACTTTTTTTTTTTTTTATTTAGATAATGTATTTATGGGAACAATATATATTTTTTCTGTATTTAGGAATTATTTTGTTTTTGTTTTTTACACATCTAAATATTATTTTTTTTTACATTATCACATTGCCTCGGGGGGGGCATCCCTATATAGTGACAGATCGCTGATCTGACACTTTGCAGTGCACTGTGTCATATCAGCAATCTGACATGCACTGCTCCAGGCTTACAGGTGCCTGCTCTGAGCAGGTGCTTGTAAGCCACCTCCCTGCAGGACTCGGAAGTAGCCCTGCGGCCATTTTGGATCCGGGGCCTGCAGGGAGGAGACGCTCGGTACAAGGTCAGCACATCGCCTTGTACCGAGGGTCTCGGGGAAGCCCGCAGAGAGCCCCCTCCCTGCGCGATGCTTCCCTATGCCCCCGGAACGCTGCGATCATGTTTGATCGCATTGTTTCGGGGGTTAATGTGCGAGCAGCGGTCCGTGACCGCTCGTGGCACATAGTGCCGGATGTCAGCTGCGATAGCTGACACCCGGCCGCGATCGGCCAGGCTCACGGTTATATGCATATGACTTACTATCCCGTCACTGGGAATTAAGTCCCAGGTCACCTCGACGGGATAGTACGTCATATGGGATTAAGACTTCAGCTTTAAAACTGAAGATATAAATAAATGCAGCCTAAAAGGGACCGGACAGGTTCTGAACAGGTTCAGATTTTCCGTATTATTGGACAGTCATTGAAAAGTCTATCTTCCTTCTAAGGTTGCAGCTTATTGGTGACCTGGAGTCACCTTTGGTTCCAAGTAAAAAAAAAACTGCAGCGTTGACATAACTCAGACTGTACATTGTTTCCCGATGGGAGAGATTGGTGGAAACAACCTTGCAAAAATTGGAAAAAAAAAAATAAAAAATCCAACCGTAGGGGGAAAAAAAGGTTAAATAAAATGCAGTTATTACTTTTTAAAAAGGGATACTCCCAATTATTATACATTGTTGTAAATGCGCTCGGTTATGGTGTCAATTCTCCATCATTTTTACTGTCCAAGGGGCACTGCTGTACAGGGAGCTGCTCCGTTCACATATATAGGGCTGCGTTGCCCTTCATTACACTGCAGATAGATGGCAGTGCTTCTGTGGAGGGGAAAAAAAATGCTGCTGCCCCTGTTTTGCAAGGTCCTGACAATCAGACCCCTTCTGATCAGTAAGTAAAATAACATTATGTGTAATGTTGGGGGATCTCCTTTAGGCTGGAGTCACACACAACTTATAAAAAAAATAGGTCCGTTTTACACCGACGAGAATCGCAGAAATGTTCCCTGAACAGTGATCCGTATGTCATCCGTGTGCAGTGCGAGGATGCGATTTTCTCACATGTAAGCATCCGTGTGCCATCCGTATGGCGAGTTTTTCTCGCCGGCTTTCAAAATGGACATATAATGGATCCATGGGCTCAAATATTCGTGAAAACATATACCGTATATACTCGAGTATAAGCCGAGATTTTCATCCCCAAAAAATGGGCTGAAAGTGCCCCTCTTGGCTTATACTCGAGTCATGGAAGGCAGGGGGGTCGGCGGGTGAGGGGGAGCGTCGCCTGTCAAATACTCACCTGCTCCCAGCGCTCCTGACGCGGTCCCTGCATGTCCCACAGTCTTCGGGCACGGCAGCTTCTTCCCCTGTTCAGCGGTCACTGGTACCGCTCATTAAGTTATGAATATGGACTCCACTCCCATAAGGGTGGAGCCGCATACTCATGAATGTAATGAGCGGTGCCACGTGACCGCTCACTACAGGAAGAAGCTGCCGCTCCCGGAGACGTGGGACATGCAGGGACCGCGCCGGGAGCAGGTGAGTATTTCACATTCACCTTTCCACGTTCCACCGCCGCCTCGTCTTCCGCGTCCTCTGCAGTGACTGTTGAGGTCAAAGGGCGCGATGACGTATTAGTGTGCGCGCCGCCCTCTGCCTGAACAGTTAGTGCAGAGAGACGGGACGCTGAGGAGCAGCGACGAGAGGTGAGTATGTCATTTTTTTTTTTATTTTTTTTTTTAGTGTAGCACTAGCAGCATTACATGTGGCACAATGCTATATGGAGTGTCTATGGGGCCATAAAGAACTGCATGGAGCATTATATGGGGCATATATGGGGCCATAACTGCATGGAGCATTATATGGGGCATCTATGGGGCCATAACTGCATGGAGCATTATATGGAGCATCTATGGGGACATAAAGAACTGCATGGAGCATCTATGGGGCCATAACTGCATGGAGACTGATACCTAGCCCCGACCTATTCAAGCGCGCTTTAAAAACCCATCTCTTCAAACAAGCCTACCACATCAACTACTCAGTAAACTAACTTTGCCCTGTTCCCTCCTTCCAAATATTGCTCTGAATCTGCACCCTACTATTCATCTGTCTCCACACCCTCCATACACATGATAACTGCACTTGTTACTTGACTACTGCACTTAAACACACGGGCTGATGACCGGATCATGCAGCTTTGTATGAAAATCCCTATTTATTATAATTGCCAGACCTGAAATAACAAGCACTTTTAACCTATTGTGTCCCCCCCATTTCCTTGTAGATTGTAAGCTTGCGAGCAGGGACCTCACTCCTAATGTCACTGTTTAAATTGTCTTAACTCGTACCGAATTTGTTTGTACATGTCCCCGCTTAATTGTAAAGTGCTGCGGAATATGTTGGCGCTATATAAATAAAAATATATTATAAATATATACATAAAAATTATTATTATTATGGAGCATTATATGGGGCATCTATGGGGTCATAAAGAACTGCATGGAGCATTATATGGGGCATCTATGGGGACATAAATAATAAATAATTTGTCAGGAAAAAGGGCTCGGCCTAATAGAAAATAAGTTTCGAGTAATAAATCTTATGCCAAAATGTGCAGTCTCATTATCCAATACAAAGCCCCCTCAGCAAGTAACCCAACAATATGACATGAAACAAATAATACTGCCAATATATACCTAAGGGTAAAGATATCTCCACAGCCAATGGCTTATGCCCAACAGTGGGGAAATATATATAAGATGGGACACAAAATCAAATTATAGTATACCTCAAATTACAGCAGAGTGGACTCCCCACACCCCGACGAGCGTTTCGCCGCTGACTTCTTCCGGGGGCTTCCCCACACCCCCGAAGGGTGAAAACGTAGCAGCTGCCATCTGAACACTACAGCTAACAACTTGCTGCATCTGCCATTATCAGTGTTGGCATTGACCATGGTCGTTTAACCCCTTAGATGCTGCTTGTCAATACATCAGGTTCCAAGTTAAGCAAATTGTCATGCATGAAGATTATGCAAAAGCTATTTTTCTTTGATTTTCCTAAATTATCGATGCAAATGAGTCCGTATAATGTTCAAATTATCAACCATTAAAGTAGAGATCAAATTTTATTTAACAATAAGGTTTTTTTTTTTTTTACAAACTTAAAAATACTCAAAATGCACTGTTTAAAATTATGCACAACTCAACTTACAAACGTTTTATAAGATCTAAAGAATTGAAGATGGTCATTTGTTGAATTTGCAGCATTACAAGGTCACATTTAGTGAAATCAAAAGCTTTTTCAATTTAAAATACCTTAACAGGCTGAGTTACATGTTAACATAGAACCCCTTCTTTGATATCACCTTCACAATTCTTGCATCCGCTGGACCTGAGTTTTTGTATAGTTTCTGCTTGAATTTCTTTGAAGGGTGTCAGAATAGCCTCCCAGAGCTGCTGGTTTGATGTGAACTGCCTCCCACAGTCAAAGATGTTTGCTTGATGATACTCCAAAGGTTCTCTATAGGGTTGAGGTCAGGGGAAGAAGATGGCCACACCATGAGTTTATCTCCTTTTTATGCCCATAGCAGCCATTGACTCTGAGGTATTCTTTGCTGCATCAGATTGTGCATTGTTATGCAGGAAGATGAGTTTGCAACAGATGGCATGGTTTTTCTTTATGTACCATGGAAGAAAGGGCACAGTCAGAAACTCAATATACTTTGTCGAGGTCATTTTCACACTATAAGGGACCCTTAAGTGACCTACCAGCTCTTTTCCCATGATTCCGACCCAAAACAAGACTGCCAACTCCTTGCTGATGTCGTAGCCGTGTTGGGACATGGTGGCCATCCACTACTCCATCCATCTGGACCATCCAGAGTTGCACGGCACTCATAAGTAAACGACTGTTTTTAAGTTAGTCCTCATATGTCTGGGCCCACTACAACCATTTCTCCTTGTGAGCACTGTTTAGGGGTGGCCAAATAGTAGGTTTATACACACCTTCAAGCCACTGGAGGACCCTACACCTTGAGTTTGCGGGAATCTAGAGGCACCAGAAGGTTCAAAAACATGTTTGATGCTTTTAATGGTATTTTACCCGCTGCTTTCTGACATCTGATGAATTTTTCTTTCAAAAACCTTACTCATTATTCTTTTATCTGCACCACGAACCCGTCTGTGCTCTGTATCAGCCACAAATCGTTTCATAGTACAATGATCACGCTTGAAATATAGTTTTCTTGAAATATGTAATGTTTTAATTTTTAAAGCATTAAAGTATTTGACTCTTGTTGGCAGCAGAGAGGTCCATCTAAAGTAGTTTTCCTCTAATTGGGCTCACCTGGTAAATTAATTCTCACGTGGTTGAGCTTGATTTCAGTGATCCAAAGCACTCTGGGACACAATAACATTTATGTTTAGATATTATTTACTAGATGGTGGCCCGATTCTAACGTATCGGGTATTCTAGAATATGTAGGTAGTATATAGCACAGGCTACGTGCTATATTGCACAGTGACGTAGTATATAACAGAGCTACGTAGTATGTAACACAGCGTACGTAGTATATAGCAGAGCTACGTAGTATATAACATAGCCACGTAGTGTATTGCACAGCTACGTAGTGTATTGCACAGGCACATAGTATATAGCAGAGCCATGTATATTGTAGAGCCACGTAGTATATTGCACAGGCACGTAGTATATTGGTCAGCCACGTAGTATATAGCAGAGCCACGTAGTATATTGTAGAGGCACGTAGTTTATTGCATAGCTACGTAGTATATTGCACAGCTTCGTAGTATATAACAGAACCGACACAGCCACATAGTATATTGCACAGCCACGTAGTATATTGCACAGCCACGTAGTATATTGCACAGCCACGTAGTATATTGCACAGTCACGTTGTATATTGCACAGTCATGTTGTATATTGCCCAGCTACATAGTATATAGCACAGAGATGTAGTATATAACAGAGCCCAGGCAGTTTGTAACACAGCCCACGTAGTATATAGCAATGTGGGCACTATATGCGTGGTTAACCCCTTCCCAACCTTTGACGCCACGTAGGCGTCATGAAAGTCGGTGCCAATCCAACCCATGACGCCTATGTGGCGTCATGGAATGATCGCGTCCCTGCAGATTGGGTGAAAGGGTTAACTCCAATTTCACCCGATCTGCAGGGACAGGGGGAGTGGTACTTCAGCCCAGGGGGGGTGGCTTCACCCCGCCGTGGCTACGATCGTTCTGATTGGCTGTTGAAAGTGAAACAGCCAATCAGAGCGATTTGTAATATTTCACTATGAAAACTGGTGAAATATTACAATCCAGCCATGGCCGATGCTGCAATATCATCGGCCATGGCTGGAAAACCTAATCTGTCCCCCCCCCACACCCACTGATCTCCTCCCCAGTCCTCCGTTATGTGGTCCGCCCCCCTAGGTCGTCCTGCCCGCTCCCCCGTCGTCCTGTCCGCTCCCCCCGTGCTCCGATGCCACCCCCCCGTGCTCAGATTCCCCCCCTATGCTCAGATCACCCCCCCCCCCCCCCCCTCATACTTACCGAGCCTCCGGGCGTCCGTCCGTCGGTCTTCTCCATGGGCGCCGCCATCTTCCAAAATGGCGGGTGCATGCGCAGTGCGCCCGCCGAATCTGCCGTCTGGCAGATTCGTCCCAGGTATATTTTGATCACTGCGATATAACCTATCACAGTGATCAAAATAAAAAAAATAGTAAATGACCCCCCCCTTTATCACCCCCATAGGTAGGGACAATAATAAAAAAAAGAAAATATTTTTTTTTCTTTTTCCACTAGGGTCAGGGTTAGAACTAGGGGTAGGGGTAGGGTTAGGGCATGTGCACACAGTGGGGATTTGGTCGCGGATCCGCAGCGGATTGGTCGCGGATCCGCAGCGGATTGGCCGCGGATCCGCAGCGGATTGGCCGCGGATCCGCAACGGATTGGCCGCTGCGAATTCGTAGCAGTTTTCCATCAGGTTTACAGTACCATGTACACCTATGGAAAACCAAATCCGCTGTGCCCATGGTGCGGAAAATACCGTGCGGAAACGCTGTGTTGTATTTTCCGCAGCATGTCAATTTTGTGCGGATTCTGCAGCGTTTTACACCTGTTGCTCAATAGGAATCTGCAGGTGAAATCCACACAAAAAAACACTGGAAATCCGCAGGTAAAATGCAGTGCCTTTTACCTGCGGATTTTTCAAAAATGGTGCGGAAAAATCTCACGAATCCGCAACGTGGGCACATAGCCTTAGGGTTAGGGTTGGAATTAGGGCTAGGGTTGGAAATAGGGTTAAGATTAGGCTTGTGGTTAGGGTTACGGATAGGGTTAGGGGTGTGTTGGGGTTACAGTTGTGGTTAGGGTTGGGATTAGGGTTGGGATTAGGGTTAGGGTTAGGGTTGGGAATAGGGTTACTGGTGTGTTGGGGTTAGGGTTGTGGTTAGGGGTGTGTTGGGGTTAGGGTTGTGATTAGGGGTGTGTTGGGGTTAGGGTTGTGATTAGGGTTATGGCTACAGTTGGGATTAGGGTTAGGGGTGTGTTGGCGTTAGTGTTGAAGTTAGAATTGAGGGGTTTCCACTGTTTAGGCACATCAGGGGTCTCCAAGCGCAACATGGCGCCACCATTGATTCCAGCCAATCTTGCGTTCAAAAAGTCAAATGGTGCTCCCTCCCTTCCAAGCCCCGACGTGCACCCAAACAGTGGTTTACCCCCACATATGGGGTACCAGCGTACTCAGGACAAACTGGGCAACAACTATTGGGGTCCAATTTCTCCTGTTACCCTTGTGAAAATAAAAAATTGCTTGCTAAGTCTACGTTCACATTAGCGTTCGGCGCCGCAGCGTCGCCGCATGCGTCATGCGCCCCTATATTTAACATGGGGGCGCATGGACATGCGTTGTGCTGCGTTGTGCGACGCATGCGTTTTTTTGGCCGCAAGCGTTGGGCGCAGAGAACGCAGCAAGTTGCATTTTTTTTGCGTCCAACTTTTGGCGAAAAAGGACGCATGCGTCGCAAAATGCAGCGTTTTAGCGTGCGTTTTGTTGCTTTTTTGTTTGCGTTGTGCATTGCGTCGCCGACGCAGCGGCGCACAACGCAAATGTGAACGTAGCCTAAAACATCTTTTTTGAGGAAAAAAAAATGATTTTTTATTTTCACGGCTCTGCGTTGTAAACTTCTGTGAAGCACTTGGGGGGTTGAACGTGCTCACCACACATCTAGATAAGTTCCTTGGGGGTCTAGTTTCCAAAATGGGGTCACTTGTGGGGGGTTTCTACTGTTTAGGCACATCAGGGGCTCTGCAAACGTAACATGATGCCCGCAGACCATTCCATCAAAGTCTGCATTCTAAATCGTCACTACTTCCCTTCCGAGCCCCGGCATGTGCCCAAACAGTGGTTTACCCCCACATATGGGGTATCAGCGTACTTAGGAGAAACTGGACAACAACTTTTGGGGTCAAATTTCTCCTGTTACCCTTGGGAAAATTAAAAAATTCTGGGTTAAAAAAATATTTTTGAGGAAAGAAAATACATTTATTATTTTCACGGCTCTGCGTTATAAACTTCTGAGAAGCACTTGGGGGTTCAAAGTGCTCACCACACATCTAGATTAGTTCCTTGGGAGGTCTAGTTTCCAAAATGGGGTCACTTGTAGGGGAGCTCCAATGTTTAGGCACACAGGGGCTCTCCAAACACGACATGGTGTCCGCTAACGATTGGAGCTAATTTTCCATTCAAAAAGTCAAATGGCGCTCCTTCCCTTCCGAGCCTTACCATGTGCCCAAACAGTGGTTTACCCCCACATGTGAGGTATCGGTGTACTGAGGAGAAATTGCCCAACAAATTTTAGGATCCATTTTATCCTGTTGCCCATGTGAAAATGAAAAAATTGAGGCTAAAATAATTTTTTTGCGAAAAAAAAAGTACTTTTTCATTTTTACGGATTAATTTGTGAAGCACCTGGGGGTTTAAAGTGCTCACTATGCTTCTAGATAAGTTCCTTGGGGGGTCTAGTTTCCAAAATGGGGTCACTTGTGGGGGAGCTCCAATGTTTAGGCACACGGGGGCTCTCCAAACGCGACATGGTTTCCGCTAAAGATTGGAGCCAATTTTTCATTCAAAAAGTCAAATGGCGCTCCTTCCCTTCCGAGCCCTGCCGTTCACCCAAACAGTGGTTTACCCTCACATATGAGGTATCAGCGTACTCAGGACAAATTGGACAACAAAGTTCGTGGTCCAGTTTCTCCTTTTACCCTTGGGAAAATAAAAAAATTGTTGCTAAAAGATCATTTTTGTGACTAAAAAGTTAAATGTTAATTTTTTCCTTCCATGTTGCTTCTGCTGCTGTGAAACACCTGAAGGGTTAATAAACTTCTTGAATGTGGTTTTGAGCACCTTGAGGGGTGCAGTTTTTAGAATGGTGTCACTTTTGGGTATTTTCAGCCATATAGAACCCTCAAACTGACTTCAAATGTGAGGTGGTCCCTAAAAAAAATGGTTTTGTAAATTTTGTTGTAAAAATGAGAAATCACTGGTCAAATTTTAACCCTTATAACTTCCTAGCAAAAAAAAAATTTGTTTCCAAAATTGTGCTGATGTAAAGTAGACATGTGGGAAATGTTATTTATTAACTATTTTGTGTCACATAACTCTCTGGTTTAACAGAATAAAAATTAAAAATGTGAAAATTGCAAAATTTTCAAAATTTTCGCCAAATTTCCGTTTTTTTCACAAATAAACTCAGAAATTATCGACCTAAATTTACCACTAACATGAAGCCCAATGTGTCACGAAAAAACAATCTCAGAATCGCTAGGATCTGTTGAAGCGTTCCTGAGTTATTACCTCATAAAGGGACACTGGTCAGAATTGCAAAAAATGGCCAGGTCATTAAGGTCAAAATAGGCTGGGTCATGAAGGGGTTAAAAAAGACTTCACCTTCCGAATGCCCCTTGAAGTCCTGGCGCCTGTGTGCGGTGCACGCGGCAACTCCCGGTCCCAGTGTTGGTATGAGCGCAAGGACCTGTGATGATGTTGCGGTCACATGGACCGTGACGTCATGGCGGTTCCTTCTCGCATAACATCCTTGGCACCAGAACCTGCCGCTTGCACTGCCGAGGACAGCGTGCGACGTCGGAAGTGAGAATAACCTTTTTTTTTTTTTTTTGTTATTATTATTTGTAACATTAGATCTTTTTACTATTGATGCTGCATATGCAGCATCAATAGTAAAAAGTTGGTCACACAGGGTTAATAGCAGCGTTAACGGAGTGCGTTACACCACGGCATAACGTGGTCCTTTAATGCTGCCATTAACCCTGTGTGAGGGCTGACTGGAGGGGATTATGGAGCGGGCACTGACTGCGAGGAGGAAGGAGCGGCCATTTTGCCGCTGGACTGTGGCCGTCGCTGATTGGTCGTGGCTTTTTTTTCCCACGACCAATCAGCGACTTGGGATTTCCGTTACAGACAGAAAGACGGAAGGGACCCTTAGACAATTATATAGTAGATTTGATAAAACAAAAAACTACATATTTTTGACACCAATCCGATTTGCTAAATAATTTGAATGTGTATTAATATATTTATTTAATTATTTTACTCACTTCTATAGCGCATTACAGACATTATCAGCATTGTCCCCATTGGGGCTCACAATCTATATTCCCTGTCAGTATGTCTTTGGAATGTGGGAGGAAACCCACACAAACTCGAAGAACATACAAACTCCTTGCAGATGTTGTCCTTGGTGGATTTGAACCCAGCATATATAATATATATTAGTTAATTCTTCTGTCAATTTATGCCGATGACTATATTCTATTAAAACTACTTAGTAATACTTGTTTTTGTGTTCCTTTTTTCCTATTTGTTTTAGGCTCATGAAGCTTCACACCACCATCATCATCATCATCACCATCACCAACAGCAGGTTGCTCAAAATAGCTTGCTACCACTTTTGGGAGCTCCAGTTGAACCTCCTGATCAAAAGCCTATGCTACCTATACCAATAACACAGAAACCTCAGCCTTCATCAGAACCTATAAAAGATACGGTTGTAATAAAGAAAGAAAAACCCAAAACTTCCTTTATTTGTACATATTGCAGCAAAGCCTTTAGGGACAGTTACCATTTAAGACGCCATGAATCCTGCCACACAGGAATTAAGCTGGTGTCACGGCCAAAGAAAACACAGACTACTCCGGTCGTGCCGCTTATATCTACTATTGCCGGAGACAATAGCAGAACATCTTTGGTTTCAACAATTGCAGGCATACTGTCGACTGTTACAACATCATCTTCAACTACAATTCCTAGTGCCAGCACAAGCATCCCCACTATGCCTGTCACTCAGCCGGTGAAGAAGCCAAGCAAACCTGTTAAGAAAAACCATGCATGTGAAATGTGTGGGAAGGCTTTCAGGGATGTTTATCATCTAAATAGACACAAGTTGTCCCATTCAGACGAGAAACCTTTCGAGTGCCCAGTTTGCAATCAGCGTTTCAAAAGAAAGGACCGAATGACCTACCACGTGAGATCTCATGAAGGAGGGATTACCAAGCCCTACACATGTAGTGTTTGTGGGAAAGGGTTTTCAAGGTATGTCCACACATGTAGTTAACTTTTCTACGAATTAAGGAAATTGTAAGTTATGTACTGTATATGTGCGGTGCATAGAAGCGGCTCAGGAGCGGGGCCTGCAGCATACCCAGCAAATACCAGCTGGATTATACTATGTGAAGGCGCATAGTGTAGCTGTATAGTCTATGAGCATGGAGGGAAAATGTGACTGTCACAGATAAGCTGTAAAGAAGCCAGCATAGATCTCGGGGAGTCACCCAGGTAGAGCACAAACCATGGAGTAAGCCCTCATACAAAACATCAGACTTGGTAAGGGGGCTGGCTTGCTATGAGAAAGCCACACCCCCTGATCTGTTTTGGCATTGAAGGAGGAATCTTCAGGCAACTGCCTTGTATTAAAAAGTTAGTAGCAGACTATGGTGCCTGACCTGTGATGTGGCGTCCCAGAATGGAGGGTCATAGTGAATAGTTCTGAATAGCGGATTCTGTGACAATTGAAAGCAACTATGGATGTGAGTTTTATCGTTTTGGAAGCGGTGTTGAGAATACATTTTTGTCTCTCCTGAGCACCCCTTTAAAGCGAAGCTGTCACCAGGTTTGGCCAATATGGGGTAGAGCCACCACCTTTCAGGCCTAATATACAGCATTCTATAATTCTGTATATCTGCCCCCAACCTGACCTGGAAGAGAAGAAAAAAGCTTTTATTATACTGCTTGTGGGGCAGTTTGGTCCGAGGGGTATCGATGTTCTTGGTCTGACACAGCCCTCCTTCTTACTTTGTGTGGATGATGCATCCTTGCATCATCCACACAGTCTTCCTGGCATCGCGCTCTTGTGCAGGTGTAATTCTCTGCCCTGTTGAAGGCAGAGCAAAGTACTGCAGTACGCAGGTGCCTGGAAAGGTCAAAGGGTTGAGAAGTATGCCTGCGCAGGAGCGCAATGCCGGGATGACTGTGTGGATGACGTAAGGACGCGTCATTCATACGAAGCAAGAAGTAGGGCGGGCAGTGATCATCTGAAGATGAAAGGCACCAGACCAAGAACATCGACACCCTTTGGACTAGACCAACCCTGCAGGTGAGTATAATAAAAGGTCTTTTTCTTTTCCAGGTCGGGTTGGGAGCAAATATACAGCATTATACAATGCTGTATATTATGCCTGAAAGGTGGTGGCCGTATCTCATCTGGCAAACCTATTGACAGTTTCTTCACCTAGAACTTTTTTGTTGTATCTTGATAACTAAAGTTATGCTAGTTTAGTTGTTATGCTAGTGTAGTTATGCTAGTTTACTTGTACAGCCAAAAATTGTGCTGTAGTCCCCAACTTGAATAAGATTTCCACCAAGGCGCTCGACCCTTGAATTAATTTGGTGCCTTTCTTAACTGGCATGCGCCCCTGCCAGAAATTAACTCCAGTCAGGGACCAGAGTACACATTCCTGAAGTAAGATACTCCTCTGCAGTGGCATAACCTTTCATGAATTTTACAGGCGAACTAATGAGAAAAATCTATTGTTGCCGAGTGCCGGCAGACATTTTCTTCTGGGAAGATGAAGTGGAAGGCCAGGGGACTGAGCCGGTGGGTCCGGGGATGCCAGATTTACTGGGGGGGGGGGGTCGCTCAGGGGACCCCATTTCTCTCTCCTCTGGTTTGCTAGATCATATCAGTGGAGAGAGAACTGAATTGGGAAATCTGACTTCTTGTTTTTGCGATCGCAGTTATTCAGTGAATAATGGCGAGATCTCACAACACCGGGGATGGTAAAACCCGACCCGAATCATGTTCTCCAGGGTCTAAGCTATGCCCGGTAGCCGAGACCTCGGAGACTTCCCGACGCTGGGGGGCGCTATACCCTTATTTCTCAGCGCTGTTAACAAGCGGCGCTGAGGAATAAGTCCCATTAACTGCTGCTGTTAAAAGATGTATCGGCGGTCTTTAAGGGGTTAAATAAAATGTTCTTGTGCTGATAAAATCTTATAAATGTGCCCCCTGCTGCGTACTGTGTAATGGCTGTGTCTGACCGTGCAAGATCATGGTCTGATCGTACCACAGCTCCTGGGTAGGGGAGGAGGCAACAGAGGGTTCAGACATTATAGCAGAGGATCGCAAATGATTTGTAAGATTCTCAGCACAGGAACATTTTATTTAACTCCTTTCTGACATTGGGCGGATTATCACATCATCGCAATCGCCGCCGGGTGTCAGCTGATTTTGACAGCTGACACAAGGCACTAAGTGCCAGGAGTGGCCCCCCACCGCTCCCGACACGTTAATCCTCTAAATGCTGCAAACTTCAGCACAAACCATATGGGCACGAATCTCACGCGTTTCTGGAGACTAAGCTCCCTTAATCATGGTCATGATTAAGGGTACTGTCACACTCTGCAACTTTCCAACGATCACGACCAGCGATACGACCTGGCCGTGATCGTTGGAAAGTCGTTGTGTGGTCGCTGGGGAGCTGTCACACAGACAGCTCTCCAGCCCCCAACGATGCCGAAGGCCCCAGGTAACCAGGGTAAACATCGGGTTACTAAGCGCAGGGCCGCGCTTAGTAACCCGATGTTTACCCTGGTTACAAGCGAACGCATCGTTGGATCGGTGTCACACACACCGATCCAACGATGACAGCGGGAGATCCAGCGACGAAAGAAAGTTCCAAACGATCTGCTACGACGTACGATTCTCAGCAGGGTCCCTGATCGCTGCTGCGTGTCAGACACTGCGATATCGTATGGATATCGCTGGAACGTCACGGATCGTACCGTCGTAGCGACAAAAGTGCCACTGTGAGACGGTACCCTAAGGGAGCTTAGTCTCCAGAAACGCGTTGAGATTCGTACCCATATGGTTTGTGCTGAAGTTTGTATCCTCCATGTTTAAGTTTGTGAATAAAGAAAACTTTCACGGATTCGATGAAGCTGGACATTTTCTTCTTTTGGATTCTACATGCCTGGACTTCGGGTCCATGCTCCCGAAATTCAGCTTATGCATCACGGGTTTATATTCCTTCTCTTCAAAGCTAGGAAAGTTGCTTGATCATGCACAGTGCATGATCAGTAACTTTCTCTGTGAGTGCAGAGCTACAGCATCCCCATGCTATACAAGCGAGCCACCTGCAAAAGATGATAGTCCCATAGTGGGACAAAGTAAACAAAAAAATAAATAAATAAATTGTAAAAATATAAAAAAAAATCAAGATATTGTATGTATAAATAAATATTTGTATAGAAAAAAAAATATAAACAATAAAAGTACACATATTTGGTAACGCCACGTCCGCAATGACCCACCTATAAAACTGTCTCACTAGTTAACCTCCTTAGTGAACACTATAAAAAAAAAAAAAAAATGCTTTATCATTTTGTCATCATACCGCCGAACAAAAAGTGGAATAACACGCAATCAAAAAGAAGGATATAAATAAACGTGGTACCGCTGAAAACTTCATCTTGTCCCTCAAAAAATGAGCCGCCATACAGCTCCATCAGCGGAAATATAAAAAAGTTATA
This sequence comes from Ranitomeya variabilis, assembly GCF_051348905.1. NCBI lineage: Eukaryota > Metazoa > Chordata > Amphibia > Anura > Dendrobatidae > Ranitomeya > Ranitomeya variabilis. The sequence continues at coordinate 245,750,316 of NC_135234.1, forward strand.
GCTCTCAGAATAAAATTATGCAAAAAATTAATTTTTCTATAAAAATAATAGTTTTTATTGTGTAAAAGCGCCAATACATAAAAAAAAATATAAATGTGGAATTTCTGTAATCGTATTGAAACGAAGAATAAAACTGCTTTATCAATTACCGTATTTTTCCGACTATAAGACGCACTTTTTCCCCAAAAAAATTGTGAGGAAAATGGGGGGTGCGTCTTATAGTTGGAGCGTAGGCTTACCGGCATTGTGGCGGTGACAGAGGTGCGGGGATGATGTGGCGCGGTGACCGGTATGTCGCGAGCAGGGTCCCGTCCACATTTGAGGTGAATCCGCGGCCCGGTATTGAAGGAGAGCAGCAGAGCAGCAGAGCTGGGTGAGGTACGGTTTTCCCGGTGGCGGCGGCCATCTTCCTGAGGCCGCGTGTGCGCAGATTGAGTTTTCTGCTTCCTGGGGATTCAGGAAAATGGCTGCGGGAGGCCACGCGTGCGCAGATGGAGATCGCGCCGGCCATTTTCCTGAAGCCGAGTTCGCATATTGAGATCTCTGCTTCAGGAAAATGGCCGCCGCGATCTCCATCTGCGCACGCGCGGCCTCCCGCGGCCATTTTCCTGAAGCCCTGGGAAGCAGAGTACTGAATCTGCGCATGCGCGGCCTCAGAAATATGGCCGCCACCACCGGGAAAACCATAACTCACCCAGCTCTGCTGCTCTCCTTCAATACCGGGCTGCGGATTCACCTCAAATGTGGACGGGACCCTGCTCACGCCATACCGGTCACCACGCCACATCATCCCCGCACCTCTGTCGCCGCCACAATGCCGGTAAGCCCGCCACCACCGGGAAAACCGTGACTCACCCAGCTCTGCTGCTCTCCTTCAATACTGCCGTGGCGTCACCTCAAATGTGGAAGGGACCCTGGCCGCCGCCACCTGAGGAAGTGACCGCACATCTGCCACCGCCACAGCACTGCCGCAACCTCCCCATGGACACCAGGCCATGGCGTCGCCCACCTAAGCAGGATGGGAACCTGCTCAGGTGCACTCCGTTCCGCCCACCGCACTTCAGCATCACCTCACCTCTGCCACCACCATGCCTCCTGTGACCCTGCTCTGCCACTGCCTGTCCTCAGGTAAGAGATCTTATATTCGGACAATAAGACGGACCCCCATCTTATAAAAAATCTTTTTTTCTGCAATTTTCACCCCAAATTTGGGGTGCGTCTTATGGTCCGGTGCGTCTTATAGTCCGAAAAATACGGTATACCACACACAGAATGGAATAAATCCCCACCACCCCAAAAAAAATCCTGAATTGCTGTTTTTTGTTCATTCTGCCTCCCAAAAATTGGAATAGAAAGTGATCAAAAAAATAAAATCGGCAGCTCGTCCCGTAAAAAAAAAATACAAGCTCTCACATGACTCTCTGGGCCAAAATATAGAAAAATTATAACTCTCAAAATGTGGTGATGCAAAAAAGTTTTTTTGCAATAAAAAGCATCTCTTAGTGTGTTACAGCAGCCAAGCATAAAAACACTATATAAATCTGGTATTGCTATAATCACACTGACCCGAAGAATAAAGTTGCTTAATCACTTATGCCACATGAGGAACGGCTTAAAAAATTAAATAAAAATGAAAACAATTATTCACCTGCTGTTTTTTTTTTTTTATATATATTTTTTTTATTCTGCCTTTCAAAGATCGCAGTAAGGCACATTTATCCTGCTCTCTGCACAGGGGTTTCCGTGTAAATCTCTGAAATATGTGATTCAGACAGAACCTCTGGTGGAAGATTCCCTATAATGAGTATGACCTGTGATCCTGAGGTGTCCGTCTTTTTAGGATTGCATAAAAGTGCCGTCGGCCACAGTTTTGTGCACTTCTGAAAAGTAGGACACCGCTGAACAGAGGCCAGACGGAGTAAAGAGTAAGGCTACTTTCACACTAGCGTCGTGCACTGCACGTCGCAATGCGTCGTTGTGGATAAAGTGGCAACGTTGTCTGCAGGATGCGGTTTTTTCTCCATAGACTTTTATTAGCGACACAGTGCCACACGTCGCAACCGTCGTGCGACGGTTGCGTCGTGTTTTGGTGCACCACCTCCACAAAAAAAGTTACATGTAATGTTTTTTGTGCGTCGGGACCACCATTTTCGACCGCGCATGCGTGGCCGAAACTCCACCCCCCCTCCTCCCCGGACCTCACAATGAAGCAGCGGAAGCGTCTTAAGGCCATGTTCACACAGTGCGTTTTTTACTGCAGAACCGCAGCGGTTTTGCCGCTGCGGTTCCGCAGCTGTTTTCCATGCAGGGTACATTACAATGTACCCCTATGGAAAACAGGAACCACTGTGCACACGGTCCTGAATTTCCCTTAAAAAGCCGCGATGAATCGGTGCGGGAAAAAAGAAGGAGCATGTCACTTCTTTGCCCGAAACTGCAGCGGTTCTGCACCCATAGACCTCCATTGTGAGGTCAAACCCGCAGTAAAACCCGCAGATCAAAAATATATCTGCGGGTTTTATTGCGGTTTGTGGTGCAGAACCGCTGCAGCCGGAAGTGCGGGGAAGCGGCCGGAAGTGCGTGGGCGGAAGTGCTTGGGCGGAGAGACATGGAGGCATACCGTCGCATGGGGGTCGTGTCGGCCGTTTGATTGAATTGGTATGTGTGTGTGTGTGTGTGTGTGTATGTCTGTGTGTGTGTCTGTGTGTGTGTGTGTGTGTGTGTGTGTGTGTGTGTGTCCCCATGCGACGCTAGTGCCACCATTGTGCTAAGTCGCCGTATGGGACTACGACTCCCATCCGGTATTAGGATGGGAGAGTTGTCCCTGTGTCCGGCGACTTAGCACAGTTGTAAAGTTACACCAAACACCTACACACAATACACATACATGACACACAGTACAGTACATACAACACATAACACAGAGTATATACTCACCAACAGCACACTTGTAGGCGAAGCCCTCGATCCTCCAGGAAAAAATCACAAAATAAAAAATCAAATTCATACTCCCTGTCCGCAGAATCCATAAAACGAGTGTCCCACGCCGATCCCCTGCTCTCCGGCGATACACTGCCAGGAGCGAAGCTCCTAGCAGTGTATCGCGTACTGTTCCGGAGTTCAATGACTCCGGCGTCTCGGTTAACGGCAGTACAGCTGCGTTGAACTTTCCCACGCAGCACTGCCGTTAAGCGAGAGTGCCGGGGTCAATGACCGCCGGTAAACTCGCTCGCGCATGCGCAGTGACACACCGACAGGAACTATGGCTCCTGTCAGTGTGTTGCTGCAGCCGTGGAGAGCAGACATGTCTCTGGATGTGTCTGTTCTCCATGGAAAATCTTCGTGGGATACGTGGCACTTAAATACGTGGCAATTAAATACGTGACACGTGGCACTTATACGTGATACGTGTCACTTAAATACGTGATACGTGTCACTTAAATATGTGGCACGTGGCACTGAAATACGTGATACGTGGCACTGAAATACGTGGCACTTAAATACGTGGCACGTGGCACTTAAATACGTGATACGTGGCACTGAAATACGTGGCACTTAAATACATGGCACTTAAATACGTGGCACTGAAATATGTGGCACGTGGCACTGAAATACGTGATACGTGGCACTGAAATACGTGGCACTTAAATACGTGGCACTTAAATACGTGGCACTTAAATACGTGGCACTGAAATACGTGGCACTTAAATACATGGCACTTAAATACGTGGCACGTGGCACTTAAATACGTGGCACGTGGCACTGAAATACGTGGCACTGAAATACGTGGCACTGAAATACGTGGCACTGAAATACGTGGCACTGAAATACGTGGCACTGAAATACGTGGCACTGAAATACGTGGCACTGAAATACGTGATACGTGGCACTTAAATACGTGGCACTTAGGCTATGTTCACATTTGCGTTGTGCGCCGCAGCGTCGGCGCCGCAACACACAACGCAAACAAAAACGCAGCAAAACGCATGCACAACGCTGCGTTTTGCGCCGCATGCGTCCTTTTTTTGATTGATTTTGGACGCAGCAAAAATGCAACTTGCTGCGTCCTCTGCGCCCGGATGCGTGCGCTGCAGTGACGCATGCGGCGCAAAACGCAAGTGCGACACATGTCCATGCGCCCCCATGTTAAATATAGGGGCGCATGACGCATAGCTGGATAGAGCTGGATCCGCGGGCTGTGATCTGGCCTACGCTCCGCACTCTGCGGAGCGCTGTCATTCAAAACACGTCCACTCATTTTGGTGTTTAGTCCCAAAATGGAGGATGGAAGAAGAAAAGGGTTGGACAAGGAAATGACATCATTTCTTTTTTTTTTTTCCCCCACTGCAGTTAAAGCTTTATTTGTGTCAAACACAGACAATCTGCAGAGAAAACTGCATAAAAAACCGCACTAAAAACCACATCAAAAACGCATCAAAAACGCGCCAAAAACGCACCACAAACGCACCTGCGTTTTCTGCCAAGAGCTGCGGTTTTTGTCCTGAAAAAAAAAGGATTGAAATCAGGATCGTGTGAACATACCCTAAAACTGCTTCCGCTGCCAACGTCGGGCATTTTCTTCACAGTATGCGTCGGTACGTTGGGCCGACGCAGCGCGACGGCCCCGTACCGACGCTAGTGTGAAAGTAGCCTCACTCTGCTGCCTCATTATAGTGAATGTATCCATCCGGGGGTTTCATCCGAATCACATCACATAGAGATTTAGATGGAAACCTGTAAAGGGACGAGTTTCCACCTAAAAATAACTAAAACTTATAGATACCAAAGGAGGAACTCTCCTTACTCCTCTATTGAGGTCCGATATTCACTATTAACGCCGAACTTGACAATTAATAATAATCCACTTAATATGCCTCAACGTTAACTTTTTCCTTATATTATATACTAACTGAGACAAAGTAGTGTAACAATAAATGATATGTACTACACACACACACACAAGTCTTCAGTCTATAACAAACATATATATTTATACCCAAGCTGGCGAATATATATATATATATATATATATATATATATATATATATATATATATATACTCACACACACACAAATATACGGATACTACAACTCTAATACAGTAATATCACTACAGTATACAGTAATATCACTACAGTATACAGTGATATCACAACCATATCACACAGTAAAAACCCATAATTAACTGCCCAAATTACCCAAATCACACATTCAATATCAGCCCTCCCATCTATAGCTTACTATCGCTAATGAGGAGTACAGGGCCTAGTAAGAAAAGGGGATACAGAGTATACTTAAGCCACCATGTAAGTCCATCCTCGTCCCAGCAAGCAAGAGAGGCAAAACAGAGCAGATCCACATGCTCTTGTCCCTTTTATGTGTCCAGCTAAAAGAGGTGTGTCCAGCCCCAGGTGTGTTGTGAATGAGGTCATAAGTCTATTGTCACTGGCAAAGGTATATCCCCTCAATATCCTGTCTTACCAGCTCATGGCAGACCTACTTTTCAATACAGCAGGCTAGAGGAGGGGCTTTGCTCCTCCATGTGGGGGTGTATATACACAAAACATGTAATTAAACAAATCTCAATATAAATATATACATTTTGGGGCACTTCCCTTCTACAACTTTGGTGGTAAAAATCTAGTTTTTTTTTTTTTTTTTTTCTTCACTGCTCAATGGTATAAAATTCTGTGACATACCCGTGGTGTCAATATTACTACTGCACCCCTAGATGAATTCATTGCGTAGAGTAGTTTGTAAAATGAGTTCACATATAGGGGGTTTCTGTCATTCTGGCACCTCTGGCTCTGCCAATGTGACATGGCACCTCCAACCATTCCAGCAAAAGCTGCACTGTAATGTGGTGCCTTTTCCCATCTGAGCTTTGCACTGTGACTGAAAGTAGTATTCCGGAAAAGAGCAAGACAAAGATCATGCCCACATGGCGCCTTACCCACACTTTGCTTCCCTACTTCACATAGATCCTCTCTATGGCTTTGGACTGTGGGTATGATGGGGGTTTTTTCATGGGATTGAGGCTTTTGGGCTCTTGTACGATCTAGCTCTCCCTCTCCCTTCCCCCCCCTCGCAGGTCCTATGCGCACCATTATTTAGCCGTTTATTCATGTGCATTTCATCTTTGGTGCGTTTTTTATCGGGTATATCTAATATAATAATATCTTTACCGGATATATTCTCCTCTTTGTTTTTGCCATATGACTAGGGTCCTGACATTGTTGAAGTTTTTCTGCACATAAACTATGCACCTTATTTTGGGGATGTATGGTATTGCAATATGAACACCATATTATTGAGTGGTCATTTACCTTTGCATTTTGTCTGTACAGCTAGATCATTGTGATCACTTTATTGTGGGAATCATATGTTTTGTGGGTTGTCACTTTCCTTATTTTAGGATTTGACAAATATTCAAATATAGGCATGTTGTTTTGCATGTTTGCAATTTTTAAGTGTTTTTAATTGTTTCTGTGTTGTCATTCTTTGTGTGCACGTATATGTAGTTTTTGAGGTTCATTGCCAATAAAAATTATTTTGATATTGATATATGTTTGGAGGTGTTCCTATTCATGTGGGCATGATCTTTCTCTTGCTCTTTTCCTCATGCTTAATCACAAGCCCACAGTGAACCTTTCTTTTTTCCTGATATATTTTGCGGTGCCCTCCATTGATTTATTCATTTCGAAAGTAGTATTCCCACACACATGGGGTATCACCGTACCGTAAGGAGAAATTGCAAATTGTATGGTGCAATTTCTCCTGTTACCCTTATGAAAATGTAAAATTTGGGGCCAAAATAATGTTTTTGTGGGGAAAATGTGATTTTATTATATTCACAGCTAAATACATTCCTTTAGGGGTCTAGGTTGTAGGGGGTTTACACAGTTTAGGCACATCAGGGGTTCTCCAAATGGGACACGACTAATGCTAATGATTCTAGGAACTTTTACTTTCAAAAAATCAAATGACGCTGCTCAATCAAATCAATGTTGGGGCGGACTATGGTCGTTTAACCCCTTAGATGCTGCCGTCAGTAGTGACTACTCAACAGTTACTAAATGGTTAACGCCTTAATGGCCACCAATATGTGTTTTTACTGACCTGAGATATAAGCAAATGGCATCTTCATACAGGTGACAGTCCTGCAGCTGTCGGCTGTACACTATAGCTGACAACTTGCTGTACCAGCCACAATCAGTGTTTGGCACCGACCACAGACGTTTAACCCCCATAGATGCTGCTGTCAATATTGACCATGGTATCTAAATGGTTAACAGAGTGCGTGGGCTTTCTCTTTAGCCATATCGGCACCCTGAGATTATGATTGTATGGTCCTGATGTTTGTCATGACAGTTCACTGTCAAATAACGGCCTTAGAGCCTGCCATACATGGTGATCTGTTCACTGTAGAACAGTGTAGAAATGTTAGCAACATTTAGGTGGTAAAAATATTTTTTGTTCATTCATGTCACTTTGCATTAATTGCTGAAATGCACCTGATTTGTTCATAAACTACCTGACAGTGGTTTTTAAATATGTTGAGGGATGCTGATTTTAGATGGTATCACTTTTGAGGTTTTTCCAGTGTATATATAACCCCCCAAATCACTTCAAACCTAAATAGTGGGTGAGTGAGCCTGCCCCATACTCAGCAGGTGATAGCTGCGTGTTATGGCTGTGGAATGCCGCTGTTCAATTCTCACACTGCTTGTGGCCAAGTTTCAGAGGTGACTGTGATTTTTGCTATATGCTGCTATACTATACCATTGTTGTATAGAAAACTAGTGTTAAGACGATCACTGCTTCAAAAAAATAGCTATATTACACTGCAGTGCTGTATTCGTCCATCTCGGGCCATCCCTTAGAGAATCCTGGAGACTGAGGAGTACATGTCTGATCATTACTCCATTCTGATAGGCCTCTGCCAGCTCTGTTCTCTGGATTAGTGGGTGTCCCAAATTCACAGACCCACCAAAAAAGTTTGCTGCTTATCCTAGGGATCATTGTGAACTTCTAAAGATTGTTTGATTGTGTGCTAGTCTTAGTCCTGCACTTTTTTTTCAGAATATTGCAATGCCTTTAAGTACCTTAAACAGCTATATATTAAGCACCCTGGAAAATATTTATTTTATGCTATTATATAGTTGTGGTTTTCTTGCTATGTTTCTAAGGAGTTTCATATTATATATGTATATGTATCTTTTTATTTTTATTCATATTGATTATATTTTTTTTCCTGACAGACCAGACCATTTAAGCTGTCATGTGAAGCATGTTCATTCTACGGAAAGACCCTTCAAATGCCAAGTAAGAGTATATGATATGTAATTTCATTTTCCTATAACGGGGCCAGTTGAGAAACGTAGGACTGTTGTGAAGGGCCAAACCAATAGGTTGAACTTAAGTATGCTCAAAATTGTATCACTTTTAGGGTATGTTCACACGATCCTGATTTCAATCCTTTTTTTTCAGGACAAAAACCGCAGCTCTTGGCAGAAAACGCAGGTGCGTTTTTGGTGCGTTTTTGATGCGGTTTTTGATGCGGTTTTTAGTGCGGTTTTTTATGCAGTTTTCTCTGCAGATTGTCTGTGTTTGACACAAATAATGCTTTAACTGCAGTGGGGGAAAAAAAAAAAGAAATGATGTCATTTCCTTGTCCAACCCTTTTCTTCTTCCATCCTCCATTTTGGGACTAAACACCAAAATGAGTGGACGTGTTTTGAATGACAGCGCTCCGCAGATTGCTGAGCGTAGGCCGCGGATCCAGCTCTATCCAGCTATGCGTCATGCGCCCCTATATTTAACATGGGGGCGCATGGACATGCGTCGCACTTGCGTTTTGCGCCGCATGCGTCACTGCAGCGCACGCATCCGGGCGCAGAGGACGCAGCAAGTTGCATTTTTGCTGCGTCCAAAATCAATCAAAAAAGGACGCATGCGGCGCAAAACGCAGCTTTGTGCATGCGTTTTGCTGCGTTTTTGTTTGCGTTGTGTGTTGCGGCTGCGGCGCACAACGCAAATGTGAACATAGCCTAAGTGCCACGTATTTAAGTGACACGCATCACGTATTTCAGTGCCACGTATTTCAGTGCCACGTATTTCAGTGCCACGTGCCACGTATTTCAGTACCACGTATTTCAGTGCCACGTATTTCAGTGCCACGTATTTCAGTGCCACGTATTTCAGTGCCACGTATTTCAGTGCCACGTATTTCAGTGCCACGTATTTCAGTACCACGTATTTCAGTGCCACGTATTTCAGTACCACGTATTTCAGTGCCACGTATTTCAGTACCACGTATTTCAGTGCCACGTATTTCAGTGCCACGTGCCACGTATTTCAGTGCCACGTATTTCAGTGCCACGTATTTCAGTGCCACGTATTTCAGTGCCACGTATTTCAGTGCCACGTATTTCAGTGCCACGTATTTCAGTGCCACGTGCCACGTATTTCAGTGCCACGTATTTAAGTGCCACGTATTTAAGTGCCACGTGCCACGTATTTAAGTGCCACGTATCACGTATTTAAGTGCCACGTATTTCAGTGCCACGTATCACGTATTTCAGTGCCACGTGCCACGTATTTAAGTGCCACGTGCCACGTATTTAAGTGCCACGTATTTCAGTGCCACGTATCACGTATTTCAGTGCCACGTGCCACATATTTAAGTTACACGTATCACGTATTTAAGTGACACGTATCACGTATAAGTGCCACGTGTCACGTATTTAATTGCCACGTATTTAAGTGCCACGTATCCCACGAAGATTTTCCATGGAGAACAGACACATCCAGAGACATGTCTGCTCTCCACGGCTGCAGCAACACACTGACAGGAGCCATAGTTCCTGTCGGTGTGTCACTGCGCATGCGCGAGCGAGTTTACCGGCGGTCATTGACCCCGGCACTCTCGCTTAACGGCAGTGCTGCGTGGGAAAGTTCAACGCAGCTGTACTGCCGTTAACCGAGACGCCGGAGTCATTGAACTCCGGAACAGTACGCGATACACTGCTAGGAGCTTCGCTCCTGGCAGTGTATCGCCGGAGAGCAGCCGATCGGCGTGGGACACTCGTTTTATGGATTCTGCGGACAGGGAGTATGAATTTGATTTTTTATTTTGGGATTTTTTCCTGGAGGATCGAGGGCTTCGCCTACAAGTGTGCTGTTGGTGAGTATATACTCTGTGTTATGTGTTGTATGTACTGTACTGTGTGTCATGTATGTGTATTGTGTGTAGGTGTTTTGTGTAACTTTACAATTGTGCTAAGTCGCCGGACACAGGGACAACTCTCCCATCCTAATACCGGATGGGAGTAGTAGTCCCATACGGCGACTTAGCACAATGGTGGCACTAGCGTCGCATGGGGACACGCACACACGCACGCACGCACGCACACACACACACACACACACACACACACACACACACACACACAGACACACACACATACCAAATCAATCAAACGGCCGACACGATCCCCATGCGACGGTATGCCTCCATGTCTCTCCGCCCAAGCACTTCCGCCCACGCACTTCCGGCCGCTTCCCCGCACTTCCGGCTGCAGCGGTTCGGCACCACAAACCGCAATAAAACCCGCAGATATATTTTTGATCTGCGGGTTTTACTGCGGGTTTGACCTCACAATGGAGGTCTATGGGTGCAGAACCGCTGCAGTTTCGGGCAAAGAAGTGACATGCTCCTTCTTTTTTCCCGCACCGATTCATCGCGGCTTTTTAAGGGAAATTCAGGACCGTGTGCACAGTGGTTCCTGTTTTCCATAGGGGTACATTGTAATGTACCCTGCATGGAAAACAGCTGCGGAACCGCAGCGGCAAAACCGCTGCGGTTCTGCAGTAAAAAACGCACTGTGTGAACATGGCCTTAATAAGTTTTATTGTAACAGGGTAGGGACAGCACAGGACCAGATAGATGTGGCCCATGGGCCACAGTTTGCCCAGGACTGTCCCATAATGTTTTGCAGAAATAAATATATTTTGACTATTTTACAGACTTTGGCCTGATTTATCATTTCTGTTTCTCCAGTTTTGTGGAGTAATTCTTTCCTTTTCAGTGGAGCTTTCAATTTGGCAAATTTTTCAACTTTTGTCAGATTTAGTGACTTTTGGAGTTAAAAGTTGCAAAAACTGGTTACAGAGAGAAAAAATTATTGTGACAAATTCATGAATTGCATGCACTATTTTGAAGAATTTAGCGAATATGAAAAATAAGTGATTTAAATAAATTGCAAATCGTCAATCAGACCCTTTAAACATTTTTTTTTTTTCTTTTAGAAATCCGATCAATTTTATTAAGAAAATTAAGCAATAACATTTTTACAAAATGATCAGTAGAACAAAGAGATTTTCAGTATTACATGGTATCAATATATAAATTCTTGTTATACATAAAAAGCAATAAAGTTGTCATGTTTTTCCAAGCATACGATTGTTCCATTCAAACAAATATAATCCTCCACCCCCCAATAACACTCCAGAAAAATCTATATTCATACTATTTTTATTTATTTTTTATACGATGTATATACTTTAGACAGAGGCATAGGTAGGGTTTTGGCTCAGAGGGGAAGCGAAACTTCTGAGTGGGCCCCTAACCAGGTAACCTTGATTACAGTTGGGTGACACACCCTAATAGTGGAGGAGAACCACAGCAGATGACCACGCTATTACTAAAAAAAGGTGGTAGATACCAGTCCTACAGAACATATAAGTGATCACAGCACAGTTACAGTAAGTGACTTACCTCTGATGTTCTTTCGGATGGAGTCGTTCTCTTTTCACGTCTTTTCCATCTGGCCCAGACCGACATAACAACTTCTTCCAGCCGCAACTCGGCTGCAGAGATTCCAACAAAGGCACATTTCACGATTCATATTTTCAGCACTGTCCCCAATGGAACTATTCCCAACCTTAAACTGCTCATCCCCCAATACTGAGCTGCTGCTGCTATATGTGTCCCTATTACTGCACCTGCTGTGCGGTTCTCTGTACCCTCTAAATTCTAAAGCAACTCTCTAGAATATAGTAATGCCGGGTACAAGTGCCCTAGAAAACACTGCCCATATTTTGTCCCCTAAAAAGTAATAATGCCCTGCGTGCTCCTTTGCCAGTCTCAGTAATCTGAGTTCCCCTATAACAATAAGTGCCCACTTTACATTTAATAATGTCCCAAGTCTCTCACCTGTACAGCTCGCCTATACACAGTATGATGCTCTCTTATACACAACATAATTCCCCCCCCACTGTATATATATATACTGACCCTTATTATCCCCCAAACTGTTTAATGGTTCCAACACTGTATGATGGCCACATCAATGTAATCTCCACACTGAATGATGGCCCCCTAGATAGCCTCCATATAGCATAATACACCATATAGTCCTCAATATAGTATAATGCACTCCCCATAGGCAGACTCTATATAGTATAATGTACTCTCCATAGGCAGACTTTATACTGTAATGCACTTCCCATAGGAAGACTATATAGTATAATGTAGCCCCCCCATAGGCAGCCTCTATAGTGTAATGCAGCCCCATAGGCAGCCTCCATTGCATATTGCATCCCCATAGGCAGCCTGTATATGGAAGGCTGTAAATCTGTCCCCAATCCCCTTTCCAAGGCATAAAAATGACCTCTCATTATACTCACCAACGGCGCTCACCAAGACATAGCTGGTCTTGACTTAAGATCGCCATCCTCCATTACTGCTTCATCTGGATGACACATCCTACGTCATCCACACAGTGTCACCCATTGTGCTCCTGTGCAGGCGCACTTCTCTCTGGGCTGCTGAAAGCAGAGCTAAGTACTGTAGTGCGTATGGGAATGCATGATGTAGGACGCATCTTCCACACGAAGTGGGACAGCGATCACAAGAAAAGGGTAGGCGCCGGATCATGACTAGAGACGCCCAGACCGCGCCATCCGTGAGTATAATAAAAGATCTTTTTTGTGCCTTGCATAGAGGATTGGGGACATATAGAGAGCATTCTAGAACACTGTATGTGAGGGTGTACAGATGCTGGCCGGACCTTATATGGGGACAGCCTGGTGACAGGCTCCCTTTCATCTGTAAGGCTACGTTCACATTTGCGTTGTGCGCCGCAGCGTCGGCGCCGCAGCGCACAACGCAAACAAAAACGCGGCAAAACGCACGCTAAAACGCTGCGTTTTGCGCCGCATGCGTCCTTTTTGGCCGAAAGTTGGACGCAAAAAAAATGCAACTTGATGCTTTTCTTGCGTCCAACGCTTGCGGCCATGCGGCGCAAAACGCAGCACAACGCATGTCTATGCGCCCCCATGTTAAATATAGGGGCGCATGACGCATGCGGCGACGCTGCGGCGCCCGACGCTGCGGCGCTGACCGCAAATGTGAACGTAGCCTTAGACCTGTAGCCACTGTCTTTTAGCCACATGTAAAAGCCATCCTGCAAGATGCCAGACGCTCGCAAACTTAAGAAAATAATCATTCTCCTTCTCGTAAGCTAATCAGCAGCGTCCAGTCAGATGAGTGTCTATGGTCCCTGCTCAGTGCCTCCTCTGACCCCACAATTGCCATCCTCCTGCCTTTACTGACGTGGCTGACGTCTCCTATGTCATCCAGTCTGTTCCCTCCTGTGCAGGTGCGAGAGCTGGACAGACAGTGGATGACATAGTAGAAGTCAGCCATGTCAATCACGGCAGGAGAGACGGTGAATCAGACCCATAGTGGGCAACTGTAGACCACATAACCCCTATTTCCGGGGAGCTGGCTCAGCCCCTCTTTCTCTTTACTAGTGCTCTATTGGCCATTTAGATATTTCAGATTACAGATTATATAGTTTTACAAGGTTACAGGACTAACTTCTAACATAAACATCAGCTAAAATATAAAATTTATGAAGATACTTTTAAAATGTCCAAACAAAAACTCCACTGAAAGCAACTGTGAAAAATGTGAAAATAGATAAATATTATACTTTGAGTCCGTACCACAGCCAATACAATCATTGATCCTGAGTTACTGGTCTAACATGTGGCCATCTTGCCCACATGATTAATGCAATGGCCACTGCCAAAGAGGATCTCCATATTAATGTACAGTCATGGTCAAAAATGTTGAGAATGAGACAAATATAAATTTTTCCAAAGTCTACTGCTTCATTTTTTCTAATGGTAATTTGCATATACTCCTGAATGTCAGAGTGATCAGCTTAACAGCAATTACTGTACTTGCAAAGTCAATATTTGCCCAGAAAATGAACTTTAACCCCCAAAACACATTTCAACATCATTGCAGTCCTGCCTTAAAAGGAGCAGCTAACATCGTTTTAGTGATTGATCCATTAACACAGGTGTGGGTGTTGATGAGGACAGGGCTGGCGATCAATCAGTCATGATTAAGTAAGAATGACATCACTGGACACTTTAAAAGGAGGCTGGTGCTTGGTATCATTGTTTCTCTTCAGTTAACCATGGTTACCTCTAAAGAAACACGTGCAGCCATCATTGCACTGCACAAAAATGGCCTAACAGGGAAGAGTATCGCAGCTACAAAGATTGCACCTCAGTCAACAATCTATCGCATCATCAAGAACTTCAAGGAGAGAGCTTCCATTGTTGTCAGAAAGGCTCCAGGGTGCCCAAGAAAGACCAGCAAGCGCCAGGACCGTATCTTAAAACTGTTTCAGCTGCGGGATCGGACTACCAGCAGTGCCGAGCTTGCTCAGGAATGGCAGCAGGCTGGTGTGAGTGCTTCTGCACGCACTGTGAGGCGGAGACTCTTTGAGCAAGGCCTGGTTTCAAGGAGGGCAGCAAAGAAGCCACTTCTCTCCAGAAAAAAGATCAGGGACTGACTGATATTCTGCAAAAGGTACAGGGAGTGGACTGCTGAGGACTGGGGCAAAGTCATTTTCTCTGATGAATCCCCTTTTCGATTGTTTGGGACATCTGGAAAACGGCTTATTCGGAGAAGAAGAGGTGAGCGCTACCACCAGTCTTGTCTCATGCCAACTGTAAAGCATCCTGAAACCATTCATGTATGGGGTTGCTTCTCAGCCAAGGGAATCGGCTCACTCACAGTCTTGCCTAAAAACACAGCCATGAATAAAGAATGGTACCAGAATGTCCTCCAAGAGCAACTTCTCCCAACCGTCCAAGAGCAGTTTGGCGCCCAATAATGCCTTTTCCAGCATGATGGAGCACCTTGCCATAAAGCAAAGGTGATAACTAAATGGCTCATGGAACAAAACAGAGATTTTGGGTCCATGGCCTGGAAACTCCCCAGATCTTAATCCCATTGAGAACTTGTGGTCAATCATCAAGAGACGGGTGGACAAACAAAAACCAACAAATTCTGGCAAAATGCAAGCATTGATTATGCAAGAATGGACTGCTATCAGTCAGGATTTGGTCCAGAAGTTGATTGAGAGCATGCCAGGGAGAATTGCAGAGGTCTTGAAGAAGAAGGGTCAACACTGCAAATATTGACTTGCTGCATTAACTCATTCTAACTGTCAATATAACCTAATTGGTACTCATAATATGATTGCAATTATATTTCTGTATGTGATATAAACATCAGACAAACACTAATAAAAACCAGAGGGCAGCAGGTCATGTGAAAATATAATTTTGGTGTCATTCTCAAAACTTTTGGCCATGACTGTAGGCCAGTTACTGGACGAATATATAAAACATAATGCACCAGATGGGGCTTGCATGATAGGCAAAATCTATAAAACTGAAAAGCAACATGTTTTCTTGAACTTATATGCCTATACACGGATCAGATATATCTTTTTATGCTTTGATCTGCCTACATATAATAATTGTCATTTGCCAAGATACTTGTCAATCCACATGTCAGTCTTTAATTTTTATCATGTCAGGCAAGAAACTTTCCAAGAACTAGTATGTGTATATTCAGTCCTACAGATATGATATATTTTTGTGCTATTGTAAACGCATGAAATAAAAATGTGCCAAGACACTTATTGATCACATGTCAGTTTTCAGTTTCTGTCCAGATTGCAGGATAAATAAGACATACAAGGTTAAGAACCTTCATTGCTTTATATACTGTGCCTATATGTATATATTCAAACCAACAGATTAGACATAGCACATGGTAAATAACATGTGATACTCCTCATTCCACATGCTGTGTCCAGTGTGTCCTCTGGTCCTGGGTGCTATCGGGCTCCTCCCAGGCAGAAGCAGACGAGTGCAGACAGTGAGCTGAGCTCACAGTCAGAGGCAGAGCCTGCTGCGTCCCGGCTGCTGTTGGAGCTGATGACTTCTCTGCAGCAGGGAGCTTTGAAGCAGAGCGCACTCAGCCAGGATTGGGTGAGTGACTTCCCTTCCCCCTCTCCTCCACAGACTGCAGAAGAGCGGTCACATGACTCACTCCCTGCACTCTAATTGGAGGCCTGTCATTCCTGCTCTCTTGACTCCCTGTGATCGCGTTTGTACTGTGCATGTTACTTTAGATACATGCGCAGTGCAAATGCAGGGGAAATAAAAGATAATTATTGACCGGAGGCAGGGGCCCCTTAGGGGACGGGGCCCCTAACGCTGGCCCTGACAGTAGCGTAGCTCCGGGTGGGCCCCCTCAGCGCAGAGCTCAGGGCATACCCCGCCCCCCCGGTAGCTACGCTACTGACTTTATTCTTATTGGCAGCACATCTCCTCGTACAAACAAGGGATGCTGTTTGAGGACAGAGCGATCGTATTAACTAGAAATGGCAGAATCAGTTAGCAGAACTTTGGTCCTTCAGCCAGATCAGTAATCTGTGATCCCTGGACAAGAGCCTATGGCATTCCTGGCTCTTCGTTTGTTCGCCAAGGTGGTGCAATGTCATCATTGCGGTATGAATGATGGGGCCAGGTGAACAGAATTATTGGTGGAAATGGATCCATTCCGTAAGTGATGCAGATGGACTCCATTGTTAATATTATGTGGTCCTTCTTGGTTGTGCAATGTGACAGGTTTTAGAACAGAAAGATTCACGTTTCACTTTTCCTTCTGTTCTAAAAATGTACATGACAGAACCCAGACCGACCCCATAAATAATTTCATCCATCTGCTTCTCTATTTTCATTAGTTATGCAATGGATCATCATGGACATAACTTTTGTTTATTCCTAAAAATGGAACAGACAAATGGAATATCCGAATGCAGATGTGAACTTTACTAAATAATGTTTTGACAAATTGATGCTTTGATTCCCATCCCTTTTTTCAGATTTAACGTATAGTTAAAGGGTGGTCCACTACTTGGACAACCATATCTTAAATACTACCTTGTCCAAAGTAAAATGAAAAACCCCTTACACACGCCTCCCACATCTGCCCAGGTCTCCTTAGGCTCGCGTGACATTGTTATGCCATGTGAGCCCTGCATACATTCAGCCAATGGGCAGCCATGCAGCTTCACATGTCAGAAGTTAGCGCCCGCTTATTGGCTGCAGGGCTCACGTGGCATAACAATGTCCTTCAAGCCTCTGTTGATCCACCGCCGGTATGGCAGGTGCATATAAAGTGTTTTTATTTTACATTGGCGAGTGTTCATGGGACAACCCCCTTTAAATATTGCAAAGTACATTTTAATCAATAGGTCTTGGAATAATGAAGTTAATATAAAGACAGAACAGCAGGGGCTCGCAGCTGCTGTTTTCATATGAACATTTTGGTTTTTTACACATCCAGTTATGGAACTTGTTAGTTTAAGATCTGTTAATTAAAATGTAATTTGTTTGTGGGACAATCCCTTTAGGACATTATTTATGTTGGAAATGAGCATTACTGTTTGGAATAAAAGACTTTCAAGTTTGTGACACAATGATGCTGGAATATAACAGTACAGATTTAGTTTCAGAAACCCAAAAAAATGTCTTTTGGAAAAATAATCTTAACTCCATTAAAAGGGTTGTCACCTAGTAATGAAAATCTCCTGCTGATAAAGCAATAATTTTATCAAAACTACAGATGGGATCCCTGTTTGTACATTATGTGGCTCTCAGACTAGGTGGTTAAAACCTGGTGACAAATCCCTTTTAATAATTTTACTGCAACAGAACTTTTAGGGCTTATTTTTTGCGTCACAAGATATACTTAAAGGGAACCTATCACCCCCAGAATCGATGGTGAGGGAATCTCACCGTCATCAGGGGCTTATCTACAGAATTCTGTAATGCTGTAGATAAGCCCCCGATGTTACCTGAAAGAGGAGAAAAAGACGTTAGATTATACTCACCCAGGGGGCGGTCCTGCTGCGGTCCGGGTCCGATGGGTGTCTCAGGTCCAGTCCGGAGCCTCCCATCTTCATTCCATGACGTCCTCTTCTGGTCTCAACGCCGCGGCTGCGGCGCAGGTGTAGTTTGTCTGCCCTGTTGAGGGCAGAGCAAAGTACTGCAGTGCGCAAGCGCTGGGACAGGTCAGAGAGGCCCGCAGTGTTGGATGTTTTGGTCTCCCCGAGGTCATTCATCTGTTCCTTCATAGCCTTTCACCAGGCACTGCTCCTAATAGCCAGTTTCCTACTCCACACTGATGAGGGGCAAAACCCCCGAAACAGCTGTTTGTGGATGGATACCATGCTTGGCATAGGTGGTCTTCCTTTATTGGATATTCTCCTTTATTGGATGCTGCCCTTCCCGTGGTTGTTCCTTCCCGGAGAAAGGCCTGGCTATTCATTGCTTGCGTTGAGAAACACGTGATGGTGTCTCCGCAGCTTACTTTACATGCGTTTGCATATTTCCCATAATGGATGGGGGCAGTGTTCTGGATCACTGCGTTGAGAAACACGTGATGGTGTCTCCGCAGTGTTGGATGTTTTGGTCTCCCCGAGGTCATTCATCTGTTCCTTCGAGGTCAGAGAGGCCCGGCGACTGCGCACTGCAGTATTTTGCTCTGCCCTCAACAGGGCAGACAAACTACGCCTGCGCCGCAGCCGCGGCGTTGAGACCAGAAGAGAACGTCATGAAATGAAGATGGGAGGCTCCAGACCGGACCTGGAACACCCATCGGACCCGAACCGCCCCTGGGTGAGTATAATCTATCGTCTTTTTCTCCTCTTTCAGGTAACATCGGGGGCTTATCTACAGCATTCCAGAATGCTGTAGATAAGCCCCTGATGACGGTGAGCTTACCTCACCATCGATTTTGGGGGTGACCGGTTCCCTTTAATTTGTCCCATTTTTGGGTACATGTGACTTTTTGATCACTATTTTATGGAAGAAGTTGGCAAAACGTGCATTAGTATAGAGCGAAACCTGACACCCGCCTGCAGTTGCAGGAAATCACATGTGACAGCAGCGTGCAAGAGTGAAGGATAGATACTCTGCTTGCTGCAGAGTTTCATAATTGCGTTAAGAGCGGCACACCGGTAGACCGCTGCATGCTTGCGTGTTGGCGGTCGTCCAAGTTAATTTAGTTCTATACTGGAGTGAATATAACAACGATTATGACATCCTTTGCAGACTTACCAGTTTTCCCCATTTATAAAAATCATAAATTGACCATTTTCAATATCTGCACAGTTCTATTTAATTACCACACATACCTTATATGTGCAACATTCGCCGAGCCAAAACATTGTGCTGTGGATTGACCTTAATTATGAAAGTCACAAACTGAGTAGTGCCTGAATAACTGTCAGTTTTGCCTAATTTGCATGTGTATGTGGAGTCAATACAATGTACTTTCTACTGATTAGTTAACTATAAGGCTGAGGTCACATGAGCGCATAAATAATCTGTACCATTCTCATCTGGGAGAGTGGAAGAATTTTTCTCACTCCTCCGTGTGTAATCCGTATGCAATCTGTTTTTTTTTACTCCTCAGCTCTTATTCTTTTACAGGACCATTTAGAGTTTCCTATTTTACAAATTATAGAATTGCTATGTATCAGTACAGGAAAGATATATATCTTGGTACCGTGTTACTTGTATTAAAAGGTCGCTTCAAATCTCAGAGACAGAAGAATATCTATATATATTATTGTCTAAGGGGTACTTCCGTCTTTCTGTCCGCAACTTCCGTAACGGAAATCCAGCGTTGCTGATTGGTCTCGCCAGCTGCCTGTCATGGCTGCCGCGACCAATCAGCGACGGGCACAGTCCGATTAGTCCCTCCCTACTCCCCTGCAGTCAGTGCCCTGCGCCCGCATACTCCCCTCCAGTCACCACTCACACAGGGTTAATGCCAGCGGTAACGGACCGCGTTATGCCGCGGTGTGTAACGCACTCCGTTAACGCAGCTATTAACCCTGTGTGACCAACTTTTTTTACTATTGATGCTGCGTATGCAGCATCAATAGTAAAAAGATCTAATGTTACAAATCATAATAATAAAACAAAAAAGGTTATTCTCACCTTCCGACGTCGCACGCTGTCCTCGGCAGTGCAAGCGGCAGGTTCCGGTGCCAAGGATGCTATGCGAGAAAGACCTGCCATGACGTCATGTGACCGCGACGTCATCACAGGTCCTGCGCTCATACCAACCCTGGGACCGGAAGCTGCCGTGTGCACCGCACACAGGCGCCAGGACTTCAAGGGGCCTTCGGAAGGTGAGTATATGTTTATTTTTTATTTTAAGTCTTTTTAACCACGCATATAGTGCCCACATTGCTATATACTACGTGGGCTGTGTTACATACTGCGTGGGCTCTGTTATATGCTACATCTCTGTGCTATATACTATGTAGCTGAGCAATATACAATGTGACTGTGCAATATACAACGTGACTGTCCAATATAATACCTGGGTGTGCAATATACTACGTGCTCTGTGTTATATCCTACGTAGTTGTGCAATATACTATGTGGCTGTGTCAGTTCTGTTATATACTACGTCGACTGCAATATACTACGTGGCTCTGTTATATACTACTTGGCTGACCAATATACTACATACCTGTGCAATACACTACGTGGCTATGTTATATACTACGTGGCTGTGTTATATACTACGTATCTCTGCTATATACTACGTACGCTGTGTTACATACTACGTAGCTCTGTTATATACTACGTCACTGTGCAATATAGTTCGTAGCCTGTGCTATATACTACCTACAAATTCTAGAATACCCGATACGTTAGAATCGGGCCACCATCTAGTGGGAATATAAACTGATGATGACCTTTGACACTTAGTGCAGGAATGAATGTGTCTCATGGATTTATGTCTTTTTACATCAACTAAGGAATTTGCCTCTCAGACCATGTGGGGTCATCACAACAGAACCAGACCCCAATCAGAGGACAATAAAACATTCCTTATCTAAGAACTGGTCCAATATTCATGGACATAACTGTTTATCACTCATGGTAATTCTGCTTCATGTTACCTGTCTTATCCATGTTTTTTCCTTCTGTGCTATGTTGTGCATAAATATGTGATTCTCCAGAATTTTTTTTTAGTCTTTGCCTGATGAAGAGTCCTGAGTAGTCTCGAAAGCTTGCAATTTGTTACCATCTTTTCAGTTAGCCATTAAAAGGTATCAACCACTGAGGACTCTCAATTCTAAATATTTATGTATCAGTAGAAACCTGGTGCCATATGGATTTGTGTGGCATACGATTTTTTTTTTCACACCCATCCAATTTCGGACTCAAAAACGCAGCATGTTGCAAATTTTTACTCACGGCGAATACAACTGAGAAAAAAATCCGCAGATCTGCACTGCCTCATTCAAGAACATTGGTCTGTGTGCAATACCTTATTTTATCGTATTGCACTCGCCTGACTTGTACACTCGTGTGAGCGAACCCTAACAGTGATTTTATTGAGAATCACTATCACTTTTTAGAAAGATATAGTGTTCTCATTCACATAGATACTACAGTTATCTCATAGCACATAATTACAATTCTGTAAAATTATAAGCTTCAGAGGCAGATTGTCAGGCAGGTCTGTGTCCGGCCCATAGATCTTAACAGCTCATTTACATATTAGGAAAAACGAGGATTTCTCTAGAGTACAACATCGGAGATCAAGGTATCATTTTTTATTCAGTTTTCTATGACCTACATGCCCATATGGCCGACAAGTGAGTTGATGCTACTGACCGATTCCCTTTAAAGGGAACCTGTCAGCAGGATTGGGCACAGTAACCTTCAGTGTCAGGTTGGCGCTGTTATACGAATTAAAATGATACCTGGGTGCTAAAATCCGTCTCATGGTTGTTGTTTAATCCTTATTTTCAGTTTTGAGTTAATGATATGCTCGTGCTCTGGGGTGGCCTGTGGGGGGGGGGGGGGTCTTCATGTGATGCTCTGCTTAGATATTCATAATGCAGACTGCTTACAGGTCACTGATCCCTCACTGACCTGCCCCATAATTAACTTTTTTTTTTAATATCCGTATAACCTCAACCATAATAATTATATGCACATTATGCATGCAATCATACTGCAGTGCAGGTGCCACAGCCAACACAGGCCTGCAGACGTTTTTTTTCTCATATATATTCAAGATTGTTGGAAGACCATTTCCGGTGACTACCTCTTGAAGCTCATCAAGAAAATGCCAAGAGTGTGCAAAGCAGTCATCAAAGTAAAAGGTGGCTACTTTGAAGTACCTAGAATATAAGACATATTTTCAGTTGTTTCACACTTTTTTAAGTATATAATTCCACATGTGTTAATTTATAGTTTTGATGCCTTCGGTGTGAATTTACAAATTTCATAGTCATGAAAATACAGAAAAATCTTTAAATGAGAAGGTGTGTCCAAACTTTTGGTCTGTACTGTGTGTATATAGATATTATATATATTATATATTATAATATTCAGTATGTAAAACGGGACAGGTCACTGAGGGATCAGTCAGAAGACCTGTCAGAATCCATTAATATGAATAGCTAAGCAGAGCACCACATGAAGACCCCCCCCACAGGCCGCCCTGGAGCGTGAGAATATCATTAACTCAAAACTGAAAATAAAGATTAAACGACAACCACAAGACGGATTTCATCAACCAAGGTATCATTTTATACAGTATAACGGCGCCAACCTGACATTGTCTGTAGGTTACTGTGCACAATCCTGCTGACAGGTTCCATTTAACCATCAGAGCCACTAAATTCAACAAAGAACATTAATTGGGTCAGCAATAATTTGTATTTAAATGAGTCTGTGTCCTAGCCAATAATGTCGTTTTTTTTTGTTTTTTTTTACAGATTTTCTTGCCCTCTTTTATTTTTCTCACCAACACATTCTGTTTTTGTTCTAGACATGTACGGCTGCCTTTGCCACAAAAGACAGGCTGAGAACACACATGGTGCGCCACGAAGGAAAGGTTTCATGTAATGTATGCGGCAAGCTTCTTAGTCCAGCCTACATCACCAGTCACCTAAAGACACATGGCCAAAGTCAAAGTATTAACTGTAATACTTGTAAGCAAGGAAAAAAGTTCCAAGGTAAAGAATTTTCTTATTTTTCAAACCATTGGATATAATAAATTTGTAATAATTGGGTTTGCTTTGTAACCGTTCATTCTGCTATGTCACCTTATTTAGTGTAAGAGGGCTGACATCAAAGGGAAGGCAGCAAACTATACCTCATTCCAAATTATTATTCAAATGCAATTTTTTTCTCTCATTTTCCTAAACAGTCTATTCAATTGAGTCACTATAATGTTCAAATCGTCAACCTTTAAGAGTATAAATCACATTTTATTGCACAAACTTCCCAGTGATAACCGTATTTTTTTTCAAAACTGAAAAAATCAAAACGCACTGTTCCAAATTTTTATGCGTAACAGTTTCCAAACATTTCAAAGGTTGAAAGAACCTATATAAAGAACTGAAAATGGTCATTTGTTGAATTTGCAGCATTAATAGGTCACATTTACTGAAATCAAAAGCTTTTTCAATCAAAAATATCTTAAGAGGCCAAGTTACATGTTAACATTGGACCTCTTCTTTGGTAATTACCATTACAGTTCTTGCATAAGTTTTTGTAGAGTTTCTGCTTGAATTTCTTTGCAGGATATCAGAATAGCCTCCCAGAGCTGCTGGTTTGATGTAACTGCCTCCCACCCTCATAGATCTTTAGCTCGAGGATGCTTCAAAGGTTCTCAATAAGGTTGAGTTGGGAGGGGGGGGGATGCTGGCCACACCGTGAGTTTTTCTCCTTTTACACCCATAGCAGCCAATGACTCGGTGTAAATTTTTTTTTTTTTTTTTTTTTTTTTTTACATCTACTGATAAATCTTTTCATTTTATTTCACCTAAGCGTTTCTTCAAAATGTTTCTTTTTTCTCTTTAGTTTTTTATACTAAATAGTACCCTTTACACAAGCCCCACACAACAAAGTCTCCGACACTGATTCAAGCAGTGAGGAAGATCCCACATTACTCTGTTCCTCCTCCTCCTCCTCATCTAGTGAGGAGCAACCCCCAGCAAGGCACCCTAGGACTAAGGCAACCCCCTTCAGCAACTATTCCATATGGACTCCACCCCCCCAGAAATTATCAGCCTGTTACTTTGGATTTAAGCAGCAGCTCAGGAATCCAATTTGATGTTACAGGCCTCACTGAAATTGACTTTTTCAAATTCTTTTTCAGCGAGGAAATAATAAATCTTATGGTAGACCCAGACAAATTTGTATACCCACCAATTCTTCACTCAAAATCCAACGTCATCATTTGCCAGATGGACCACTGTAAATGCAGCAGAAATGACAGTTTGGGGAATTGTGCTGCATATGGGCATAATCAGAAAACCAGAGCTTTGGCACAACTGGAGTACTGATGTACTCTACAGCACACCAGTGTTCCTTATGGCCATGACAAGGACACGATTTGCAGCGATCCAAAAATTTTTGCATTGTAGTGATAATGCACCGTGTCCTCCCTGAGACAATCTGAACTTTGATCCTTTATATAAAGTTTGGCCAGTGGTTGAACACTTCAGCAGAAAATGTTCTGAGACATGCAATCCCCAAAGGGACATCACTATAGATGAATCTCTGGTTCATTTTAAAGGGAGGCTAAAATTCTGACAATACCTGTCCAGCAAGAGGGCCAGGTACGGAATTAAACTGTGTGAGATTACCTCCGGGCACATCTACAGATTTGGCGTCTACGAAGGGAAGGACACCCAGATTTACCGCCTTGATGTCCCCCTGTCCTGGGGGTAAAGGTACCGTCACACTAAACGATATCGCTAGCGATCCGTGACGTTGCAGCGTCCTCGCTAGCGATATCGTTTAGTTTGACACGCAGCAGCGATCAGGATCCTGCTGTGATGTCGCTGGTCGCTGAATAAAGTCCAGAACTTTATTTGGTCGTCCGATCGCCGTGTATCGTTGTGTTTGACACCAAAAGCAACGATACCAGCGATGTTTTACACTGGTAACCAGGGTAAACATCGGGTTACTAAGCGCAGGGCCGTGCTTAGTAACCCGATGTTTACCCTGGTTACCAGCGTAAAAGTAAAAAAAACAAACAGTACATGCTCACCTGCGCGTCTCCCAGCGTCTGCTTCCTGCTCTGACTGAGATCCGGCCCTAAAGTGAAAGTGAAAGCACAGCGGTGACGTCACCGCTGTGCTGTTAGGGCCGGAGCTCAGTCAGTGTCAGGAAGCAGACGCTGGGGGACGCGCAGGTGAGCATGTACTGTTTGTTTTTTTTACTTTTACGCTGGTAACCAGGGTAAACATCGGGTTACTAAGCGCGGCCCTGCGCTTAGCAACCCGATGTTTACCCTGGTTACCCGGGGACCTCGGCATCGTTGGTCGCTGGAGAGCGGTCTGTGTGACAGCTCTCCAGCGATCAAACAGCGACGCTGCAGCGATCGGCATCGTTGTCGCTATCGCTGCAGCGTCGCTTAATGTGACGGTACCTTTAGTGAGAAAATTGTGTGGGAATTGCTTCACCCACTGCTGGATAAGGGTTATCTCTACATAGATAAGTTTTACACCAGCGTCCCACTCTTCAAGACCCTCTCTGAGGTAAGGTTGCATGCAACACCGTGTGTAAAAAAACAAAACAAAAAACCAGGGAAGCCACCCTAAGCCGCTAATTGGGCAACTGCTGAGAAAGGACGACAGCTGAGCCCAATGCAGCGACAACATACGCATGGTCAATTTTAAGGACAATAGGGATGTCCTTACCTTGACCACTTTATACTGTGACAACAGGTCCCTTGTCACTGAGATACCACTGCACAAGTCCCAAAGCCAGATTGTATCTTGGATTATAATAAGTAAATAGTGGGTGTAGATCTCTCAGATCAGGTCCTCAAAACCATACAAGTACTATGCGAAAAGCTAAAGTATGGTACAAAAAAATCGGCTGTGCACATTGTACAGATGGCACTATACAATGCATTTGGGCTGTTCCGATATGCAGGCAATACGGGGACCTTCCTTTAGTTTCAGGATGTAGTTATCAAGGCCTGAACGTTTGGCACTCAGGAAGGTGAGGTTACCAGTACTTCTGAAACTAATGGTGCCTGTATCGTACCAGGTCAACATTTTCCAGCAGAGGTTCCCCAAACAGCAAAGAAGGGAAGATCACAAAAATGGTGCATAGTGTGCTCCAAGAGGGAAATCCAAAAAGACACAATTTACCATTGTGAAACCTGGCCTCTGCATTAAGGATTGTTTCTAGCGTACCACACGTCCACAAATTAATAAAATTAGTTTATACCCTGTTGACACAACACACACTTATAATCTGATGTACCTCACACAACTTGCACATACCACCACATTATAAACTCGTACACCAGTAAAACCAAAAGCATTATTATCGTTACTATACCTATGCCTCTAGATAATTCCTTAAGGGGTGTAGATTCACTTGGTGCGGTCACTTGTTTCCATTGTTTAGGAATATTAGGGGCTCTCGAAATGTGACACTCCTTCCTTGCCATGTGCCCAAACAGTTTTCCGCCATATATGGGGCATTGTTTAGGCACATCAGGGGCTCTCCAAACACAACATGGCGTCCGCTCTCTATTCCAGCCAATTTTGAGTTCAAAAAGTCAAACTGTGTTCCTTGCCTTTCAAGCTCTGCCTTGCACATTAACAGTGGTTTTCTCACATGTAGGGGTATCGGCATACTCAGGAGAAATTGCGCAACAAATTTTGAGGTCCATTATCTTCTGGTCCATTTTCTCCTGTTACCCTTGTGAAAATAATAAAAATGGGTCTAAAGTAAAAAATTTTGTGATAAAAAGTAAAATATTAATTTTTCCTTCCACATTGTTTGAGTTCCTATAAAGCACCTGAAGGGTTAATAAACTTCTCGAATGTGGTTTTGAGCACCTTGGGTTGGGGGGTGGGGCAGTTTTTAGAATGGTGTCACTTTTGGGTACTTTCTGTCATATATGCCCCTTAAAGTCACTTCAAAGGTGATGTGCTCCATAAAATAAAAAAAAATATTTTGTAAATTTTGTTGGAAAATTGAGAAATCACTTGTGAACTTTTAACGTTTCTAACAAAAAAATGATGTTTCAAAAATTGTGCTAATGTAAAGTAGGCATGTGGGAAATGTTGCTTATTAACCCCTTCCCGCCCTGTGACACAGCGCATGCGTCATGAAAGTCAGTGCCAATCTGACCTGTGACGCATATGCTGCGTCAGAATGATCACGTTCCTGAAATCGGGTGAAAGGATTAACTGAAATTTCACCCGACCTGCAGGGACAGGGGGAGTGGTACTTCAGCCCAGGGGAGTGGCTTTGCCCCCACGTGGCTACGATTGCTCTGATTCGCTGTTTCACTTTTAACAGCCAATCAGGGCAATTTGTAATATTTCACCTATGAAACTTGGTGAAATATTACAATCCAGCCATGGCCGATGCTGCAATATCATCAGCCACGGCTGGAGACCCCGATCTGCCCCCGCCACCGAATGACAGCGGTGATCTACCGCCGCCGTCAGTCTTTTTTCTCCCCTCCGTCCTGTCCTCCGCTGCTCTCCTCCGCCCCCCCTTTGAAGTCCGATCCCACCCCCTATACTTAACGAGTCCCGCTGTCCCTCCGTCTTCTCCTATGGGCGACGCCATCTTCCAAATGGCAGGCGCATGCGCAGTGCGCCTGCCGAATCTGCCGGCCGGTAGATTCATTCCAGGTACATTTTGATCACTGTGATAGGTTCTATCACAGTGATCTGAATAAAAGAAATAGTATATAACCCCCCCCCCCCCCATCACCCCCATAGGTAGGGAACATAATAAAATATATTTATCTTTTTTTTTTCCACTAGGGTTAGGGTTAGAGTTAGGGTTAGAGTTAGGGTTAGAATTAAGCTATGTGCACACGGTGCAGATTTGGCTGAGGATCCGCCGCAGATTGGCCGCTGTGGATTCGTAGCAGTTTTCCATCACGTTTACAGTACTATGTAAACCTATGGAAAACCAAATCCGCTGTGCCCATCGTGCGGAAAATACCGCTCGGTATTTTCCGCAGCATGTCAATTCTTTGTGTGGATTCCGCAGCGTTTTACACCTGTTCCTGTGTAGGAATCCACAGGTGAAATCCGCTCAAAAAACACTGGAAATCCACAGTAAATCCGCAGGTAAAACGCAGTGCGTTTTACCTGCGGATTTTTCAAAAACGGTGCTGAAAAATCCACACACAAATCCTCAACGTGGGCACATAGCCTTAGCCTTAGGGTTAGGGATGGAATTAGGGTTAAGATTAGGGTTAGGGGTGTGATGGGGTTAGGGTTAAGCTTGTGGTTAGGGTTATGGTTAGGGTTGGGATTAGGGTTAGGGGTGTGTTGGCGTTAGGGTTGTGGTTAGGGGTGTGTTGGGGTTAGGATTGTGATTAGGGTCATGGTTAGAGTTGGGGTTAGGGGTGTGTTGGAGTTAGAATTGAGGGGTTTCCACTGTTTAGGCACATCAGGGGGTCTCCAAACGCGACATGGCGCCACCATTGATTCCAGCCAATCTTGCGTTCAAAAAGTCAAATGGTGCTCCTTCCCTTCCAAGCCCTGACGTGTGCCAAAACAGTGGTTTACCCCCACATATGGGGTATCAGGGTACTCAGGACAAACTGGACAACAACTTTAGGGGTTCAATTTCTCCTGTTATCCTTGTGAAAATAAAAAATTGTGGGCTAAAAAAATCTTTTTTTTTTTTTAGGAAAAAAATGATTTATTATTTTCACGGCTCTGCGTTCTAAACTTCTGTGAAGCACTTGGGGGTTCAAAGTGCTCACCACACATCTAGATTAGTTCCTTGGAGGTCTAGTTTCCAAAATGGGGTCACTTGTGGGGGAGCTCCAATGTTTAGGCACACAGGGGCTCTCCAAATGCGACATGGTGTCTGCTAACGATTGGAGCTAATTTTCATTTAAAAAGTCAAATGGCGCTCCTTCCCTTCCGAGCCTTGCTGTGTGCCCAAACAGAGGTTCCCCCCACATATGGGGTATCGGCGTACTCAGGACAAATTGGACAACAACCTTCGGGGTCCAGTTTCTCCTTTTACCCTTGGGAAAATAAAAAAAATTGTTGCTTGAAAGATCATTTTTGGGACTAAAAAGTTGTGTTCATTTTTTTCCTTCCATGTTGCTTCTGCTGCTGTGAAACACCTGAAGGGTTAATAAACTTCTTGAATGTGGTTTTGAGCACCTCGAGGGGTGCAGTTTTTAGAATGGTGTCACTTTTGGGTATTTTCAGCCATATAGACCCCTCAAACTGACTTCAAATGTGAGGTGGTCCCTAAAAGAAAATGGTTTTGTAAATTTTGTTGTAAAAATGAGAAATCGCTGGTCAAATTTTAACCCTTATAACTTCCTAGCAAAAAAAAATTTGTTTCCAAAATTGTGCTGTTGTAAAGTAGACATGTGGGAAATGTTATTTATTAACTATTTTGTGTCACATAACTATCTGGTTTAACAGAATAAAAATTCAAAATTTTAAAATTGCGAAATTTTCACCAAATTTCAATTTTTATTTTTTTTTTACAAATAAACGCAAAAATTATCGACCTAAATTTACCACTAACATGAAGCCCAATATGTCATGAAAAAAACATTCTCTGAATTGCTAGGTTCCGTTGAAGCATTCCTGAGTTATTACCTCATAAAGGGACACTGGTCAGAATTGCAAAAAATGGCCAGGTCATTAAGGTCAAAATAGGCTGGGTCATGAAGGCGTTAACCATTTTGTGTAACATAACCTCTGGTCTACGGGCATAAAAATGAAATTTGCAAAATTGTCACCAAATTTCCGATATTTTCACAAATGATAAACGCAAAAAATGTCAAATTTTACCAATATCAAAGTATTACGAGAAAACAGTCTCAGAACCATTGGGATACATAGAAGTGTTCAAGAGTTATTACCTCATAAAGTGACACTGTTCAGACATGAAAAAATTGGCTTGTTCATGAAGGTAAAAACAGGTTTTGGAGTGAAGGGGCTAAAGTCACCATAACCATGTATCTCTCATTTTGATGTCTTTAATTTCTCTGTTTTCAGAATTGAAACTAATTAAATGCCAGATTAATAATGTGGAGTTGCCTTTTATGTTACAAAAATTGCTATTGTGGTCTCTTCTCAAGATGTAATCTAATGTTTTTGTCCTTTTTCCAGGACAACTTCATGAACTTCAGACTCCACTTCATTGTAGAATCAAATATGAAGGTATTTCAAAGTTTACATTTAAATCACATTGCACGTACTATAGTGCAAATACACTAACTTTTATTTATGTGTTTAACTTGGTTTAATAGACTTGTAGAGAAGGTTCTTTTAAAGGGAACCTGTCACCAGGTTTGGCCGATGAGAGATGCGGCCACTGCCTTTCAGGGCTTATATACCGCATTCTATAATGCTGTCTATCTGCCCCCAACCCGACCTGGAAGAGAAGAAAATACGTTTTATCATACTCGCCTGCAGGGCAGTCCGGTCCGAGGGGTGTCGCTCTTCTTGGTCCGGTGCCTGCCATCTTCTTGCAATGCTGCCCTCCTCCTTGGTCAGAGAGGCCCGGCACCTGTGCACTGCAGGATTTTGCTCAGCCTTCAACAGGGCA
This sequence comes from Ranitomeya variabilis, assembly GCF_051348905.1. Lineage (NCBI taxonomy): Eukaryota > Metazoa > Chordata > Amphibia > Anura > Dendrobatidae > Ranitomeya > Ranitomeya variabilis. The sequence goes on from NC_135234.1 coordinate 245,781,330, forward strand.
GATAAGTATGCCTGCGCAGGAGCGTGATGCCAAGCAGACTGTGTGGATGATGCAGGGACGCGTCATCCACACAAACCAAGCAGGAGGATGGCATCGCAAGAAGATGGGAACATGGCCCATGGCAACCTGTCTTAAAAAGAAAAAAAAAACTACAGTAGATTCAGTGGTTGTTCACTCCATAGTTTTAGCCTACCTAGCTATATAGTTCAAGAGGCAGTACCTAACTGATCAGCATGACTATGTATCCAACGTATAGCACTAAGGGGTTAAATTGTGTATCAGTGAAAGCTAGGCCAACATTAATGTTTATTCAGTTATGCATTTGTGTCAGTCACTTGTATCATATGCAAATTTGCTGCTGCAGTCAGCAGTTCTAAGTGTTCTAGTCCTATTTCATCTTATTATCATTCGGTCTGACTTACTAACGTCATCCATCGTCAATGGGTAGGGTACCATAATTTATTTCAGCATTAGGTTATACAAGATAATTAAGTGACTGACTCAAGTTCATAATTGAACAAACCATTACCATTGGTCAGATTTTAAGGTTTCAGTATATATGGAAATAATATGTATAAAATAAATATTAAATTTAAGTGTGCATCAATAATATTGACCTAATAAATGAATTGTTTCTTCAGCAGTCAGTTGTTTAAAGTGCTATAATACATTATATATCTGTCTCTCGTCGGCTTGTAATGCTTGACCTGATTTTTCTTTAATGTGGTAACATTTTTGTTGCAAGTTCTAGAAACCATGTAAGGCTAAGGTCACGACGTATAAAAAAAATTGCTTGTGTTGCATCCAGAAAACGCAGATGTGCTTTTTGTTTTTTCTCATTTGCCATCCGTGTGCAATATGTTTTTATAAATTAGCCATTATTAAAAAATTACAAGACTCAATAGAGTCTTTAAACCTTCACGACTGATGACAAATCTTTACATAATCGACCTTGTCCCCTGCTTTTGATGCGGGCTTTGGCGCTGAGCCCACATCTTTCCCCACACTTATTGGATGATTTAACCAGTTAACTGACAGCGGCATTTAACGTGCGCTGGCCAGAAGCAAGTTACCAGTCCTGCCCATCGGCACTCCTGTCACGTGACCGTTGGGCACCGATGGGTTGTCATGACAATCGGGGGTCTGCAGAAGTCCCCTGTGCCTGTCATCACAATACTCCTGTGAATGCCAGCCCATTGCCGGTGTTCATAGATTGTGATTTCTGCTACACATAGAAATATATACGTCAGATCAAGCTTCAAAAAAAAGCCCTCGCCCATCCCCAGATCCTGAAAAATGGATATGCTACGGCTCTAGGAAAATGGCGACAAACGTAAAAACGTTTAAAATTCGTATGAACATTTGTATTCTATCACCACTTAAAAAAATAAATAAATATCCTATACATGTTCTGCGTACATGTACTGACCTAAAGAATTATATGGACAGGTCAATTTTACCATATAATGAACATTATATGCAACATTTATATTGCACTTTTTTTTTTTTTTTGCAATTTCACCACAGTTGGAATTTTTCCCCATTTTCCAGCACTCTTTATGGTAAAATCAGTGGTGTCATTTAGAAGTACAACTCTTCCAGCAAAAAACAAACCCTCATATGGCCATGTTGACAGAAAAATAAAAGTTTTGGCTCTTTCAAGAAAGGCAAGAGAAAACGGATAATAGCCTGGGGTTGAAGGGATTAGAGAATTGCAATGTATCTGCAAAGGTCAGATGCTATACTGTGGCTCTGTATGGAATCCATTATTTGTGCACCCATATACTTGGATGGGTGAGTCTAATCCGACACATAAGACGTTAGAATATGCTGCAAAAATCACTCCTCTGCATTGCCCAGGTGAATAACATTGGACTGACTTTTGTCGGTTTTATCACAGACATCACTCTGACTGAAAATAGTCATGTGAACATGGCCCAACACTGAGATAATGTGTGACAGACTTCAGTAGATCATTTCAATTTGTGTTACATTATGTTGGGACGTTAATATTACATTTCCTCTTGTTTCAGCTCCAGACCCTCTCTTTTGTGCTGTGGATCAGAATCATAGGACCTTTTCAATAGGTGATTTTATGTCCTCATACCAGTATATAAATATATTTCAAAGGGCCATTTGCTTTCTTAAAATAGAATGTACTATATATAGCAGTAGTCAGAACTAGTTGTTTCCTTAATTTTCTTTTCTGAATTCTGTGGATGACCCATTTCTTATTTTCTTAATGCAGATACAAGCAATATGTGCCAAACTTCGACTGCACCTCAGACGTCTGTAACGCTTACTTCTCCCTTCAATATTACATCCTCCATGGCAGCATCAGGAACCCTGACTAACCCAGTAACTGTGGCAGCAGCCATGAGTATGAGAAGTCCAGTCAATGTCTCCAGTCCTGTTAACATCCCTTCACCCATGAATTTGGGGCATCCAGTGACCATAACAACACCAATCTCAATGACTTCACCTTTGTCTTTGACATCACAAGTTAATTTGCCTACGTCCGTTACTGCTCCTGTTAATATAGCACACCCAGTCACTATTACAAGCCCTATGAATCTCCCAACACCAATGACTTTAGCTGCTCCATTAAATATAGCAATGAGACCAGTGGAAAGTATGTCATTCTTATCCCAAGCTCTACCTTCTACATCACCGTGGTAAAGGAAAAATGGATTTATACATGAATTTACAACAGTATTATGGAGTTGTTTTGTACTGCTCTGCAAGCAACTTGTTTCTGATATAAGAAGGAGATACAATTTCATTGGTAATTTTTAGTATTTGGGAATTGTTTGTCCTGGACCACATCTATTAAAGGAGGAGAGGGATAAACCATAACCGAAGACTGAACATAGGCTAGGAGACTGTTTATAACAGATTTAATGAAATTGTATTAGTATTTTACATGATTTGTTAATGATTTTAATAACACTAGCAAGGTATTTTATTTTCGTCATTTGTATGCCAATTAATTGGATACATTTTACTTTTTTAAATCACCTTTTTTTGTGAAGTTCGTTTAAGGCATCCTTCATGCTTTTTAACTGTTAATATACAAAGTAAATGAAATCTGTAGGTTGCACAATAAAATGTCTTTACATGAATCTGTATTCAACAGTGATGAATCAAGTTTGCAAACAGTATTCCATAGGAAGGTATAATTCCCTATACCGGGCTGGAAAGCACATAAAAATCTGATTTTATCACACATTGTGCAATTGAATACTAATGCCCGGGATTTTATGGAAAAAAATTCCAAGAAGCTTGTCCCTTTGCTTCCTGAATCCTCAGCATTTGGAATGTAAATATACCGTATTTAACCTGAATGGAGTATTTGATTTGATCAAGAATTCGGGCAGAGAACAGCAGAATGGAGGCAACTTGAAAAGATGTCTGGGAGGAGTATGGAAAAAAATGGAATGGTGTGCTTCCTTTCCGATGCTGGAGGTTACATCCTATTCCTCCAGGAATGTTCTCGTCTGAAGCAATACTGCCTTGCCTAGTTGATTCAAATGAATGCCATTCTAGCAGTAAACGGCACATAAACCAGCATGAAACAAACAAATGGAATGCCTTTAAAAAAAAACAAAGCTGAAAAGAAAATCTATACCGGGTCTGGAAGCACAAGAACTGAATGTGTTATTCTTTGCCCATTTGGATTGCTGATGGGTCAGAAAGTTAACAAGGAACTGCTGTCTTCTATTAAAATTGTAAACAGTTTGTTTACTAACCACTAACGGTAGTGATTCCAACAAGACAAGCCAAGATTATATCAAGATATATGTATGGTTTTTGTTTTGTTATTTTCCTTTTTTTTTTTCCTCTCTTCCTTTATGGAATTTTTTAAGTGTGTGCTGTAGAAATCTGTGTTCAATGTGTAAATATGTTAGCATTTTTTTATATTCAGATCCTTGTTCTTGCTAGTATTCTTTTAGCGACAGTGGGATGATGCCTATTCTGGTCTGTCCCCAATAGCACTTGCTTTTTGGTCAGATAACACACTTCAAGGCTACCCCATTAATTACTCAGCTATATATTTTTTTTATTTTATTCCTCATCCAAAATGTTGCCTGTACTGTAGTAAACCAAAAGAATACAAGATTTCTGCTTTTAGAGCATTAATATGTGAACTGAATTTTTATTTTCATTATAGATATGCATTAAATTCTTAAATTGCTCTAGATACTAGCAAACACATTTTATAAGCAATGTGTTGCAGACTGTTTCAGCCGTTCAGTTTAGCGATACTAAAAAAAAATAAAAATAAAAAATAAAAAAACCTCTACATTTACTTTTTTATCAGATTGAGAGTAATTTTTATTTATACATTTCAACCTGTTTTCTGCTGAATGAATAGTTTTATTCTAGCAGATAATGGGATCAATCGATTAAATAGATCAAGTATTGTAAAAATAAAGGCCTATTCAGCCATTGCAGTAGAAAAATGGCATGCTTTAAAAAGAGGACACTTCTCATATGAGAAGACTGGATTGAGAAATGCACACCGTGTAGGGGCTTGATATATACAATAAACAGAATTCAGTGTAAAAATATTTTATAACTGATCTTTTGTATTGTAGGACAAACTGTACATCTTTTGTATATACAAAAGCTTCGGTACTTTCTGTTTAGCAGAAAGCAGCCACATTCCTACACTTTTAATGTATATGTTTGTTATATTGTCCATGTAAACACATGCCCCATGTTTGTGCCTTTTTAATTAGTATGTCTCAATAAACAAAATGTAGAGAGTTTTCTTTGGTTATCTTCATGGTAATGGATTCTTCATTGAAAATACATTGAAGTACAAACAGTGATAAACTTGAATTAACAATATTCATTTTGGTCAAAGGTATAGATTATCAGCTCGTTGGCAGACCAGATTGCAGCTGCTGCCAATAGAAGTTCATGTAAAAGGCAGGAGGGAGAGACCTAAACAAAACTAAAATGCAAATTATACTTTTACTAAGTTTTTTTTTCTCACGTTAGTTTTGCATTCACAACACTGTTTTTTTTTTACTGTTTTATGATTCTATCTATGAAAAGCATCTTTGCTGCAAGTATTTTAATCCTAAATAGCCAAGTTGAACGAAGAAAAGATGGGGCCTGCAAGGTGTAATACTGGTGATAAATGCAGATACAATACCAATAGTTTCATACTAGTTGGCCAGTGCGAAATTCTCGCACACTGGTTGTCGGGGGCACAGGCAATTTCAGGAAAATCAAGCTGGTCAAATGTAAAAATCTCTCCATACGGACGTCCCACGGATGCTTACATGCGAGAAAATCGCATCCTCACACTGCAGACGTATGACATACGGATCACTGTTCAGGGAACATTTCTGCGATTCTCGTCTGTGTAAAACGGACCGTTATATATATATATATATATATATATATATATATATATATATATATATATATATATATATATATATATATATACACATTGTGTGTGACTCCAGCATAAAGGAGATCCCCCAACATTAAAGTTAATGGTATTTTACTTACTGATCAGAAGGGGTCTGATTGTCAGGACCTTGCAAAAGAACAGGGGCAGCAGCATTTTTTCCCCTCCACAGCATAACTGCATCTATCTGCAGTGTAGGGAAGTGCAACACAGCCCTATGTATGTGAACGGAGCAGCTCCCTGTACAGCAGTGATAGTAAAAATGATGAAGGAGAATTGACCCCATAACTGAGCATATTTACACCATTGTATAATAATTGGGAAAAACAGTAATATCTGCAGATTATTTTACACTTTTTTTTTTTTTTTTTTCATGGTTGGATTTTTTTTTTCTTCAATTTTTGCAAGGTTGTTTCCACCAATCTCTCCCATCGGGAAACAATGTGCAGTCTGTTATGTCAACGCTGCAGTTTTTTTACTTGGAACCAGAGATGACTCCAGGTCACCAATAAGCTGCAACCTTAGAAGAAAGATAGACTTTTCAATGACTGTCCAGTAATACGGAAAATCTGATGGTTCAGAACTAGTGATGAGCGAATATAGTCGTTACTCGAGATTTCTCGAGCACGCTCGGGTGTCCTCCAAGAATTTTTTAGTGCTCGGAGATTTAGTTTTTCTTGCCACAGCTGAATGATTTACATCTGTTAGCCAGCATAAGTACATGTGGGGATTCCCTAGCAACCAGGCAAACCCCACATGTACTTATGCTGACTAACAGATGTAAATCATTCAGCTGCGGCAAGAAAAACTAAATCTCCAAGCACTAAAAAATACTCGGAGGACATCCGAGCGTGCTCGAGAAATCTCGAGTAACCAGTATATTCGCTCATCACTATTCAGAACCTGTCTGGTCCCTTTTAGGCTGCATTCATTTATATCTTCAGTTTTAAAGCTGAAGTCTTAAACAGGTAAAGTTTTACTTTTATTCTACTTCCACATGTAGCAAATATTTTATATGTACCTGCCTGAAATCAGCTGGGCAAAGAGTTCGGCAAGCTGCAAAGCCCCCAAGGCAAATGTTAGGATTTGTTTCAGCTTTGTATTAGTATGCTTTGGGGTAGTGTGGTGCCACCTGCAGGTCATTTTTCCATACTGCAGTTTTATGAAAATTAATGTTTAAAATGTATTTTGTGATAACATCATGGATGTGTGGTTTGTTTGGCTATTTTCTTGCTGAAGGGGCAAGTTTACCTTTTAAAAGGTGTATCATTTGTGTGTGTTGGTACAATATGAACGGAGATACAAAGTATTCACCGAAAAAGAGTGTTTTGAAATAATATAGAAGGATATATAATATATATTTTTCCACGCTGTAAATATCTGAGTATACATGCCAACAATTAGACATGAAAGATTAAAAAACTAATCAATTCAAACAATAGGACCGAAGGCTCTACTCACAAGAACTTAAGGTGCACTTATCCCCCTAAATGCGGTGATCGATATCGATAGCAACATTTAGGAGAGGGAGGGGACGCCCCCATGACATCATCGCAAAGGCCCGATCGTTACATGGCAACCTGAGGTCATCATGATGATCTCTAGGTCTGCCAGGTCCAAGAGCCTGTTTAGACCATGCCAGGAGCATGGTCGAAAAGGCATTTTGTCAGTAGAGCACTGACAGGTATTGTGCATTGCAATGTTGGTGCATTGTTATGCGTTATACCAGCGCGCTGAATAATAAAACCTAAAGGCCTATAGAGGGAGTAAGTAAAAAAAAGTGTATTTTTTTTTTTTAACCCCTTTCTGCCATCGGACGTACTATCCCGTCCATGTGACCTGGGACTTGATTCCCATGGACGGGATAGTATATCATACGCCGCGCTCATGGATCGGTATCAGCTGATTATCACAGCTGACACCCGGCACTATGTGCCAGGAGTGGTCACTGACTGCTCCCATCACGTTAGCCCCTGGAACACTGCGATCAAACAAGATCGCAGCGTTCCGGTGGCATAGGGAAGCATCGCGCAGGGAGGGGGCTCCCTGCGTGTTTCCCTGAGACCCTCAGAACAACGCGATGTGATCGCGTTGCTCCAAGGGTCTCCTGTCACGGGGAGACTAGGTGAGTGAGAGCTAAAAACCCGGGCCCCTGCAGTTTCCCTCAGACTAAGGAAATCCTGACTGACCCTCTACTTGAAGTTTACACTGATGGTGTGCATGTCCAGGCCTCGAACCTCACCCTGACTCCTGTTTTAACCCTAGGCTGATACCTGCGCCCTCCACCCAGTGATGAGGTAATATTCCAATACCCACAGTTAGCACAGACAAGGATAAAGGAAAATATACACCACGCCGCAGTCACTCAGGAATACACTATAAATGTGCAGGGCAAAATAAATACAAATATAGGAAGGAGTAAATAAGACAGAGGAAAATACACCACCAGCAACGAATCTCCAACAACCAGCTCTCCACTCCAGACCGAGATAACAACGCACAAGACAGAAGCTATAATCGGCGACGCCCAATGAACAGGAGAACTATTTAAAGGCCATGGGAATGGCCCAGCTTCCAATCCGAGGATTAGGTAAATTAACCCTGGAACAGCTAGATAAAATCTAGCAGACGCCAACGAGCAAATAGTGGTCAAAAGCGGAATTACCGCTGTCTGTCGGACGACCTGGTCTGAACAGCGTCCGACATGACAGTACCCCGCCTTCTACGAGGGACCCCAGGGCCCTCACGGCTTATAGGACCCGGCTTGTCTGGATGGCGACGATGAAAAAACCTGACCAGCCGATCCGCATGAATGTCCGAGGCTGGTACCCAGGACCTCTCCTCAGGCCCATAACCACGCCAGTGTACCAAGTACTGTAAAGTGCGACGCACTACACGAGAGTCAACCACCTTGGAGACTTCAAACTCCAAATTACCATCCACCAAGACTGGAGGTGGCATAGGCGCTGCGTCCACAGAACCCACCACCTTCTTTAGAAGAGACCTGTGGAACACATTGTGTATCTTATACACCGTATGGGGCTCCAATCGGTACGCTACTGGGTTAATGATGGCGGTGACCCTAAATGGACCAATAAACCGTGGACCCAATTTAAGGGACGGTATTTTGAGTCTTATGTTTTTGTGGATAACCACACCCAGTCATCCACACTCAGGTCCGGACCTGGCACACGCCTACTGTCAGCCACACGCTTGTAACTAGCACCCACACTCAACAGGCGCTGCTTAACTCTTCTCCAGACTGATGACAATTGTGTCCCCAACTGGTCCTCCTCCGCTGGAAGAGCCCCTCTGACTCAAGGTACAAAATTGAGGATGTAGCCCGTAAACACAAAAAAACGGAGACTCCCCAGACGACTCCTGGCGGTGATTATTGATGGCAAAGTCAGCCAAAGGAAGAAACGTAGACCACTCTTCCTGGTTATCAGAGACAAAACAGCGTAAGTACTGTTCCAAATTTTGGTTCATACGCTCAGTCTGACCATTTGACTGAGGATGAAATGCCGAAGACTGAGACCCCCTATCAGACACGATGTCAGACGGAACCCCATGAAGTCTGACCACCTCCTGCACAAATACCTGAGCCAGAGTCTTAGCGTTAGGCAACGAAGGCAAAGACACAAAGTGCGACATTTTAGAAAACCGATCAACAATCACCAAGATGACCGTGTTCCCAGCTGAGGAGGGCAAATCAGTGATGAAATCCATGGAGATTTCCGTCCAAGGCTTACTAGGTACCTCAAGAGGAAGTAGTGTGCCAACAGGACGGGAGCGGGGCGTCTTAGCCCTAGCGCACGTGGTACAAGCTGACACGTATGAGACCACGTCCTGTCGGATCTTGGTCCACCAAAACCGACATGACACCAACTCCAAGGTACCTCTAACCCCTGGGTGTCCAGCCAGGACAGCATCATGATGCTCCGCTAAAACCTTTAGGCGGAGCTGAAGCGGTACAAAAGATTTGTTGACGGGAAGCTCAGATGGTACCTCCTCCTGAGCCTCAGCAATCTCAGCCTCTACCTCGGTAGTGAGAGCCGAAACCACAACACCCTTTTGGAGGATGGGTACTGGATCCTCCCGAGGTTCTCCCCCCGGAAAACACCTGGACAGAGCATCCGCCTTAGTGCTTTTAGACCCTGGTCTGTAAGTGACCACAAAATTTAACCGCGTGAAAAACAATGCCCAGCAAGCTTGCCTGGGGGACAGACGCTTGGCTGACTCCAAATACAGCAGATTCTTATGATCGGTAATAACAGTAACCTGATGTACCGACCCCTCCAAGAAGTGTCGCCATTCCTCAAAGGCCAACTTAATTGCCAACAACTCCCTGTTGCCGATATCGTAGTTACGTTCGGCGGACGACAGTTTCTTGGAGAAATAGGCGCACGGACGTAAACCACTCAAAGATGAGCCTTGAAATAGTACCGCCCCCACACCAACCTCAGACGCATCGACTTCCACAACAAAGGGTTTAGATACGTCTGGCTGCACAAGAATGGGGGCTGAAACAAAACTGTTCTTAAGAAATTCAAATGCGCGCACAGCAGCCTCAGGCCAAACGGAGAAATTGGTACCCTTTTTAGTCATGTCAGTTAGCGGTTTAGCAATGATGGAAAAATCCTTGATAAATTTCCTATAGTAATTAGAAAACCCAAGGAACCGCTGAAGTGCTTTCAGGTTATCAGGACGTTCCCAATGCAGCACCGCCTGCACCTTAGCGGCGTCCATTTTAAACCCAGAAGCAGACACAATATAACCCAAGAAAGGCAACTCTTGAACAGAAAATACACATTTCTCAAGTTTAGCATACAGCTTATTCTCTCTGAGAAGCTGTTACAGCTGCCTGACATGATCTAAATGAGCATCACGGTCGCAAGAATATATGAGAATGTCATCTAGATACACGATAATGAATTTCCCCAAAACATGCGAGAACACATCATTGATGAAATGTTGGAACACTGCAGGTGCGTTAGTCAACCCAAACGGCATCACCAAATTTTCAAAATGACCCTCAGGGGTATTAAAAGCCATCTTCCACTCATCACCTTGACGGACTCTTATGAGGTTGTACGCCCCCCTGAGGTCAAGCTTGGTAAACCACTTAGCACCTGCCACCTGGTTGAACAAATCTGGTATCGGAGGCATAGGGTATGGATCACGAACCGTAATCTGATTCAACTCCCTGAAATCCAAACACAGGCGTAATCCGCCATCTTTCTTCTTCACGAAGAAGAACCCTGCTGCCACCGGCGAGGATGACGGCCTGATGTGCCCTTTGCTCAAGCTTTCAGCAATGTAATCTTTTAACGCTTGTCTCTCCAGACCGGAGATGTTAAACAACCTTTCTTTAGGCAATTTGGCCCCTGGTTTAAACCTGATAGAACAGTCATAAGGACGATGTGGCGGCAACTCTGAACAACCCTTCTCAGAGAACACATCCACAAAATCCAGAAGTGACTCCGGAACGCTTGAAGTCATCACAGCCACACATGTGGCCAGGCAATTCTCCTGGCAGAACTTGCTCCACCGAATTATGTCCTGAGTTTTCCAGTCAATTACCGGGTTGTGCATAGACAACCAAGGAAAACCCAAAACCACCTGAGCAGGGAGATTCCTGAGCACCTTACATGTAACCCGCTCGGAATGTAGAACTCCTATGTGGAGTTTCACCTCAGCCACAAATTCAGTTATCTCCCCCTGAGAGAGAGGAGCAGCATTGATGGTGACCACGCGGATAGGATGAGACAGTTTTTCAATCCTAAAACCTGCTGTGCGCGCAAATTCCTCATCAATGAGATTTGTGGCTGAACCACTATCCACAAAAACAGTAATTGGCAGCTCACTGCCAGCAATAAAAACCTTAGCAGGGAGCATGCATTGAGAAACCACCATGGAGGATATGCATAAGCTCAGATTGGTCTCCTCCACACCCTCTGAGCTTAGAAGTTTTCCGCCGTTGCGTTTTTCTTAGACAGCAGAGGACAGATGTTAATAAAATGACCAGTTTTACCACAGTAAAAACAGGCTCCCTGCTTCCTGAGCTCAGGGGCTTGACGCCTGACATGTGACACCCCTGCGATTTGCATAGGTTCCGTGGGCTCACCTGCAGCAACCTCACGTGAACCTAAACCTTCTCCCACAGGCGGCGTCTCATGCTCCCCCTGACGCAAACGATCAATGCGGACAACCAGACTCATGGCGGAATCTAGAGAAGCAGGAGTCTCGTACATCAGAAGGGCTTTTTTAACCCTTCCAGAAATTCCATGTATAAACTGACTCCGCAATGCTGGATCATTCCATTGTGTATCGATCGCCCAGCGACGAAATTCAGAACAGTAATCCTCTGCAACTCGCTCCCCCTGGCGAATAGTGCGTATCTTAGATTCTGCTAGAGCCATTCTGTCAGGTTCATCGTAGATTTTCCCAAGAGAAGAAAAAAACTCTCCACAGAGTCAAATGCAACAGAATCAGATGGCAAAGAAAACGCCCATGCTTGGGGATCCCCGCTTAACAATGACAACACCAGACCCACACGCTGAGCCTCATTACCCGAGGAGATCGGGCGCATGCGGAAATATAGTTTGCAAGCTTCACGAAAAGAAACAAATTTACTGCGTTCCCCAGTAAATCTTTCAGGCAAAGGAAATTTAGGCTCAGCAACTCTTCCTGTCGCTCCAGCCTGCACATTAGATACTGCTAGTCCCTGTTGCTGCTCTGCCCCCCTCAACTCAGTGACCTGTAGGGACAGCGCCTCCAACTGGCGGGTTATGGAAGTCATGGGATCCATGACCAAAAAAAAAAAAAAGAACCCCCCTTTTTTTTTTTTTTTTTTGTTGGGCCGATTATAATGTCACGGGGAGACTAGGTGAGCGAGAGCTAAAAACCCGGGCCCCTGCAGTTTCCCTCAGACTAGGGAAATCCTGACTGACCCTCTACCTGAAGTTTACACTGATGGTGTGCATGTCCAGGCCTCGAACCTCACCCTGACTCCTGTTTTAACCCTAGGCTGATACCTCCGCCCTCCACCCAGTGATGAGGTAATATTCCAATACCCACAGTTAGCACAGACAAGGATAAAGGAAAATATACACCACGCCGCAGTCACTCAGGAATACACTATCAATGTGCAGGGCAAAATAAATACAAATATAGGAAGGAGTAAATAAGACAGAGGAAAATACACCACCAGCAACGAATCTCCAACAACCAGCTCTCCACTCCAGACCGAGATAACAACGCACAAGACAGAAGCTATAATCGGCGACGCCCAATGAACAGGAGAACTATTTAAAGGCCATGGGAATGGCCCAGCTTCCAATCCGAGGATTAGGTAAATTAACCCCGGAACAGCTAGATAAAATCTAGCAGACGCCAACGAGCAAATAGTGGTCAAAAGCGGAATTACCGCTGTCTGTCGGATGACCTGGTCTGAACAGCGTCCGACAGGACATCTCCCTGCAGGCGCCCGGATCCAAGATGGCCGCGGGGTCCTGCTGGGAGGTGGCTTGTCAGTGCCTGCTGAGAGCAGGCACCGGCAAGCCTCCTGCACTGCCTGTCAGATCGCTGATCTGACACAGTGCTCTGCAAAGTGTCAGATCAGCGATCTGACACTATATAGTGATGTCCCACCCTGGGACAATGTAAAAAAATAAAATTAACATGTAAAAATTTTTTAAAAGAATTCCTAAATTAAGAAAAATATATTTTTCCAAAAAAATACATTATGTAAATAAAAAACCAGTACAAATACACATTTAGTATCGCCGCGTCCGTAAAGACCTGACCTATAAAACTGTCCCACTAGTTAACCCCTTCAATGAACACCATAAAAAAAAGCGGCAAAAAACAATGCTTTATTATCATACTTCCGAACAAAGAGTGGAATAACACACGATCAAAAAGACGGATATAAATAACCATGGTACCACTGAAAACGTCATCTTGTCTCTCAAAAAAGAGCCGTCATACAGTGTCATCAGCAAAAAAATACAAGTTATAGCCCTCAGAATAAAATGATGCAAAAAGAATTACTTTTTATATAAAATAGTTTTTTTTTGTATAAAAGCGCCAAAACAGTAAAAAAATTATATAAATGAGGTATCGCTGTAATCGTACTAACCCGAAGAATAAAACTTTTATCAATTTTACCACATGTGGAACGGTATTAACGCCTCCGCAAAAGAAATTCCTGAAAATAGTACCAATAAAAACGTCAACTCATCCCGCAAAAAAACAAGACCTTACATGACTCTGTGGGCCAAAATATGGAAAAATTATAGCTCTCAAAATGTGGTGATGCAAACACTATTTTTTGCAATAAAAAGTGTCTTTTAGTGTGTGACAGCTGCCAAACAAAACCCTCTATAAAAACCCGCTATAAATAGTTAATCAAATCCCCTTTCATTACCCCTTAGTTAGGGAAAAATAATAAAATAAAAAAAATGTTTTTCTATTTTCCCATTCGGGTTAGGGCTAAAGTTAAGGTTGGGGCTAACGTTAGGGTTTGGGCTAAAGTTAAGGTTGGGGCTAGAGATGGGGTTAGGGTTTGGATTACATTTATTTTTTGGGATTAGGATTAGGGGTGTGTCAGGGTTAAAGGTGTGGTTAGGGCTATGGTTGGGATTAGGATTAGGGGCCTGTTAGGGTTAGGAGTGTGGTTAGGGTTGGTATTAGGGTTAGAGGTGTGTTGGGGTTAGGGTTGGAGTTAGAATTGGGGGGTTTCCACACTGTTTAGGCACATCAGGGGCTCTCCAAACGCGACATGGCATCCGATTTCAATTCCAGCCAATACTGCGGTGAAAAAGTAAAATAGTGCTCCTTCCCTTCTGAGCTCTCCCGTGCACCCAAACAGTGGTTTACCCCCACATATGGGGTATCAGCGTACTCAGAACAAATTGGACAACAACTTTTGGTGTCCAATTTCTCCTGTTACCCTTAGGAAAATAAAAATTTGAGGGCTAAAAACTCATTTTTGTGGGGAAAAATTATTTTATTTTCACGGCTCAGCGTTATAAACTTTAGTGAAACATTGGGGGTTCAAAGTTCTCACAACACAGATAAGTTCCCTGGGGGTCTAGTTTCCAATATGGGGTCACTTATGGGGGGTTTCTACTGTTTAGGTATATCATGGGCTCTGCAAACGCAACATGACGCCTGCAGACCATTCCATCTAAGTCTGCATTCCAAAACGGCTGTCAGATCTTTTGGAACTCCTAAAGTGAACCCGAAGAACCACGACAACGAACCTCCCAAGGGTGAGCTGGCCTGGTGGTCCACCCCAAATACAGAGTGTTAGGGGCAGGCCCGAGGGAGACTATTGCCGCAGAAGCTGATACCCGGGGACAGGAAGTCGGAGCGGAAAAGACGCAGAACTGGCTATAACAGAGACAGGACTGACTAGCAATGACTGAGACTAAGAATAGGCAGGTTATGGCGGACACCCAGACAGACTGGATATGGCAGAAACACAGGACAGGCAGGCTATGGCGAATGCCCAGGACAGACTGGATATGGCGGAGACACAGGACAGACTGGCAATGACTGAGACACAGAATGGGCAGGATAGGGCGGACGCCCAGGACAGACGATATGGCGGAAACAGGACAGGCAGGGTATGGTGGAAACACAGGACAGAGCAAGGCACAGAGGGACCTGGGTCAAATGAGGACAAATGACAATCAGGCATGGAGCAGAGGAAGGAGTAACCTTAAATAGACCAAGTGCTGCAGAACTTCCGGGTCAAGATCCTCCAGAATCATGGAGTGGAAGAACAGAGTGTCTGCAGACCAGAGAGAGGAACTGCGCAGTGAGAGGCGCACACCCGACGAGAGCCAGGGACCGGCGGCGAGTTAGAAGAGACCAGAAGGCGCGCGCACACTGCTGGAGCGCGCCGTTACGGGTAAGTATGTCAGCACAGAGTGAGTGGCGGCAGGTGGCGATGTGACAGGACTCCTCCCCTTACACCCCCACCTTCTAAGACCGGAAAGAAATTTGGCCAAAATCTGAGGAGCCTGTATGTTTTCACAGGGTTCCCAAGACCTCTCCTCTGAACCAAAACCCTTCCAATCGACCAAAAAGAAAGTCTTGCCTCTAGACTTTTTCATGGCAAGAATACCTCTAACTTCAAAGACATCTTGAGCGGAAACTGGCAGAGGTGATTGACCAGGAGAAGCATGGAATTGATTGAAAATGACAGGTTTCAAAAGGGAGACATGAAAAGAATTGGGTATGTGAAGGAGGTAGTTTCAGTTTGTAGACAACATCGTTGATACGAGCTAAAACCTCAAATGGACCAATGTACTGTGGACCTAATTTATACAAAGGAATCTTAAGACAGATGAACCTGGACGACAAGCACACTTTATCTCCAGGCTGGTATAACGGAGGGTCCAGGTGTCTTTTGTAGGCATGTCTCTTAATCCTGTTCTGTGCCTGTTCTAACGCAACTTTGGTTTCCTGCCAAACCCTGGAGAACACCTCGGACAGAAGATCGGCCACCGGCACACCCGAGGCAGGAAGTACAGGCAGAGGGACACCAGGATGTTGCCCATAAACGATGAAGTAGGGTGATTTGGTAGAAGAGTCATTAATGTTGTTATTTTACTCAAACTCAGCCCAAGGATGCAAATCAGACCAATAGTGATGGACATTGGAAAAATGACGGAGATAGTTCATTAGAATCTGGTTTGTGCGCTCCGCTTGTCCATTAGTTTGAGGATGGTAGGCTGAGGAGAAATCCAGTTACATTTATCAGTTTGCAAAGAGCTCGCCAGAACCGAGAGGTAAATTGAACTCCTCTATCAGAAACTATGTGAAGAGGAAAGCCGTGAATCCGAAAAATATGAGCAATGAAGATTCTTGCCAATTCAGGAGCAGAAGGTAATCCAGGAAAAGAGACAAAATGAGCCATCTTGGATAATCGATCCACTACTACAAAAATGACCGTATGACCAGAAGACCGAGGCAGATCAGTAATAAAATCCACAGCAATGTGTTGCCAAGGGACCGAGGGAACAGGCAGCAGATGCAGAAGACCGGAGGGCAGATGTCTAGGAACCTTGTTCTTTGCAAAGGAAGGACAGGATACCACAAAACTTCGGACATCTTGTAGAAGGGACGGCCACCATTAATAGCGCGAGATAAGAGAGAGTGTTTTCTTGAATCCCACATGGCCTGCCAGCTTAGAGGCATGACCCCAGTGTAAAACTCGACTCCTCTTGTTCTCCTGCACAAAGGTTTTACCCGGAGGTAAGAAAGTCATGCTGATAGGAGCTACAGGAATGATCTTGCTGGGATCCACGATGTGTGAAGGTTCCTCCACAACGTCGGTTATGAGAAAGGATCTGGACAAAGCATCAGCTTTGCAATTCTTATTACCAGGATGAAAATATAGCTCAAAGTCAAAACGGGCAAAGAATAAAGACCACCTGGCTTGGCCAGGATTAAGTCTTTGCGCAGAGCGGATATATTCCAGATTTTTGTGGTCAGTGTAGATTTTGATAGGATGAACAGCCCCCTCCAACAAATACCGCCACTCTTCTAGCGCCAATTTAATGGCCAATAGTTCCTTGTCGCCAATGGCATAATTCCTCTGAGACAGAAAACATCCTGGAAAAGAAACCGCAAGCAGCCAATTGTCCAGAAGAAGATCTCTGGGAAAGAACTGCACCAGCACCTATGGCAGAGGCATCTACTGTTGTGAATTCTGCTCTTGGGTTCCCTCCGGTGGTTGTTGATAGTAATGCAGTTGTCCCTGGGTTGCAATCCTGGGCAGGTGTCCCTGCTGATTGCAGCTCTGACTGGGATATTTAGGTGTGCAGGATTCATTAGCCCTTGCCAGTTGTCCATTGTTCTTGGAGGTTTTGCATCTCTGTCTGGTTCCTCCTGCCCTGCTGCCAAATCAGCTAAGATAAGTGTCTGGTTTTGTTTCTGCAGCACACATGCTGTGTGCTTTACAATTCAGTACTATTCAATGTTTTTTCTTGTCCAGCTTAGACTGTTTGGATATTTCAGTCAAGTTGGATTCTCAGGAGATGCAGATATACATTCCATGTCTTTAGTTAGATGGTGGAATTCTTGTATTATCTGCTGTGGATATTTTTAGGGTTTTAATACTGACCGCTTAGTATTCTGTCCTATCCTTTCCTATTTAGCTAGCGTGGCCTCTTTTGCTAAATCCTGATTTCTGCCTGCGATCCTCAGGATTGGGCATTTTCCCTGGAATCTGGGAATCCGGCCTTGCTTAATGTAGACACCTTTTTTCAGGCTTTAGGATTATTATATGATGAACCAAATTCTGTGGATCAAGCGGAGAAGACCTTGTTGGTCCTGTCTCAGGGTCAAGAAGCGGCAGAATTGTATTGTCAGAAATTTAGAAAATGGTCTGTGTTGACTAAATGGAATGATGATACTTTGGCGGCAATTTTCCGAAAGGGCCTTTCTGAATCCGTTAAAGATGTGATGCAGTGTGATAGTATTCTGTCTAGAACGGAACAACAGGAATTCAGACGTCAGAATAGGTTGTGTTTTTATTGTGGCGATGCTTCTCATGTCATTTCAGTCTGCCCTAAGCGTACAAAGAGGATCGCTAGTTCATTTTCCATCAGTACTGTACAACCTAAATTTTTATTATCTGTGTCCTTGATCTGCTCATTGTCATCATTTTCTGTCATGGCGTTTGTGGATTCAGGCGCCGCCTTGAATTTAATGGACTTTGAGTTTGCCAGGCATTGTGGTTTTCCCTTGCAGTCTTTGCAGAACCCTATTCCTTTAAGGGGGATTGATGCTACACCTTTGGCTAAAAATAAGCCCCAGTTCTGGACACAGGTGACCATGTGCATGGAGCCAGCCCATCAGGAAGATTGTCGATTTCTGGTGTTGCATAATTTACATGATGCTATCGTGCTGGGTTTTCCGTGGTTGCAGGCACATAATCCTGTGTTGGATTGGAAGTCTATGTCTGTGACTAGTTGGGGATGTCAGGGGGTTCATAATGACGTTCCTTTGATGTCAATCTCCTCTTCTTCCACTTCTGAAATTCCAGAGTTTTTGTCTGATTTTCAGGATGTATTCGATGAGCCCAAGTCCAGTTCCCTTCCACCGCATAGGGACTGTGATTGTGCGATTGACTTGATTCCAGGCTGCAAGTTTCCTAAGGGCCGACTTTTCAACCTGTCTGTGCCTGAACATACCGCCATGCGGAGTTATGTTAAGGAGTCTTTGGAGAAAGGACATATTCGGCCATCTTCTTCACCGTTGGGAGCGGGATTTTTTTTTGTTGCTAAGAAGGATGGCTCCTTGAGACCCTGTATTGATTATCGCCTCTTGAATATCACGGTCAAGTTTCAATACCCTTTACCTCTGCTTTCCGATTTGTTTGCTAGTATTAAGGGGGCTAGTTGGTTTACGAAGATTGACCTTCGGGGGGCATATAATCTTGTTCGTATTAAGCAGGGTGATGAATGGAAAACTGCGTTTAATACGCCCGAAGGCCATTTTGAATACCTTGTGATGCCATTCGGGCTCTCTAATGCTCCATCTGTTTTTCAGTCCTTCATGCACGATATCTTCCGGACTTATCTTGATAAATTCATGATTGTATATTTGGATGACATTTTAATTTTCTCCGATGATTGGGAGTCTCATGTGAAACAGGTCAGGACGGTATTTCAGATCCTTCGTGATAATGCTTTATTTGTGAAAGGGTCTAAGTGTCTCTTTGGAGTGCAGAAGGTTTCTTTTTTGGGCTTCATTTTTTCTCCCTCATCTATAGAGATGGATCCGGTTAAGGTTCAGGCCATTCATGATTGGATTCAACCCACATCTGTGAAGAGCCTTCAGAAATTTTTGGGCTTTGCTAATTTTTATTGCCGTTTCATTGCTAACTTCTCCAGTGTGGTTAAACCCTTGACCGATTTGACGAAGAAAGGCGCTGATGTGACGAATTGGTCCTCTGCGGCTGTCTCTGCCTTTCAGGAGCTTAAACGCCGATTTACTTCTGCCCCGGTGTTGCGTCAACCGGATGTTTCACTTCCGTTTCAGGTTGAGGTTGACGCTTCTGAGATTGAGGCAGGGGCCGTTTTGTCTCAGAGGGATCCTGTTGGTTCCTTGATGAAACCGTGTGCCTTCTTTTCCCGTAAGTTTTCGCCCGCTGAACGCAATTATGATGTCGGCAATCGGGAGTTGTTGGCTATGAAGTGGGCATTTGAGGAGTGGCGACATTGGCTCGAGGGAGCTAAGCACCGTATTGTGGTCTTGACCGATCATAAAAATCTGATTTAACTCGAGTCTGCCAGGCAGCTGAATCCTAGACAGGCTCGATGGTCCTTGTTTTTTTCCCGTTTTGATTTCGTGGTCTCGTATCTTCCGGGTTCTAAGAATATTAAGGCTGATGCCCTCTCTAGGAGTTTTTTGCCTGATTCTCCTGAGGTCCTTGAACCGGTCGGCATTCTGAAAGAAGGGGTGGTCCTTTCTGCGATTTCCCCTGATTTACGACGGGTTCTTCAGGAATTTCAGGCTGACAAACCTGACCGCTGTCCAGTGGGGAAACTGTTTGTTCCTGATAGATGGACTAGTAGAGTGATTTCTGAGGTTCATTGTTCTGTGTTGGCTGGCCATCCTGGTATTTTTGGTACCAGAGATTTGGTTGGTAGGTCCTTTTGGTGGCCTTCTTTGTCACGTGATGTGCGTTCTTTTGTGCAGTCCTGTGGGACTTGTGCGCGGGCCAAGCCTTGTTGTTCCCGAGCTAGTGGATTGCTTTTGCCTTTGCCGGTCCCTGAGAGGCCCTGGACGCATATTTCTATGGATTTTATTTCTGATCTTCCGGTTTCCCAGAAGATGTCTGTCATCTGGGTTGTTTGTGACCGGTTCTCTAAGATGGTCCATTTGGTGCCTTTGCCTAAATTGCCTTCCTCTTCTGATTTGGTTCCATTGTTTTTTCAGCATGTGGTTCGTTTGCATGGTATTCCGGAGAATATTGTGTCCGACAGAGGTTCCCAGTTTGTTTCTCGGTTTTGGCGGGCCTTTTGTGCTAAGCTGGGCATTGATTTGTCTTTTTCTTCCGCATTCCATCCTCAAACAAATGGCCAGACCGAGCGAACTAATCAGACTTTAGAAACTTATCTGAGATGCTTTGTGTCTGCTGATCAGGATGATTGGGTGGCTTTCTTGCCATTGGCCTAGTTTGCCCTTAATAATCGGGCTAGTTTGGCTACCTTGGTTTCGCCCTTCTTTTGTAATTTTGGTTTTCATCCTCGTTTTTCTTCGGGGCAGGTTGAGCCTTCTGACTGCCCTGGTGTGGATTCTGTGGTTGACAGGTTGCAGCAGATTTGGGCTCATGTGGTGGACAATTTGGTATTGTCTCAGGAGGAGGCTCAACGTTTTGCTAACCGTCGTCGGTGTGTTGGTTCCCGGCTTCGGGTTGGGGATCTGGTCTGGTTGTCTTCCCGTCATGTTCCTATGAAGGTTTCTTCCCCTATGTTTAAGCCTCGCTTTATTGGTCCTTATAGGATCTCTGAGATTATTAATCCGGTGTCTTTTCGATTGGCCCTTCCGGCTTCTTTTGCTATCCATAATGTCTTCCATAGATCTTTATTGCGGAAATATGTGTTGCCCGTTGTTCCCTCTGTTGATCCTCCGGCCCCTGTGTTGGTTGATGGGGAGTTGGAGTATGTGGTTGAGAAGATTTTGGATTCTCGCTTTTCGAGGTGGAGGCTTCAGTACCTTGTCAAATGGAAGGGTTATGGCCAGGAGGATAATTCTTGGGTTTTTGCCTCTGATGTCCATGCTGCTGATTTGGTTCATGCTTTTCATCTGGCTCGTCCTGATCAGCCTGGGGGCTCTGATGAGGGTTCGGTGACCCCTCTTCAAGGGGGGGGGTACTGTTGTGAATTCTGCTCTTGGGTTCCCTCCGGTGGTCGTTGATAGTAATGCAGTTGTCCCTGGGTTGCAATCCTGGGCAGGTGTCCCTGCTGATTGCAGCTCTGACTGGGATATTTAGGTGTGCAGGATTCATTAGCCCTTGCCAGTTGTCCATTGTTCTTGGAGGTTTTGCATCTCTGTCTGGTTCCTCCTGCCCTGCTGCAAAATCAGCTAAGATAAGTGTCTGGTTTTGTTTCTGCAGCACACATGCTGTGTGCTTTACAATTCAGTACTATTCAATGTTTTTTCTTGTCCAGCTTAGACTGTGTTTGGATATTTCAGTCAAGTTGGATTCTCAGGAGATGCAGATATACATTCCATGTCTTTAGTTAGATGGTGGAATTTTTGTATTATCTGCTGTGGATATTTTTAGGGTTTTAATACTGACCGCTTAGTATTCTGTCCTATCCTTTCCTATTTAGCTAGCGTGGCCTCTTTTGCTAAATCCTGATTTCTGCCTGCGTGTGTCTTTCCTCTAATACTCACAGTCAATATTTGTGGGGGCTGCCTATCCTTTGGGGTTCTGCTCTGAGGCAAGATAGAATTCCCATTACCATCTATAGGGGTATTTAGTCCTCCGGCTGTGTCGAGGTGTCTAGGATGTGTTAGGTACACCCCACGGCTACTTCTAGTTGCGGTGACAGTTTAGGGTTTGCGGTCAGTACAGGTTCCACCTACTCCTGAGAAAGTCTCATGCGGCTCCAAGGTCACCGGATCATAACAATCTACCTGAAGAACGAAAGGCTTGTTGATCTCTGGATGACAAAGCACGGGAGCCGAGGAAAAGGCTTGTTTCAAGGACCGAAAAGGACCAGACGTGAGGGTTGGACCCTTTGCTAGTCAAGGCGGAAATGGAAGCAGCCAGAGTGGAGAAATATGGGATAAACTGCCGGTAGTAGTTATCGAAGCCAAGGAAGCATTGAATTGCCTTAATCCCCGGGGACGTGGCCAATCAAGCACAGCAGACACTTTATCTGGATCCATTCGCAAGCCTGAGTCAGAAATAATATAACCAAGAAAAGGTAACAAAGATTGCTCAAAGATGCACTTATCCAGTTTGGCATAAAGATGGTTCTCCCTAAGTTGAGACAAGACTTGGTGGACGTCTCTTCTGTGGGAAGCAAGATCCGAGGAAAACAAAAGAATGTCGTCCAAGTATGCCACCACACAGGAGTAGAGTAGGTCCCGGAAAACATCATTCACAAACTCCTGGAACACTGCATTAGTGTTACACAAACCGAAGGGCATGACTAAATACTCATAATGGCCGTCTTGGGTGTTAAAGGCAGTCTTCCACTCGTCTCCTGAACGAATACGGATTAGGTTGTACGCTCCGCGAAGATCCAATTTCGTGACGATACGAGCTTCCCTAAGGCGGTCAAACAACCCCGGAAAAAGCGGTAGCGAATACTTGTTCTTAATCGTGAGATTGTTAAGACCTCGGTAGTCAATACATCCTTCTCCTTGACGAAGAAAACACCTGTACCTGCAGGAGAGGAGGACTTGCAAATAAAGCCTCTAGCTAAATTCTCCCAGACATATTCGGACATATCTTGCGTCTCGGTGGGAGACAACGGGTAAATTCGGCCTCTGGGTGGAGGAGAACCCGGAACAAGATAGATTGGGCAGTCATATGGACGATGTGGTGACAAGATCTCTGCTTTTTTTTATTGAAGACATCCTGGAAGGACCAATAGCTGGAAGGTAGATTGGGGGACACCGGATTTGGACGAGAAGAATTCCTCGGCAAAACCGGCTGCAGACAGTGGCTCTGGCAAAAGTCCCCAACGCAGAATATCACCAGACCGCCAGTCAAGATAAGGTATGTGAGTCCTCAACCAAGGAAGTCCAAGCAGAATTGTGTGGGACAACGAAGGCAGCACATAAAAGACTATCTTCTCCCGATGCAAGATTTCTATTTGAAGTTCCAGTTCTTCGGTCACCAAAGTAACGGACTCCCGCAAGGGCTGACCGTCGACCGACGCAATCTGCTGAGGAGTCTCCAGGGATCTGACCGGAATCCGTAGTCTCCTAACTGCCTCGAGTTGGATGAAATTCCCGGCCACCCCAGAATCTATATAAGCTAAATCAGAAAAACGTTTAGAACCCAGATGCAAAAGAACAGAAAGAGTCAGAGGTGGAGAGGATTCAGGAACACCTAGGGAGACCTCTCTTACCCGTCCTAAGTAGAGGCGTTTCCTGGCCCCAAAGGACAGGAACTCAGAAGATGAGCAGCACTGCCAAAATAGAAAGAGACCTTGAGCCAGTCTCTCCTTCCGCCGCTGTTCCGCCGGTTTGAGACGATCCACCTGCATAGGCTCTGGGACAGAAGCGACAGAAGTCGTCACAGGACGCGGACGGGAAGGACTCAGAGTAGCCGAAGGAAGACGAGGAACTCTCTTCTCTCTAGCGGATTCTCGGGTATGCTCTTGGAAACGTAAGTCTATGCGGGTTGCCAGGGATATAAGATCTTCCAAGGAAATCGGAGTATCCCGACCTGCCAATTCGTCCTTAAGTCGAGACGAGAGCCCTCGCCAAAAGGCTCCCACCAATGCCTCATTGTCCCATCCTAATTCAGACGAAAGTGCGAAACCGAATGGCATATTGACCCACAGAAAGAGCTCCCTGGTGAAGGTTAAAAAGAGACTCGGTGGTAGAGGCCAAAGGACCTGGTTCGTTGAATACTTTACGAAAAGCATCTAAAAAGATGTATAGTTGAGAGACAAGAGGGTCATCTCGCTCCCAGAGGGGGTTTTCCCAAGCTAAAGCCTCTCCCTCTAAGTGGGAAATCACAAAGGCCACCTTTGCTCAGTCAGTAGGGTACTGCATAGGGAGCAACTCAAAATGGAGTTGGCACTGGTTCAGAAACCCTCTACATAATTTAGGATCCCCACTGTAATGAGGTGGTTTAGCCAGGCGAGGCGGTGGGTGAGGGGCCGAGGACAGAGAAAACGAGCAGGAGACTGGAGGGCACAAAGACGATCATCCACGGATGCCATGAAATTAAGGATGTGGGCTTGAGTGTCACGCTGCTGAGCAAGCTCCTGTTGGAGACCTGCCAGCTGCAGAGCACTCCCAGGGTCGGAGGCCTGCAGAAACGAGACTCCATGGATTTCAAGAAGGACATGATCCTAGACTGATTCTCCCGGAGGTACAGTAGTTCTTTTTGGGTAGGAGTCGGGGTACCAGCGGGGTCCATGGCCTGATTGTACTGTCAGATCTTTTGGAACTCCTAAAGTGAACCCGCAGAACCACGACAACGAACCTCCCAAAGGTGAGCTGGCCTGGTGGACCACCCCCAATACAGGGAGTGTTAGGGGCAGGCCCGAGGGAGACTATTGCCGCAGAAGCTGATTCCCGGGGACAGGAAGTAGGAGCAGAAAAAACGCAGAACTGGCTATAACGAAGACACAGGACAGACTAGCAATGACTGAGACTAAGAATAGGCAGGATATGGCGGACGCTCAGGACAGACTGGATATGGTGGAAACACCGGACAGGCAGGGTATGGCAGAAACAGGACAGGCAGGGTATGGCGGAAACACAGGACAGGCAGGGTATGGTGGAAACACAGGACAGAGCAAGGCACAGAGGGACCTAGGTCAAATGAGGACAAATGACAATCAGGCATGAAGCAGAGGAAGGAGTTACCTTAAATAGACCGAGTGCTGCAGAACTTCCGGGTCAAGATCCTCCAGAATCATAGAGTGGAAGAACGGAGCGTCTGCAGACCAGAGAGCGGAAGTGCGCGTGCGCAGAGAGAGGCGCGTATGCGCATCCGACGAGAGCCAGGGACCGACGGCGTGTCAGGAGAAGAGACCGGAAGGCGCGCGCACACCGCTGGAGCGCGCCGGGACAGGTAAGTATGTCGGTGCGCAGAGTGAGTGGCAGGAGAGGCGGCAGGTGGCGCCATGACAACGGCGCTCCTTCCCTTCCGATCTCTGCCATGCGCCCAAACAGTGGTTCCCCCCACATATGGGGTATCAGCGTACTCAGGACAAATTGCACAACAACTTTTGGTGTCCAATTTCTCCTGTTACCCTTGGGAAAATACAAAATTGGGGGCTAAAAGATCATTTTTGTGAAAAAAAAAAATTTCATTTTCACGGCTCTACATTATAAACTTCTGTGAAGCACTTGGGGGTTCAAAGTGCTCACCACACATCTAGATAAGTTCCTTAGGGGGTCTACTTTACAAAATAGTGTAACTTGTGGGGGATTTCAATGTTTAGGCACATCAGGGGCTCTCCAAACAAGACATGGTGTCCCATCTCAATTCCAGCCAATTTTGCATTGAAAAGTCAAATGGCGCTTCTTCCCTTCTGAGCTCGGCCATGCGCCCAAACAGTGGTTTACCCACACATATGGGGTATCGGCATACTCAGGACAAGTTTCACAGCAACGTTTGGGGTCCAATTTCTCCTGTTACCCTTGAGAAAAAAAAATTGGGGTTGAAAAATCATTTTTGTGAAAAAATAAGATTTTTTATATTTACGGCTCTACATTATAAACTTCTGTGAAGCACTTGGGGGTTCAGAGTGCTCACCACACATCTAGATAAGTTCCTTAGGAGGTCTACTTTCCAAAATAGTGTAACTTGTGGGGGATTTCAATGTTTAGGCACATCAGGGGCTCTCCAAATGAGACATGTTGTCCCATCTCAATTCCTGCCAATTTTGCATTGAAATTCTTCCCTTCTGAGCTCTGCCATGCGCCCAAACAGTGGTTTACCTGCACATATGGGTTATCGGCGTACTCAGGACAAATTGTACAACTTTTGGGGCCCAATTTCTCCTGTTACCCTTGTTAAAATAAAACAAATTGGATCAGAAGTAATTTTTTTGTGAAAAAAAGTTAAATGTTAATTTTCTTTAACCCCTTCACCCCCAAGGGTGGTTTGCACGTTAATGACCAGGCCAATTTTTACAATTCTGACCACTGTCCCTTTATGAGGTTATAACTCTGGAACGCTTCAATGGATCCCGGTGATTCTGACACTGTTTTCTCGTGACATATTGTACTTCATGATAGTGGTAAAAATTCTTTGATATTACCTGCGTTTATTTGTGAAAAAAACGGAAATTTGGTGAAAAATTTGAAAATTTCGCAATTTTCCAACTTTGAATTTTTATGCAATTAAATCACAGAGATATGTCACACAAAATACTTAAAGGGAACCGATCACCCCGTTTTTTAAAGATTAGATAAAAATAGTGTGAAATAGGGGCAGAGCTGGGCTTTACATTAGTGCCTTTTTGGTGCCTTTACACCCCCGTTAGGCTGCCGAAATACCTTTGTGAAGTGGCCGTTTTCTGCTGTCACTCAAGTTGGTCAGGTCGGATGGGCGTGGTCACAGCGCTGTTTCTCCCCCAGATCAGGCTCATCATTACGTTGGTGGCGTAGTGGTGTGCGCATGTCCAAAGCGAAGATCCACTGCTCAGGAGATTCAAAACAGCGCGGTCTTCGCTATTCGCCGTTTACCGGTGGGCGCGGCCATCTTTCCTGTGGCCGCGCGTGCGCAGATGGAGAGCTCTGCTGCCCGGGGCTTCAGGAAAATGGCCGCCGCGATCTCCATCTGCGCACGCGCGGAATCCCGCGGAGGGAGTTATAAGGGTTAAAAGTTGACCAGCAATTTCTCATTTTTACAACACCATTTTTTTTAGGGACCACATCTCATTTGAAGTCACTTTGAGGGGTCTATATGATAGAAAATACCCAAGTGTGACACCATTCTAAAAACTGCACCCCTCAAGGTGCTCAAAACCACATTCAAGAAGTTTATTAACCCTTCAGGTGTTTCACAGGAATTTTTGGAATGTTTAAATAAAAATGAACATTTAACTTTTTTTCACACAAAATTTACTTCAGCTCCAATTTGTTTTATTTTACCAAGGGTAACAAGAGAAAATGGACCCCAAAAGATGTTGTACAATTTGTCCTGAATACGCTGATACCCCATATGTGGGGGTAAACCATTGTTTGGGCGCATGACAGAGCTCGGAAGCGAAGGAGCACCATTTGACTTTTCAATGCAAAATTGACAGGAATTGAGATGGGACGCCATGTTGCGTTTGGAGAGCCCCTGATGTGCCTAAACATTGAAACCCCCCACAAGTGACACCATTTTGGAAAGTAGACCCCCTAAGGAGCTTATCTAGAGGTGTGGTGAGCACTTTGACTCACCAAGTGCTTCACAGAAGTTTATAATGCAGAACCGTAAAAATAAAAAATCATATTTTTTCACAAAAATTATCTTTTCGCCCCCAATTTTTTATTTTCCCAAGGGTAAGAAGAAATTGGACCCCAAAAGTTGTTGTACAATTTGTCCTGAGTACGCTGATACCCCATATGTTGGGGTAAACCACTGTTTGGGCGCATGGGAGAGCTCGGAAGGGAAGGAGCGCCGTTTGACTTTTCACTGCAAAATTGACAGGAATTGAGATGGGACGCCATGCTGCGTTTGAAGAGCCACTAATGTGCCTAAACATTGAAACCCCCCACAAGTGACACCATTTTGGAAAGTAGACCCCCTAAGGAAATTATCTAGAGGTATGGTGAGCACTTTGACCCACCAAGTGCTTCACAGAAGTTTATAATGCAGAGCCGTAAAAATAAAACAAAAATTTTTTCCCACAAAAATTATTTTTTAGCCCCCAGTTTTGTATTTTCCCGAGGGTAACAGGAGAAATTGGACCCCAAAAGTTGTTGTCCAATTTGTCCTGAGTACGCAGATACCCCATATGTGGGGGGGGAACCACTGTTTGGGCGCATGGGAGGGCTCGGAAGGGATGGAGCGCCATTTGGAATGCAGACTTAGATGGAATGGTCTGCAGGCGTCACATTACGTTTGCAGAGCCCCTAATGTACCTAAGTAAAAAAAACCACAAGTGACACCATTTTGGAAAGTAGACCCCCTAAGGAACTCATCTAGTTGTGTTGTGAGAGTTTTGAACTCTCAAGTGTTTCACTACAGTTTATAACGCAGAGCCGTGCAAATAAAAAATATTTTTTTTTTCCACAAAAATTATTTTTAGCCCCCAGTTTTGTATTTTCCCAAGGGTAACAGGAGAAATTGTACCCCAAAAGTTGTTCTCCAATGTGTTCCAAGTACGCTGATAGCCCATATGTTGGGGTAAACCCCTTTTTGGGCGCATGGGAGAGCTCGGAAGGGAAGGAGAACTGTTTTACTTTTTCAACGCAGAATTGGCTGAAATTGAGATCGGACGCCATGTCGCGTTTGGAGAGCCCCTGATGTGCCTAAACAGTGGAAACCCCCCAATTATAACTGAAACCCTAATCCAAACACACCCCTAACCCTAATCCCAACGGTAACCCTAACCACACCTCTAACCCAGACACACCCCTAACCCTAATCCCAACCCTATTCCCAACCGTAAATGTAATCCAAACCCTAACCCTAACTTTAGCCCCAACCCTAACTGTAGCCTTAACCCTAGCCCCAACCCTAGCCCCAACCCTAACCCTAGCCCTAACCTTAACCCTAGCCCTAACCCTAGCCCTAACCTTAGCCCTAACCCTAACCCTAGCCCTAACGGGAAAATGGAAATAAATACATTTTTTAAATTTTTGAATTTTTCCCTAATTAAGCGGGTGATGAAGGGGGGTTTGATTTACTTTTATAGCGGCTTTTTTAGCGGATTTTTATGATTGGCAGCCGTCACACACTGAAAGACGCTTTTTATTGCAAAAAATATTTTTTGCGTTACCACATTTTGAGAGCTAAAATTTTTCCATATTTGAGTCCATAGAGTCATGTGAGGTCTTATTTTTCGCGGGACGAGTTGCCGTTTTTATTGGTAACATGTTCGGGCACGGGAGATTTTTTGATCGCTTTTTATTCCGATTTTTGTGAGGCAGAATGACCAAAAACCAGCTATTCATGAATTTCTTTTGGGGGAGGCGTTTATACCGTTCCGTGTTTAGTAAAATTGATAAAGCAGTTTTATTCTTCGGGTCAGTACGATTACAGCGATACCTCATTTATATCTTTTTTTTATGTTTTGGCGCTTTTATACGATAAAAACAATTGTATAGAAAAAATAATTATTTTGGCATCGCTTTATTCTGAGGACTATAACTTTTTTATTTTTTCGCTGATGATGCTGTATGGCAGCTCGTT
Source organism: Ranitomeya variabilis (assembly GCF_051348905.1). Taxonomy (NCBI): domain Eukaryota; kingdom Metazoa; phylum Chordata; class Amphibia; order Anura; family Dendrobatidae; genus Ranitomeya; species Ranitomeya variabilis. Next base: position 245,810,840 of record NC_135234.1, read on the forward strand.
TTTTGCGGGACAAGATGACGTTTTCATCGGTACCATGGTTACTTATATCCGTCTTTTTGATCGCGTGTTATTCCACTTTTTGTTTGGCTGTATGAGAATAAAGCGTTGTTTTTTGCCTCTTTTTTTTTTTTTTTTTTTACAGTGTTCACTGAAGGGGTTAACTAGTGATACAGTTTTATAGGTGGGGTCGTTACGGACGCGGCGATACTAAATATATGTACTTTTATTGTTTGATTTTTTTTTTATTTAGATAAAGAAATGTATTTATGGGAATAATATATTTTTTTTCTTTATTTAGGATTTTTTTTTTCTTTTTTTTTTTTACACATGTGGGAATTTTTTTTAAAACTTTTTTACTTTGTCCCGGGGGGGACATCACAGATCGATGATCTGACAGTTTGCACAGCACTCTGTCAGATCACCGATCTGACATACAGCCGTGCAGGCACTGCAAGCTTACCAGCGCCTGCATGGCACCCGGAAGTAATCCCTGCAGGACCCGGATGCAGCACCGCAGCCATTTTGGATCCGGGGCCTGCAGGGATAGGAGGTAAGAGACCCTCGCAGCAACGCGATCACATCGCGTTGCTCTGGGGGTCTCAGGGAAGCCCGCAGGGAGCCCCCTCCCTGCGCGATGCTTCCCTGTACCGCCGGCACACTGCGATCATGTTTGATCGCGGTGTGCCGGGGGTTAATGTGCCGGGGGCGGTCGGTGACCACTCCTGGCAGATAGTGCCGGATGTCAGCTGCGATAGGCAGCTGACACCCGGCCGCGATCGGCCGCGCTCCCCCCGTGAGCGCGGCCGATCGTGCTGGATGTACTATTCCGTCATTGGGAATTAGGGCCCACCCCACATGGACGGAATAGTACGTCCAATGGCAGAAAGGGGTTAAACATTCCAAAAGTTCCTGTGAAACACCTGAAGGGTTAATAAACTTCTTGAATGTGGTTTTGAGCACCTTGAGGGGTGCAGTTTTTACACTTGGGTATTTTCTATCATATAGACCCCTCAAAGTGACTTCAAATGTGATGTGGTCCCTAAAAAAAAATGGTGTTGTAAAAATGAGAAATTGCTGGTCAACTTTTAACCCTTATAACTCCCTAACAAAAAAAAAAATTGTTCCAAAATTGTGCTGATGTAAAGTAGACATGTGGGAAATGTTACTTATTAAGTATTTTGTGTGACATATCTCTGTGATTTAAGGGCATGAAAATTCAAATTTGGAAAATTGCTAAATTTTCGCCAAATTTCAGTTTTTTACACAAATAAACTCAAGTAATGTCAAGGAAATTTTACCACTAACATGAAGTACGATATGTCCCTAGAAAATAATGTGAGAATCCCCGGGATCCATTGAAGTGTTCCAGATTTATAACCTCATAAAGAGACAGTGGTCAGAATTGTAAAAATTGGCCCGGTCATTAACATGTAAACCACCCTTGGGGGTAAAGGGGTTAAAAACTTGGGGCTAAAACAACATTTTAGTGGTAAAAATGTAATTTTTTCTTCACCGCCCAATGGCATAAAATTCAGTGAGGCACATGTGGTGATAATATGCTCACTGCACCCCTAGACAGGTACGGACTGGGACTGAAATTCAGCCCTGGCATTTAAAATCACACAGGCCCATGCCGTCTCCGCCCCCGAGCATCAGATGTTGATATATTACTAATATTACCCAGGATTGAAGAAAGCAAGATTTACTACAAGGCAAATATTTCTAATGATACCCGTGGTCTGCTCGGATAAGTGACGGAGTCAGCGACTTTGTGCTCAGTCACAACTTTTAACAGTACGGGTGTCTTGAGAACACCAATTCTGTTAACAACATAGCAGATAATGCAGCCCACAACCAGACAGGCCCTTCTGGCATTTGCCAGATGGCCAGTCCGGCCCTGCCCCTACATGAATTCTTTGAGAAGTGTAGTTTGTAAAATGGGGTCACTTATTGAGGGGTTCTTCCAATGTGACATTGGACTTTCAAGCTATTCCAGCAAAATCTAAACTCCAGGTGTGGCTATGGTGAAGAAGCATCTTCGTGGGCTCTGCTAACCCTAGTGCCAAAAATCTGATATACCAGGGATAAATCCTGCTTCTCATGTCGAGGAAGAGAACCAAAGCCAGTATCCATTTTACCAGTTCACGACAAACTTCCGGTCACTCAAACTTGGGGCACCTCTTTCAGACCAAAAAATGGGGAATGGTGTCTTTGCACACTTCTGTAATGGTAACTGATCTTCCTGAGTTGCTGCAGATATGAGGCTCAACATCCAAAGCCCTGGGGGCAGGGAAAATGCTAACCGGGACTGACTTATCGAGACCTAAACCATAGGACAACCCGGGCCATGCCATAGGACAGCCCGGCCCATGCCTAAGCCACTGCTTAGGCAAAATGAAGACCGCGCTCACGGGATATATTTAAAATGGTTTATTTTAGCCTACGCGTTTCAAGAGCGTTCCTGCTCTCTTCCTCAGGGCATGTAATACAACACAATATGGAGTATATTTATAGAAAAGACAGGAAGGGGAGGGGCGACAATGCCCCTATATTATAGTACTTGAACTAGTTAAAAACATATATATATGGTAATACAAAGGCAATACACATTAATATCAATAACCTAAAACGAAAATTTATTAAAAAGACAAATAGAAACATGAAAAGATGAAAAAAATTATTAAAATAAATAAAAAATAAACTGGGAGCTGAGTATAAAAAGGCAGGGATCTCAGGTAGCACAACAAGTATTCGAACCGGGGACCCTTGTATGGTAATTCTATTATTTACGCTCCTCAAGTCATTGTGCCACCGGTTCCTGATAGGTTAGAGGATGTCTGCTATTACATTTAGCCCTTCAGGTTCAAGGGAATTCAAGGTGTATATCCAATAAATTTCTTTCCTATTAAGTGACTGTGTACGATTAGAAACATGTGCAGGAACGTGATCAATGGGGTGAACACGAAATAATAAAGGATTACAATTATGTGCGATATTGAAATGTCTAGAAAGACCATGTTTTAGATAACCTGTTTTAATATTGTGTCGGTGTGAGTTCATACGGAGGTGGAGTGGTTGTGTAGTCCTACCAACATATATCTTGTTGCAAGGACAAGTGATAATGTAAATAACAAAGGAAGTGGTGCAGGTGAAGACATGACTGATTGGAAAAGAATAAGGAAAGGAAGGATGTTTGAATCCTGTACTGGTATGGGCTATAATACCACAACATAGACATTTTTTGTGAAAACATTTAAAAATCCCTGGTTTTTGTGCAACAAATGATTTTTTTCTTTCATCAAGAAGTCTGCTGGGAGCCAATTTGTTTTTCAGGCTTGGTGCTCTCCTAAAAATAATTTTAGGATGTTGTGGCACCAGTTTACCAAGTATTTTATCCTCTCTTATTATATGCCATAATTCATTAATAGATTTTTTAATAAATTTGTGGTCAGTACTGAATGTGGTTAAAAAACTACAGGTGTATTCATCTAAATTAGCTGCAGTGTCACCTTTTTCTTTTTTTAATAACATTTCTTGATTAAAATTCTTAAAAACGTGTTCGATTGCTCTGTTTACCAACTCCCTGGGGTATTTTTGTGCTAAAAACTTATTTTTTAAAACCTCCGATTGATCCTTAAAATCACTATCAGAAGAACAATTTCTCCTAATACGCATGAACTGGCTTTTTGGAATATTACAAAGCCATTTATCAAGATGGTTGCTATTATAATGAACATAGCTATTACTATCTACTTTTTTAAAAAAGTTCTTTGTATGAATTTCACCATCCACAATAAAGAATATCACATCTAGATAATTGATAGCAGTTTTATTAAAAACGGAAGTAAAATCGAGACCCCAGGGGTTGTTTTTCAGCTCTGATATTAAAAATTCAGGAGGTTTAAAAGTTGTATCCCAAATAAAAACAAGGTCATCAATATAACGTCCATAAAAAACCATACAATCAGTAAAAGCACTATTATAAATAAAGGAATTCTCAAAATGACCCATAAATAAATTAGCATAAGTTGGTGCTACCCGAGATCCCATTGCTGCACCACGTGTCTGGTGGTACAGTTCACCCAAGAAAGTAAAATAATTATTTTTTAAAATAAAACTCATTCCCGACATTAAAAATTGTTTTTGTTTGTCCGATAATCTCGGATCTGTATCCATAAATAATTTCATACTTTCAAGTCCAATTTCGTGTTTGATATTTGTATATAATGAGCAAACATCAACTGTAACAAATACATAACTATCTTTCCATTTAATATTTCTGATACGTCTGATCACATGTGCAGAATCCTTAAAGGGCCACTGTCACCCCCCCCCCAGGCGTTATAAACTAAAAGAGCCACCTTGTGCAGCAGTAATGCTGCAGTCTAACAAGGTGGCTCTTTTAGTTTTTGATTAAGTTATTACCGCAATAAAACGTTTTAAAAATTGGCCAAACGTACCAGCGATTGTACCGGGAGGCGGTCCGAAGCGTCCTCTATGAATCTTCAAACTGCCGTCACTCTTCTCTTCAGGGCCGATGGTACCCGCCCCCTTCGCGTTGTTGCTTCAAATCCGGCGCCTGCGCTGTGCGTGCCTGCCTGGGGCCTGCGCAGTCTTCTTTGGCCGTCATCACTCACACGCAGGGTGCCTGACTGTGTCTGTGCGGGCAGTGCGGCCGCCCTGTTACTGAATCCCCGCCCCGCACTGTGTTATTCATTATGCACACTGCGGGGCTGGCATTCCTGGGCATGCGCACTGCACTGCGCTGTTCAGGCCCTCCCCCAGCTCGGACGTTCTCCCTTGTCTGACGTTGCCCCTGCTCCCCCGCCTTCCGGCATTATTTTCGGCTGCCAGATTCCAAAATCTGGTGAGGATTAGTGTATATGGCGGCAAGCTGCTGTGTGCTTTGTCTCTCTCTATGTGTTTGTATGTTTTAATGCAAATGCATATTTACACCAGCAGCAATGAAAATTAGGTACTTGTGTGGGTGGCCATAAATTACAAAGCACTGATGATCAATACTGTTTTTTTGGGGAGCATTATAGGTTTACATTGCGTTCGGGCAATACGTTTTGCGAATATAGCTAGCGTATTGCACCAGCGCAATGTCTTTAGCGGGATTGCTTTTGCCGATCCCGCTATCGCAGATCCACAATCTGCGCTAGCGAGGAACGGAGCTGGGACGCTGAAAGCAGCATCTGAGGTCCGACTGAAAATAACGGCACATCGCAAGGGCGTGCCTAAAAAATGGCATGCGCTAGCGATGCGATCCAGATCCTAAACACATTGCCGTCAATGGGTGCGCTAACGGACCCGTTGCATGGCGTAACTTGCGACAATCACGCCATGCAGCGTACTCCTTTAGCGTTAACCCATTAACGCTTAGTGAACCTATTCGTAACGCACTGAACATCACTAAAGGAGGAGGGGTCTGCATTATACCACATCAAAGAACAATAAACGTTGAGGGGTGACCATTATTACACCGTACTGCAGATCAATGCACGGTCAGGGGTCTGCATTATTATACCGCACTGATCATCAATAAACGATGAGGGGGATCATTATTATTCCGCACTATAGATCTATAAACGGTCATGGTGGAGCATTGAGTGGAGCACTTAAATACGTGGCACTGAAATACGTGGCACTGAAATACGTGGCACTGAAATACGTGGCACTGAAATACGTGGCACTGAAATACGTGACACGTGGCACTGAAATACGTGGCACGTGGCACTGAAATACGTGGCACGTGGCACTGAAATACGTGGCACTGAAATACGTGGCACTGAAATACGTGGCACGTGGCACTGAAATACGTGGCACGTGGCACTGAAATACGTGGCACGTGGCACTGAAATACGTGGCATTGAAATACGTGACACGTGGCACTGAAATACGTGGCACGTGGCACTGAAATACGTGGCACTGAAATACGTGGCATTGAAATACGTGACACGTGGCACTGAAATACGTGGCACGTGGCACTGAAATACGTGACACGTGGCACTGAAATACGTGGCACGTGGCACTGAAATACGTGGCATTGAAATACGTGACACGTGGCACTGAAATACGTGGCACGTGGCACTGAAATACGTGGCACGTGGCACTGAAATACGTGGCATTGAAATACGTGACACGTGGCACTGAAATACGTGGCACGTGGCACTGAAATACGTGGCACGTGGCACTGAAATACGTGGCATTGAAATACGTGACACGTGGCACTGAAATACGTGGCACGTGGCACTGAAATACGTGGCACTGAAATACGTGGCATTGAAATACGTGACACGTGGCACTGAAATACGTGGCACGTGGCACTGAAATACGTGACACGTGGCACTGAAATACGTGGCACGTGGCACTGAAATACGTGGCATTGAAATACGTGACACGTGGCACTGAAATACGTGACACGTGGCACTGAAATACGTGGCACGTGGCACTGAAATACGTGACACGTGGCACTGAAATACGTGGCACGTGGCACTGAAATACGTGGCATTGAAATACGTGACACGTGGCACTGAAATACGTGGCACTGAAATACGTGGCACGTGGCACTGAAATACGTGGCACTGAAATACGTGGCACGTGGCACTGACGTGGCACTCAGTGCCACGTATTTCAGTGCCACGTGTCACGTATTTCAGTGCCACGTGCCACGTATTTCAGTGCCACGTATTTCAGTGCCACGTGTCACGTATTTCAGTGCCACGTGCCACGTATTTCAGTGCCACGTGTCACGTATTTCAATGCCACGTATTTCAGTGCCACGTGTCACGTATTTCAGTGCCACGTGTCACGTATTTCAGTGCCACGTGCCACGTATTTCAGTGCCACGTGTCACGTATTTCAATGCCACGTATTTCAGTGCCACGTATTTCAGTGCCACGTGCCACGTATTTCAGTGCCACGTGTCACGTATTTCAATGCCACGTATTTCAGTGCCACGTGCCACGTATTTCAGTGCCACGTGCCACGTATTTCAGTGCCACGTATTTCAGTGCCACGTGCCACGTATTTCAGTGCCACGTGCCACGTATTTCAGTGCCACGTGTCACGTATTTCAGTGCCACGTATTTCAGTGCCACGTATTTCAGTGCCACGTATTTCAGTGCCACGTATTTCAGTGCCACGTATTTAAGTGCTCCACTCAATTCTCCACCATGACCGTTTATAGATCTATAGTGCGGAATAATAATGATCCCCCTCACCGTTTATTGATGATCAGTGCGGTATAATAATGCAGACCCCTGACCGTGCATTGATCTGCAGTACGGTGTAATAATGGTCACCCCTCAACGTTTATTGTTCTTTGATGTGGTATAATGCAGACCCCTCCTCCTTTAGTGATGTTCAGTGCGTTACGAATAGGTTCACTAAGCGTTAATGGGTTAACGCTAAAGGAGTACGCTGCATGGCGTGATTGTCGCAAGTTACGCCATGCAACGTGTCCGTTAGCGCACCCATTGACGGCAATGTGTTTAGGATCTGGATCGCATCGCTAGCGCATGCCATTTTTTAGGCACGCCCTTGCGATGTGCCGTTATTTTCAGTCGGACCTCAGATGCTGCTTTCAGCGTCCCAGCTCCGTTCCTCGCTAGCGCAGATTGTGGATCTGCGATAGCGGGATCGGCAAAAGCAATCCCGCTAAAGACATTGCGCTGGTGCAATACGCTAGCTATATTCGCAAAACGTATTGCCCGAACGCAATGTAAACCTATAATGCTCCCCAAAAAAACAGTATTGATCATCAGTGCTTTGTAATTTATGGCCACCCACACAAGTACCTAATTTTCATTGCTGCTGGTGTAAATATGCATTTGCATTAAAACATACAAACACATAGAGAGAGACAAAGCACACAGCAGCTTGCCGCCATATACACTAATCCTCACCAGATTTTGGAATCTGGCAGCCGAAAATAATGCCGGAAGGCGGGGGAGCAGGGGCAACGTCAGACAAGGGAGAACGTCCGAGCTGGGGGAGGGCCTGAACAGCGCAGTGCAGTGCGCATGCCCAGGAATGCCAGCCCCGCAGTGTGCATAATGAATAACACAGTGCGGGGCGGGGATTCAGTAACAGGGCGGCCGCACTGCCCGCACAGACGCAGTCAGGCACCCTGCGTGTGAGTGATGACGGCCAAAGAAGACTGCGCAGGCCCCAGGCAGGCACGCACAGCGCAGGCGCCGGATTTGAAGCAACAACGCGAAGGGGGCGGGTACCATCGGCCCTGAAGAGAAGAGTGACGGCAGTTTGAAGATTCATAGAGGACGCTTCGGACCGCCTCCCGGTACAATCGCTGGTACGTTTGGCCAATTTTTAAAACGTTTTATTGCGGTAATAACTTAATCAAAAACTAAAAGAGCCACCTTGTTAGACTGCAGCATTACTGCTGCACAAGGTGGCTCTTTTAGTTTATAACGCCTGGGGGGGGTGACAGTGGCCCTTTAATATAGCTTCTCAATTGGGTAACATGTACCTGCATAATACTGTCTATATAGCTAGATAGGTTTGAAGTCAGGGAACCAATACTAGAAATAATGGGACGACCCGGGGGATTTTTTAGACTCTTGTGAATTTTAGGAATATGGTACATGAAAGGTACGCTTGGGTTTGTTATGGAAAGAAACTTGCTCTCGTTCTCATTTAAGACACCACTATCAAAAGCTTCCTTGATCATGAATTTATAGGCTTTTTGCATTTCTGAAAAAGGATCATTGGTTATTTTAGAATAAAAATCATGGTCAGACAATATATTATGGGCTTCTTTTATATAGTCACCACGGTCTTGCACCACTATACCACCTCCCTTATCCGCAGCTCTGATGACTATCTCTTTATTATTTTTAAGTTTTAAAAGAGACGCTTTCTCATCGGGTGTTAAATTCCCACCTTTTTTAGATTTTAACTTGCAATTTTTTTCAATATTATTAAATTTTTTAAGTAGTAAATTGGAAAATGTTTCCAAATGAGGACCCTTACTTTCTATCGGATAAAATTTGCTTTTTCGTTTGACATCCAAATGTAACCCTGTGAGTTCGGGTGTATTAGATGGTTCTACATTATCATTAATATTAGGCACACATTTTTTGATTTCATGGTGTCTCTTTAAAGTCAGTTTTCTAACAAACCTATGAACATCAAGAAATATATCAAGATTCTTACTGCCTGAATTGGGGCAATAAGATAGACCTCTAGATAAAAGGGTTAAATCTGTTACAGTCAATGCCAAGGAGGAAAGGTTGAAGACATTATTGGGTGTTATTGAGGATCGTTTTTGCCTTTTTTCTTTTCCTTTTCCTCTAGACCCTCTATATTTCCTTTTCTTTTTACTTGAGCCTTGCAGAAAAAATGAGGGATAGTTTTAGTGTTAGTGGTGTCTAGTATATCAAGAGAGGATTTACTGGTGGACGGAATAGAGCTATCCACCCTTGGAAGAAAAGGGACAGCTGCTGAAAGTCCTGCTGCTGAATTGTCAATAATGACAGATGTAGAATTAGTGGGAGCAGTAGCAGCTGAGGTGGTGTCAGTATTTTTGTGTGTTGGGTTTATACTTATATTATTAATCTTATTGTGAGAGTTAATCGTTATATCATCTAAATAAATCAGAGGTTCATCTGATTGTGAGACTTCATGAATGGAGAGATTTAATAAATCTTCATCAATATCATTTTTATAAACATCATTAGCATCAGTAATACTTATTTTTGGATCAAAAAGTGGTAATGTGAAGGAAGCTGACTCCCTTCTGTTCTTTAATACTAATTCAGCAGATTCAGATAAGGGTTTAGACATTTTTCCTTCAGCAGATTTCTCAAATTTTTCAATATTATTATCAATCAATTTGGTTAGATCTACAGTATGATAGTTCATGCTGCCCACATTTTTATTGTTTTGGCAAGGATTTTTTACATCCCCTGGGTTACTTCTCTTAAGTGCATGTTTGTGACTATTGACAAAAGTACGTGTGTAATTGTTAACTAGTGAAGGGGTTAATGTGGCAGGAATGCCCTCCTTTTTCTCACCCTCAATATGGGTGAATTCACTAGAATTAGAACCAAAATCGGTTCGGTCTCTAGTCAATTTTTTAGACCTCCTGATAATGGTATCGTGTTCAATTTTAGTTACGTTCGTAGATATACTGGAATTTATATTTCTATATAAGGGATGGTTTTTAAACCTAAATAATTCATTGCTGATTTTTTGCACCCTTAAGGCTGCTTGTTCAGCAAGGGTGGTTCTTTTCTTATATAAGCAGCTTAAGATTCTACGCATACAATCTGATAATATAGTGCTCCATTCATTATTTAAATCTTTGTCCGTTGGAAACGGACATCTGAGGTCTATACGTAATCCCCGTGGGCATATATGTTCATCAATATAAATATCAAGAAACCTTGCATCCAGGCTTTGATGAATTTCTTCCTTAATGTTCTCCTCTAAATTATGAAACAGTTTCTTCATAAGATTAGTATCTTCCTCTGAGAAATCCTGGGTGGTGGTAGTATCTGGCGGTATGGTGGTTTTGGACCCAACTGTTTGCAGGATCAGACGTTCTCTAGACAGGAGACGGTGCTGAAAGTATTCCATTGGTAGGAGTGGATCACAGCAAGAGGCAGCACTTGTGGGCGGTGAAATCACCTTATGCAGGAGGCCCGGCCAGGAGTCTCCAGCTATAACAGAAATAAAAAGAAAAAAAACACAAGGCGCCCCCAATGTGTCACACTGTATATAGATAAATACAGACTTGGTAGGGAATATGCTCACCTATTGCAGTTGTGAAAATGGGTCACAACTCCCATGCGGGTGTAACCGTAGCAGCAGGTCTCCACAGAAATCCAGGAGGATGTTGGGAGTAGTAGTCTTAGGCAAAATGAAGACCGCGCTCACGGGATATATTTAAAATGGTTTATTTTAGCCTACGCGTTTCAAGAGCGTTCCTGCTCTCTTCCTCAGGGCATGTAATACATAACACAATATGGAGTATATTTATAGAAAAGACAGGAAGGGGAGGGGCGACAATGCCCCTATATTATAGTACTTGAACTAGTTAAAAACATATATATATGGTAATACAAAGGCAATACACATTAATACCACTATGTTGTGAATTTGCTTTTTGGCTCCCTCTAGTGGTTACTAGTGATTTGACTCTGGGTATGTCAGTCATCCCTTGTATGCTCACCTGGGCCGTTAGTTCAGGGGTGTTGCTATATAAGCTCCCTGGACCTTCAGTTCAATGCCTGGCAACGTTGTAATCAGAGCTAATCTGTTGTGCTCTTGTCTACTGATCCTGGTTCCTGCTAGATTAAGCTAAGTCTGCTTTCTTGCTTTTTGCTATTTGTTTTTGTTTGCATTTTTGTCCAGCTTGTACATTATCTGTATCCTAATCTTGCTGGAAGCTCTAGGGAGGCTGGAGTTCTCCCCCCGGGCCGTTAGACGGTTCGGGGGTTCTTGAATTTCCAGTGTGGATTTTTGATAGGGTTTTTGTTGACCATATAAGTTATTTTACTACATTCTGCTATTAGTAAGTGGGCCTCTCTTTGCTAAATCTAGTTCATCTCTGTGTTTGTCATTTCCTCTTACCTCACCGTTATTATTTGTGGGGGGCTTGTATCCAACTTTTGGGGTCTATTCTCTGGAGGCAAGAGAGGTCTTTGTTTTCCTCTTCTAGGGGTAGTTAGTCCTCCGGCTGGCGCGACACATCTAGCGACCAACGTAGGCATGTTCCCCGGCTACTTCTAGTGTTGGCGTTAGGAGTAGATATATGGTCAACCCAGTTACCACTGCCCTATGAGCTGGATTTTTGTACTTCGCAGACTTACTTGTTCCTCTGAGACCCTCGCCATTGGGGTCATAACAGTTTGCCAGGCCAGTATTAAATGTTAAATGCATTGCAGAAGCGGGATTATAAGAAAGAAAATTCTGAGTTTTTTTTTCCTTTTTCTCATTTTTTTTTTTCTTTTCCCCTTTACCTCTGAGTGGCTTGTGTTTGCTGCAGACATGAATGTCCAGACCTTGATTACAGGTGTGGACCAGCTTACTGCTCGTGTGCAGGGCATACAAGATTATGTTTTCAGAAATCCTATGTCAGAACCTAAGATACCGATTCCTGAACTGTTTTCCGGAGACCGATTTAAATTTAGAAATTTCAGGAATAATTGTAAATTGTTTTTGTCCCTGAGACCCTGTTCATCTGGAGACTACGCTCAGCAAGTGAAAATTGTTATTTCTTTTTTACGGGGCGACCCTCAGGATTGGGCCTTCTCGCTGGCGCCAGGAGATCCGGCATTGGCTGATATTGATGCGTTTTTTCTGGCGCTCGGTTTGCTTTATGAGGAACCCAATCTTGAGATTCAGGCAGAAAAAGCCTTGCTGGCTATGTCTCAGGGCCAGGACGAGGCTGAAGTGTATTGCCAAAAATTTCGGAAATGGTCCGTGCTGACCCAGTGGAACGAGTGTGCATTGGCTGCAAATTTCAGAAATGGCCTTTCTGAAGCCATTAAGAATGTGATGGTGGGTTTTCCCATTCCCACAGGTCTGAATGATTCCATGGCCCTGGCAATTCAAATCGACCGGCGGTTGCGGGAGCGCAAAACCACAAATTCCCTCATGGTGTTGTCTGAACAGGCACCTGATTTAATGCAATGTGATAGAATCCTGACTAGAAATGAGCGGAAAATTCATAGACGCCAGAATGGCTTGTGTTACTACTGTGGTGATTCTACACATGTTATCTCAGCATGCTCTAAACGTCTTACTAGGGTTGTTAGTCCTGTCGCCATTGGTAATTTGCAACCTAAATTTATTCTATCTGTAACTTTGATTTGCTCACTGTCATCGTATCCTGTCATGGCGTTTGTAGACTCAGGTGCTGCCCTGAGTCTGATGGATCTGTCATTTGCCAAGCGCTGCGGTTTTGTTCTGGAGCCATTAGAAAATCCTATCCCTCTTAGGGGTATTGATGCTACGCCTTTGGCAAAAAATAAACCGCAGTTTTGGACACAGGTTACCATGTGCATGACTCCCGAACATCGGGAGGTGATACGTTTTCTTGTTCTGCATAAGATGCATGATTTGGTTGTTTTGGGTTTGCCATGGTTACAGACCCATAATCCAGTCTTGGACTGGAAGGCAATGTCGGTGTCAAGTTGGGGCTGCCATGGAATTCATGGAGATTCCCTGCCCTTGTCTATTGCTTCTTCTACGCCTTCGGAAGTTCCGGCGTATTTGTCTGATTATCAGGATGTCTTCAGCGAGTCTAAGTCCAGTGCACTGCCTCCTCATAGGGAATGTGACTGTGCAATAGATTTGATTCCTGGCAGTAAGTTTCCTAAGGGGAGACTGTTTAATTTGTCGGTACCTGAACATACCGCGATGCGTTCATATATCAAAGAGTCTCTTGAGAAGGGGCATATCCGTCCTTCTTCTTCCCCTCTTGGTGCGGGATTCTTTTTTGTGGCCAAAAAGGACGGATCTTTGAGGCCTTGTATTGACTATCGGCTTTTAAACAAGATCACTGTCAAATTTCAGTATCCTTTGCCGCTGTTGTCAGACTTGTTTGCCCGGATTAAAGGTGCCAGGTGGTTCACCAAGATAGACCTTCGTGGTGCGTACAACCTTGTGCGCATTAAGCAAGGCGATGAATGGAAAACCGCATTCAATACGCCCGAAGGTCATTTTGAGTACTTGGTGATGCCATTTGGGCTCTCTAATGCACCTTCAGTTTTTCAGTCCTTCATGCATGACATTTTCCGGAAGTATCTGGATAAATTTTTGATTGTTTATCTGGATGATATTCTCTTTTTTTCTGATGATTGGGACTCGCATGTGGAGCAGGTCAGGATGGTTTTTAAGATTTTGCGTGAAAATTCTTTGTTTGTTAAAGGCTCAAAGTGTCTCTTTGGTGTACAGAGGGTTCCCTTTTTGGGGTTCATTTTTTCCCCTTCTGCTGTGGAGATGGACCCAGTCAAGGTCCGAGCTATTCATGATTGGACTCAACCCTCGTCAGTTAAGAGTCTTCAGAAGTTCTTGGGTTTTGCTAACTTCTACCGTCGTTTTATCGCAAATTTTTCTAGCGTTGTTAAACCATTGACGGATATGACCAAGAAAGGCTCTGATGTAGCTAACTGGGCTCCTGCTGCCGTGGAGGCTTTCCAGGAGTTGAAACGCCGGTTTATTTCGGCGCCTGTTTTGTGCCAACCTGACACCTCACTTCCCTTTCAGGTGGAGGTGGATGCTTCGGAGATTGGGGCAGGGGCCGTTTTGTCGCAGAGAGGCCCTGGTTGCTCTACTATGAGACCTTGTGCCTTTTTCTCCAGGAAGTTTTCGCCGGCAGAGCGAAATTATGATGTGGGCAATCGGGAGTTGTTGGCCATGAAATGGGCATTTGAGGAGTGGCGTCATTGGCTCGAGGGTGCTAAGCATCGTGTGGTGGTCTTGACTGATCACAAAAATCTGATGTATCTCGAGTCTGCTAAACGCCTGAATCCTAGACAGGCCCGCTGGTCATTGTTTTTCTCCCGTTTTGACTTTGTGGTCTCGTATTTACCAGGTTCTAAGAATGTGAAGGCCGATGCTCTGTCTAGGAGCTTTGTGCCTGATGCTCCTGGAGTCGCTGAACCTGTGGGTATTCTTAAGGAAGGAGTTATCATGTCAGCTATTTCTCCTGATCTGCGGCGTGTGTTGCAGAGATTTCAGGCTGGTAGGCCTGACTCTTTTCCATCTGACAGATTGTTTGTGCCTGCTAAATGGACCAGCAGAGTCATTTCCGAGGTTCATTCCTCAGTGTTGGCAGGGCACCCGGGAATTTTTGGCACCAGAGATCTGGTGGCCAGGTCCTTTTGGTGGCCTTCCTTGTCAAGGGATGTGCGGTCATTTGTGCAGTCCTGTGGAACTTGTGCTCGAGCTAAGCCTTGCTGTTCTCGTGCCAGCGGGTTGCTCTTGCCCTTGCCTGTCCCGAAGAGACCTTGGACACACATCTCTATGGATTTCATTTCTGATCTTCCGGTGTCTCAGGGCATGTCTGTCATCTGGGTGATATGTGATCGTTTCTCCAAGATGGTCCATTTAGTTCCTTTGCCTAAGCTGCCCTCCTCTTCTGATCTGGTTCCTGTGTTCTTCCAGAACGTGGTTCGTTTGCACGGCATTCCTGAGAATATTGTGTCGGACAGAGGATCCCAGTTTGTTTCCAGGTTCTGGCGATCCTTTTGTGGTAGGATGGGCATTGATTTGTCGTTTTCGTCCGCTTTTCATCCCCAGACTAACGGACAAATGGAGCGAACTAATCAGACTCTGGAGGCTTATTTGAGGTGTTTTGTCTCTTCTGATCAGGATGATTGGGTGACCTTCTTGCCGTTGGCTGAATTTGCCCTTAATAATCGGGCTAGTTCCGCCACCTTGGTTTCGCCATTTTTCTGCAACTCTGGTTTCCATCCTCGTTTTTCCTCGGGACATGTGGAGCCTTCTGACTGTCCTGGGGTGGATTCTGTGGTGGATAGGTTGCAGCGGATCTGGAGTCATGTGGTGGACAACTTGAAGTTGTCACAGGAGAAGGCTCAGCGTTTTGCCAACCGCCGCCGCGGTGTGGGTCCCCGACTTCGCGTTGGGGATTTGGTATGGCTGTCTTCTCGATTTGTTCCTATGAAGGTCTCCTCTCCCAAATTTAAGCCTCGCTTCATTGGTCCTTACAAGATATTGGAAATTCTTAATCCTGTATCCTTTCGCCTGGATCTTCCTGTGTCCTTTGCCATTCACAACGTATTTCATAGGTCCTTGTTGCGGCGGTACGTTGTGCCTGTGGTCCCTTCTGCGGAGCCTCCTGCTCCGGTGTTGGTTGAGGGCGAGTTGGAGTACGTGGTGGAGAAGATCTTAGATTCTCGTCTCTCCAGGCGGAGGCTTCAGTACCTGGTCAAGTGGAAGGGCTATGGTCAGGAGGATAATTCCTGGGTGGTCGCCTCTGATGTGCATGCGGCCGATTTAGTTCGTGCCTTTCACGCCGCTCATCCTGATCGCCCTGGTGGTCTTGGTGAGGGTTCGGTGACCCCTCACTAAGGGGGGGGGGGTACTGTTGTGAATTTGCTTTTTGGCTCCCTCTAGTGGTTACTAGTGATTTGACTCTGGGTATGTCAGTCATCCCTTGTATGCTCACCTGGGCCGTTAGTTCAGGGGTGTTGCTATATAAGCTCCCTGGACCTTCAGTTCAATGCCTGGCAACGTTGTAATCAGAGCTAATCTGTTGTGCTCTTGTCTACTGATCCTGGTTCCTGCTAGATTAAGCTAAGTCTGCTTTCTTGCTTTTTGCTATTTGTTTTTGTTTGCATTTTTGTCCAGCTTGTACATTATCTGTATCCTAATCTTGCTGGAAGCTCTAGGGAGGCTGGAGTTCTCCCCCCGGGCCGTTAGACGGTTCGGGGGTTCTTGAAATTCCAGTGTGGATTTTTGATAGGGTTTTTGTTGACCATATAAGTTATCTTACTACATTCTGCTATTAGTAAGTGGGCCTCTCTTTGCTAAACCTAGTTCATCTCTGTGTTTGTCATTTCCTCTTACCTCACCGTTATTATTTGTGGGGGGCTTGTATCCAACTTTTGGGGTCTATTCTCTGGAGGCAAGAGAGGTCTTTGTTTTCCTCTTCTAGGGGTAGTTAGTCCTCCGGCTGGCGCGAGACATCTAGCGACCAACGTAGGCATGTTCCCCGGCTACTTCTAGTGTTGGCGTTAGGAGTAGATATATGGTCAACCCAGTTACCACTGCCCTATGAGCTGGATTTTTGTACTTCGCAGACTTACTTGTTCCTCTGAGACCCTCGCCATTGGGGTCATAACACACTAACCTAAATATCAATAACCTAAAACGAAAATTTATTAAAAAGACAAATAGAAACATGAAAAGATGAAAAAAATTATTAAAATAAATAAAAAATAAACACCACTAACTCTAAAAACTATCCCTCATTTTTTCTGCAAGGCTCAAGTAAAAAGAAAAGGAAATATAGAGGGTCTAGAGGAAAAGGAAAAGAAAAAAGGCAAAAACGATCCTCAATAACACCCAATAATGTCTTCAACCTTTCCTCCTTGGCATTGACTAACAGATTTAACCCTTTTATCTAGAGGTCTATCTTATTGCCCCAATTCAGGCAGTAAGAATCTTGATATATTTCTTGATGTTCATAGGTTTGTTAGAAAACTGACTTTAAAGAGACACCATGAAATCAAAAAATGTGTGCCTAATATTAATGATAATGTAGAACCATCTAATACACCCGAACTCACAGGGTTACATTTGGATGTCAAACGAAAAAGCAAATTTTATCCGATAGAAAGTAAGGGTCCTCATTTGGAAACATTTTCCAATTTACTACTTAAAAAATTTAATAATATTGAAAAAAATTGCAAGTTAAAATCTAAAAAAGGTGGGAATTTAACACCCGATGAGAAAGCGTCTCTTTTAAAACTTAAAAATAATAAAGAGATAGTCATCAGAGCTGCGGATAAGGGAGGTGGTATAGTGGTGCAAGACCGTGGTGACTATACAAAAGAAGCCCATAATATATTGTCTGACCATGATTTTTATTCTAAAATAACCAATGATCCTTTTTCAGAAATGCAAAAAGCCTATAAATTCATGATCAAGGAAGCTTTTGATAGTGGTGTCTTAAATGAGAACGAGAGCAAGTTTCTTTCCATAACAAACCCAAGCGTACCTTTCATGTACCATATTCCTAAAATTCACAAGAGTCTAAAAAATCCCCCGGGTCGTCCCATTATTTCTAGTATTGGTTCCCTGACTTCAAACCTATCTAGCTATATAGACAGTATTATGCAGGTACATGTTACCCAATTGAGAAGCTATATTAAGGATTCTGCACATGTGATCAGACGTATCAGAAATATTAAATGGAAAGATAGTTATGTATTTGTTACAGTTGATGTTTGCTCATTATATACAAATATCAAACATGAAATTGGACTTGAAAGTATGAAATTATTTATGGATACAGATCCGAGATTATCGGACAAACAAAAACAATTTTTAATGTCGGGAATGAGTTTTATTTTAAAAAATAATTATTTTACTTTCTTGGGTGAACTGTACCACCAGACACGTGGTGCAGCAATGGGATCTCGGGTAGCACCAACTTATGCTAATTTATTTATGGGTCATTTTGAGAATTCCTTTATTTATAATAGTGCTTTTACTGATTGTATGGTTTTTTATGGACGTTATATTGATGACCTTGTTTTTATTTGGGATACAACTTTTAAACCTCCTGAATTTTTAATATCAGAGCTGAAAAACAACCCCTGGGGTCTCGATTTTACTTCCGTTTTTAATAAAACTGCTATCAATTATCTAGATGTGATATTCTTTATTGTGGATGGTGAAATTCATACAAAGAAATTTTTTAAAAAAGTAGATAGTAATAGCTATGTTCATTATAATAGCAACCATCTTGATAAATGGCTTTGTAATATTCCAAAAAGCCAGTTCATGCGTATTAGGAGAAATTGTTCTTCTGATAGTGATTTTAAGGATCAATCGGAGGTTTTAAAAAATAAGTTTTTAGCACAAAAATACCCCAGGGAACTCGGTAAACAGAGCAATCGAACACGTTTTTAAGAATTTTAATCAAGAAATGTTATTAAAAAAAGAAAAAGGTGACACTGCAGCTAATTTAGATTAATACACCTGTAGTTTTTTAACCACATTCAGTACTGACCACAAATTTATTAAAAAATCTATTAATGAATTATGGCATATAATAAGAGAGGATAAAATACTTGGTAAACTGGTGCCACAACATCCTAAAATTATTTTTAGGAGAGCACCAAGCCTGAAAAACAAATTGGCTCCCAGCAGACTTCTTGATGAAAGAAAAAAATCATTTGTTGCACAAAAACCAGGGATTTTTAAATGTTTTCACAAAAAATGTCTATGTTGTGGTATTATAGCCCATACCAGTACAGGATTCAAACATCCTTCCTTTCCTTATTCTTTTCCAATCAGTCATGTCTTCACCTGCACCACTTCCTTTGTTATTTACATTATCACTTGTCCTTGCAACAAGATATATGTTGGTAGGACTACACAACCACTCCACCTCCGTATGAACTCACACCGACACAATATTAAAACAGGTTATCTAAAACATGGTCTTTCTAGACATTTCAATATCGCACATAATTGTAATCCTTTATTATTTCGTGTTCACCCCATTGATCACGTTCCTGCACATGTTTCTAATCGTACACAGTCACTTAATAGGAAAGAAATTTATTGGATATACACCTTGAATTCCCTTGAACCTGAAGGGCTAAATGTAATAGCAGACATCCTCTAACCTATCAGGAACCGGTGGCACAATGACTTGAGGAGCTTAAATAATAGAATTACCATACAAGGGTCCCCGGTTCGAATACTTGTTGTGCTACCTGAGATCCCTGCCTTTTTATACTCAGCTCCCAGTTTATTTTTTATTTATTTTAATAATTTTTTTCATCTTTTCATGTTTCTATTTGTCTTTTTAATAAATTTTTGTTTTAGGTTATTGATATTAATGTGTATTGCCTTTGTATTACCATATATATATGTTTTTAACTAGTTCAAGTACTATAATATAGGGGCATTGTCGCCCCTCCCCTTCCTGTCTTTTCTATAAATATACTCCATATTGTGTTATGTATTACATGCCCTGAGGAAGAGAGCAGGAACGCTCTTGAAACGCGTAGGCTAAAATAAACCATTTTAAATATATCCCGTGAGCGCGGTCTTCATTTTGCCTAAGACTACTACTCCCAACATCCTCCTGGATTTCTGTGGAGACCTGTTGCTACGGTTACACCCGCATGGGAGTTGTGACCCATTTTCACAACTGCAATAGGTGAGCATATTCCCTACCAAGTCTGTATTTATCTATATACAGTGTGACACATTGGGGGCGCCTTGTGTTTTTTTTTCTTTTTAAGCCACTGCTTGGGACTTCCTGGAGAGGGGCGAGACTGTGGCAATGCAACTTCATACTACCACTCAGTCTCCCCCTAACTCGTTCTCTATGATGCAGTCAGAAATACAGCACCTCTGGGAGATGATCCAAGCTCTGCTGACCAAGCAGGACCTGGACACTCTAATATCTAGGGTGGAGGCATCTCGGGTAATATCGACACCTTAGCAGCACAAACTGCCTAATTCGAAGGCTACCTCTTCTCTTCCTGAGTTTCTGCCTTATACTATGGTCACGCTGTCAGTATTTGGTCAGTATTTCACATCAGTATTCGTTAGCCAAAACCAGGAGTGGGTCAAAAATACAGACTTGGTGACATGTTTCTATTATAGCTTTCCCCTCTGTTTGTTCCACCCCTGGTTTTGGCTTACAAATACTGATGTAAAATACTGACCACATACTGATAGTGTGACTGTAGCCTTAGAGAGAGAAGACTCCTGCTCTCAGTCACATATACAATCACTGACAATGCTGGTCGACAACCAAGAAAGCTGGGGCAGACTAAACAATATCCTGAGAGGGTTACCTCTGATAATTTTATTACAAATGGTAACTTCTCTCTTTAACCTGGTATCACAGAGGCACATTGAGGCTACCTTCTCTATCGATAGAATACATCGTGTGTCTTGTGCTGGTCCTCTATATGCCTCCAACCCATATGATATCCTTTGTAGACTTCATTATTATACCAATAAATAATACTCCGACATCCCTGGTCTCATAGGGCCGTGGTGATGAATGGAGCTGAAATCCTTTTGTTTCCTGATATTTCCAGCTGCATTCTTAACATGAGAAGGCAGCTTCAGCCCCTTCTACATCAGATCGAAAACAATGATGCCTCGTAGCGATGGGACCACCCCATTTGATTGTGAGGAAAAATGGTGCACATTACTTTCTAAAAAAAACCAAAAAGTGGACAGGCTATTGCAGTTGCCACAAAGAAAGAGAAGAAAGGATCCCCAGAGTACACAACATTTGTCACCGAAGGGAACTAACTCCCATCTCCATCAACTCATTTTACCGGATCTCCCAACAGAACTATGAAGACACTACATCAGTTTCATATCCTGCTTTGGACATCCCTCCAGAAACATGACTGCGGTGCTATTTTCTTTCAACTCTGACCTGTATTATTTGTTCTTAATGTCCATATAAGGGAATTCATCACTGCTCTATTATGTGTACTTCCCTGTATAAGAATCTAAATATGTTAGAGTATTTCATATTTTTACGGTTTATTTGATTTCATATCTCATGTAACTAAAATTAGTACCTCCCTCTTCTACTTTCTAGGAATTATATTGTAATAAATATTGTTTAATCCCTGCTTGTGGTCAGCGCAGAACAGCCCCATGGTTTTCTGCGCTTCCCTCTGCTCTTCACTGGTTATTTGGGAGTATAGTTAACCAGACATCTGCTTGGGATCAAGTGTCCTCCTGCTTGACCTTTTCCTTTCTTCCTGTCACAGATTTACCGTGACAGAGAGGAGCCAGAAGACGGCAGCGTCTGATTTCTTCTACTCCTGCACTGATTAGAAGCACTTCACCTTCATATTTAACGGTGCAGGTTTCTTTAGCAGTGCAGGAGTTAATCTGCTCAGTTGAGAGCTCCTGGTAGCTTTCCTGCATTAAGGCTCAGCTGTTCACTGTTAGCCATTCTCATCTCTTATATAATCTGGGCCCTGGCTAGCTCTCTTTGCCAGAGATAACTTTTGCTACATGGCTGGAGACTGTTGGTGGTTGTTATTTGAGAAAGCGTGTGGTGGATTTATCTGTGACTGTTGCTAGGTTTTGAGTGTGATAATTCCCCTTCTCCTACTTTGATTTAACCCCATCCTCCCCTCCCCAGTGCATTCCTCTGTTATTTGTGAGTACATTTGTATGATTGTTATTTTTTATTATCTCTGTTCGTATTACTTTGTTAGTCTGGTTAGTGTATTACGGTATACTACTACTTTCCTCTTCCCTGGGTGGGAGAAGGGTACAGACTGAGGGCAGATTCAGGAGCTAAGGCAAGGTACGTAACCCCGGCATCTTCACCATAAGTTAACCAGGAAAGAAGGCGAGTTAGGGTGCCCCTAGCGTTAGGGACAGGGAAGGAGCCCCTGATCGCGGGACACCTAACAACATAGTTGTGACAGTTTCTTTTCTACAGGAGACTCATCTTTGCTTAGACATACCCTATAAACTTTCTAGGCAATTGTTCCCTACAGCATATCATTGCTACTCACCGGACTCCAAATCTCATGGCACCAGTATGGCGTCTCATGTACATTACCTTGGAAACGTATTGAACTTCGCAGGGATAGAGTGGGTAGAATGTTCTTGATTAAGGCTGATTGTTGACCTTCGCATCATTATATCTGCCGAATGTTGGTCAGATTTCCACTTCATCTGATTTTCTGGAGTATGTAGACTAGTTTGCTAAGGGTACTTTGGTCCTGGGGAAGATTTTAACATCGCTTTAGATCCCCACTTGACACTTCATCTGGGTCTTTGGCTTTATTTTCGTCAGCCTTACATAGATTTAGATGGCTTCTCCATGACCATCAGCTTCTTGAATCTTGGCGTCTCCTTCACTTAGGTGATAGAGACTTTTCCTTTTATATTTACGTGGATTGGCCAATATCAGATTTTCAAAATGTACATCCTCCCGGGAATCCTGTACCTTCTACAAACTCTTCTCTTCAAAATGCCTTTATTTGGGATAAAAAGACAGCTAGACTTAAATGTTCAATTCTGTGCAAACCAAAAGATGGAGGTGGCATCGGCCTCTTCACTATCAAGTCCTGTCATCTGGCAAGTCATCTTACGCGAATGGTTGACTGGTATAGAAACAGACAAAGCATGGTTACAAATAGAGCAAAGACCCTTTCCATTAGATACCTTACCGTGGTCCGCCCCCTCCATACCTAATTTCATGATAGTACACCTGACTATTGGCCCTACTCCAAGCTTTTGTTGTAATACTGCCTTACATGCAGTTGCAATTTCTCAATACTCAACCTTAACTTCAATATGTAGTCATCCGAAGTTTTAACAAAGTTTATCTGACCCGGTTTGTAAGTTGTGGATTACTGCTGGAATGGATCCTGTTGGGAGTTTTGGTGATGGTGGCGACTGGCCCTCCTTTGAACAATTACTAAGTTGAACAGATTCGCCTAGGGCGTTGGAGATGCATGCAACTAAAACATTTTCTGGGCAAATTCCCTTCTAAATCTAGTTTCCTGCAAACTAAGATGCTATTTGAAATGACCTGTCTTGGCTTGACTCCATTTAGACACACTCTTTCTAGGACCTGTTCATTGTTGATCTCCCTCCTGGACCTATCGCCTCCTCTGGTTTTTCTAAAATGGGAAGACTTATACATTGATCTTACTTTCTGAACAAAGAGCCCCAATCTTCTCTCTCTTAAAGCTTCTGTCAGTTTCAGCTTTCAGGAGGCGGGTTATAAGCTACTCTACCATTGGTATAGAGTTCCTACTTGTCTGCATGCTCTTTTCCCACATCTGATCCTACATGGTGGAGATGTGACGAGGCAGAATAGTCATTCTGCCACATTTTCTAGACTTGTAAAATACTCTTCCCATTTTGATCAGGAATTAAGGATATTATACGAAAAGTCACAGGATTTGCCAGAGAGTTGGGTCCGGTCTGGTACTGTTCTTACTTCATTACTGCGAGTTTCCTGTTCCTCCTTATACAAATGTTATTTATTAAAATTCCTGATAATGGCTGCACATGTCTGCATCCCAATATTATGGGAAAAAAAGGTTTGTCCCCCTGGCTGGCAAAGGTTAAGGATATTATGCATATTGAAGATTTAACCTTTTCCATCCATGATGCGTACACAAAATTTCGAAACACCTGGTTTTACTGGATGGAATTTCAACAGACTACCTTGATATGTTGTATTATCTCTTGGGAAGATTTATTTGCATGAACCTTCTTTCTCTGAGTCTTTGACTTTACAGGTCTATCCCACCCACTTTCCCCCTTTTTCATTCCCCTTCCTCCCCCTCCTTCCTAACCTTGCATATTTCCCCCCACCCCTTCTCTTCTACCTTTCTTCAAAAAAATTGTAAAAAAAACTTAGGCTGGACATATGGTTTCACAGTTGAAAGTGAATACCTTTGTCTTTATTACTTTTGTGCTTATTCCTTTTTTTTCACAACTATCATTTTTTATTCAGCTTCTTTGTATTGTAGCGTGGCTAAAGGTTGTATAGTCGATGGGAGGTATGTATCACAGAGAAGGTTTGTCGCTGTGATGTAACCCGGAGTGTTTTCTTTAATGCAATTAAAGCAATGAGGAATTGTTTGGTATATTTGGGTCCGGGTTACGGGTAGCTATGAGAGATGGGAGGGTCTGGCTACCCATATACCTCACCCCTGGGTAAGGGGCATAACCATGCCTATCTATGTTTGTTTCAGGACCTGTGGTGATGTCAGAACCACATGTCTAATCATGTGACAGGTGCCTGGGTGTGGTTTCAGGCTACATAATGGAGGTGTGTTTGGCACATGCTGGTGAGTGTTTGGAAGTCTGTCAGAGTGGACACACTTCCATGTGTCGGCTGGACACTGTAGAGTGACCTGTGTGTTGGACGGTTCCAAGTGGGGACAGACGTCCTGGAAGCACACAGAGACCATATTTAGGCTGGAGAGCCTACGTGCTGGACATGGCACAGCCTGTATGCCTACAGGTCTGAGGGAGAGCGGAGCTCTACTATGGACACTGAGGCCTTATCCGTCTGATGTAAGACTGTTTACCTTTGTTTTGCTGACTTAAATGGTTTATGGAGTCAATAAACCTACAATTGGTGTTTCGGATGCGGGCAAAGATCCAGGAGCACATGTTGCAGCGCTGGCTGGGCTGAGCCAAGAAGAGTGGACGGTCTTGAAAACCGTGAGTAAATACTGACCGGGGTCAGTGAGAATTGTTATTGGTGGGATACCTTTGAGGAGAAGAGGGTCCCAGGAACCTGTGCGGCAATGACGGGTAACGGTCTTGAAAACCGTGTGTAAATACTGACCGGGGTCAGTGAGAAAACTGTTGTGTCTGGGCACCTCTGAGGCCGAGTGGTGTCCAGGAACCCGTGAAGTTGCCAACGGGTGACGGTCTGAAAACCGTGCATTGTACTTGCAGCGCCCCAGAGTCCTGGTCGTTGCAGTACTGTGGCTCCGCCGCTAAGGGGGGCTATGGTACGTCTGATGGCACTGAAGGAGTTCATCTGACCAGGTATCACATACACCAATACATTTCACAGTCTGGCCTCCAGGGGGAGCTAAGGGTACTATTCATTAGGCCACTCCTCACAGTCTGGTAAAACTGGGGGTTAGGCAGGAAGTTAGAAAGAAAGCTGACTGGGTTGGAACCAGGCAACACCTTGTGGCAGAGGGTGTTGTAGGGGAAGATTCGGTAGGGTCCCTGTCAGGGGTGGGATCCTGACAGAGGCCTGGCAATCAGAGAGAAAGCTACGGGACTGCGCCTGCACTTCATAGCGGCAGTGCCCTAAGAAAGGACAAGAAGTGAGATTTATTGTGCTGAGTGAGAAACGAGATCAACGCAACAGGGAGAAATACCAGTAGGAGTCGTGCTGTTAGACCAAGGCAACATCCTACTGAGGCGTAAATAACCGGTGGCCGGAACGCCAAGGAAGTACAGAGCTCTAACCATTACTTCAAACCAACGGCAGGGCAGAGAGCTATAGGCTGGCTGCCTCACCTACGCAGACATAGGGGGCAACCTTTGGAGAGGGGCGACTCTAGGGTCCCGGAAGAGCTCCGAGCCTTCCCGTCATACGGGTGCGTCCTACCGTAAGATCTGGGGGACGAGAATAAGAAGAACATCAGAATCGAGTTGTTGTGAGGGAACACGAGGAACAGACACAACAGTTGTGGGGACTATCCCGTAAGCACAGCAGGGGAGGACCACAACACACAAGCGCTAGAAGGAAGGCACAGATTTCCACCTGCAACGGGAACTCTGAAGGTGCCATCGGACCGGCCAGACTTGCGCAGCCCGGTTAACCGTATTCCGGACTGAGGACCCAGAAGCCTTCAGTAAAGAGGTAAAGAGACTGCAACCTGGTGTCCTCGTTATTTACTGCACCGCACCACTACCACCACTACCACCATCCACACCTATTATTTGGGGCGCCCCTCAGCAGGGTCACGGACCGGGCCTAGCCACCATGACAACCCCAGAGCAGAGACTCAGAGGCCCGGTACTGGGTACCCCTCGGCCCTGCGGCAGTGGGGGCGCTGTTGTGAACTCTATTTCTGGGCTCCCTCTAGTGGTCACAAGCGGTACTGTGTAGTGTTGTCTTTCTGCAGGTTGGCTTCATCAGCTGGTTCGTTATCCTTGGTTGGTTTTCTATTTAGCCCACCTGGATACTCAGTTCCTTGCCTGCTATCAATGTATTCAGTGCTCTTCAGATTCCGTGTGTCTACCTTGCTCCCAGTCTCTCCAAGACAAGCTAAGTTTTTGTTTGATCATTTTTTGATTATCAGTGTTCATTATGTTTTTAGTCCAGCTCGCTAAAATGTGATTTCTTCGCTTGCTGGTCGCTCTAGGGGACTGAGTTTCTCCCCCCACACCGTTAGTTGGTGTGGGGGTTCTTGAAATCTCAGAGTGGATATTTTGTAAGGGTTTTTTACCGACCGCATAGATTCCCTTTTCTATTTTCTGCTATCTAGTATTAGTGGGCCTCATTTGCTGAATCTGCTTTCACCCCTGTGTATGTGCCTTCCTCTTACCTCACCGTTATTATTTGTTGGGGGCTTCTATATCTTTGGGGATTATTTCTCTGGACGCAAGAGAGGTCTTTCTTTCTCTCTAGGGGTAGTTAGTTCCTTAGGCTGGCTCGAGACGTCTAGGAATTCAAGCACGTTCACCGGCTACTTCTAGTGTGTTTGGTTAGGTTCAGATTTGCGGTCAGTCCAGCTTGCCACCTCCCTAGAGCTTGTCCTATGTTTGTTACTTAGCTGGAGTAATTTGTGATCCTCAACCACTAAGGATCATAACAGGGCGCTGCATACTGACCGGGGTCAGTGAAAAACTATGTTTGGGCTGTGTGTAAAGCCGGGTGCGTAACAGACCGGAGTCTGTGGTGTTCTGACCGGGGTCAGTGAGAGACTGCGTTTTTTTTCCTGAGAGTCAGCTTGCTGTGGCTCGGTGAGGTCACGAGGTTTGCTGTGGCTCGG
Organism: Ranitomeya variabilis; assembly: GCF_051348905.1. NCBI lineage: Eukaryota > Metazoa > Chordata > Amphibia > Anura > Dendrobatidae > Ranitomeya > Ranitomeya variabilis. The sequence continues at coordinate 245,838,064 of NC_135234.1, forward strand.
TGGGGTCACGAAGGTGACAAGCGGCTTGCTGTGGATCGGCGGGTCCACGAAGGTGACAAGCGGCTTGCTGTGGATCGGCGGGTCCACGAAGTCTGCGGTTGAGCTGTGCAGCGCGGTTGCAGCAAAGAGAAAAGAGAAAAAAAAAAGACATTGCTGGTTTAGAGTGTGCAGACTCTTAAAGGGCCAGAGTCACATTGGTGTGCTGGGCGATCTGGGGCCTGAGAGTGCTGTGGGAAGTCCACAGGGTGTACCCCAGAGTGGGGTGGTGTCCCTAAAAGTGGGGTGGAGTCCCAAAATGGAGCGGTGATCCCAAATAATTATGGCTGGCCAAAAAGGGGCTGCGTCTCAAAAGGGGGTAGTTGCCCAAAAGGGGGTGGAGTCCCTAAAAGGGGTGGTGTGTTGTGAATTCTGTTTGTGGGCTCCCCCGGTGGTGTTTTATGGTATTGCCACTTATTTGCCTTCTTCTATCCTTGATCACCTGTTGACACCCATTAGGGGAGTTTCCTATTTAAGGCTGCTTGGCTGCTGGTCCGATGCCGGCCAACAATGTATCAGTAGCATTCTGTTGCATTCTCCTGCCTCAAGTTCCAGTTCAGCTAAGTTGAATTTTGTTCCTAGTTAATGTTATTTTTTGTCCAGCTATCTGCAATGTGACTCTCTGCAGCTGGAAGCTCTCGTGGACTGAAATTGCCACTCCAGTGGCATGAGTTGTCACTGGAGTTTTAAAGTAATTTCAGGATGGTGTTTTTGAGTAGTGTTTTGAAGTTGACCGTGAAGTAACTCTTTCCTGTACTTCTGCTATCTAGTAAGCGGACCTCACTGTGCTAAATCTGCTGTTCATCCTACGTATGTCTTTTCCTCTTGACTCACCGTCAATATTTGTGGGGGCCTGCTATCTCCTTTTGGGGTTCATCTCTGGAGGTAAGGCAGGCCTGTATATTCCTCTGATAGGGGTAGTTAGATCTCCGGCTGGCGCGTGGTGTCTAGGGCATCGTAGGAAACACTCCCCGGCTACTTCCAGTGTTGTCAGGTTCAGGTCACGGTCACTTTAGTTTCCATCACCCGAGAGCTAGTCCGTTTGTTATTTTTGATTTCCCTGCCATTGGGAAAATCATAACAGTTTGGCCGGCCACATGTGTTAAAACTATGCACTAAAGCAGGAAAGGATATGAAAAGGTTTTTTTTTTCCTTCTGTGCTTGGAAAGTGCACCTTAGTGCTTATTTGTACTCCTTGCTTAAACTGCAGTCTTCAGCCTTTTTTTTTTTTCCTCTCCTCTTAATCTTTGAATGGCTTTGGTTACACCTGTTTGAATCATGGATCCACAGAGTTTGGTTGCAGGTCTGAATAACCTGGCTTCAAAGGTCCAGAACTTACAAGATTTTGTTATACGTGCTCCAATGTCTGAACCTAAGATCCCTATGCCTGAATTTTTTACCGGAGACAGATCCCGTTTTTTGAATTTCAGAGAGAATTGTAAATTGTTTTTGTCTCTGAAATCTCACTCTGCTGGTGATCCTGCGCAACAGGTTAAAATTGTTATTTCTCTATTGCGGGGTGACCCACAAAGTTGGGCATTTGCATTGTCGCCAGGGGATCCTGCGTTATTAAATGTAGATGCGTTTTTTCTGGCTTTGGGGTTGCTTTATGAAGAAACTAATTTAGAGATTTTGGCTGAGAAAGCCTTGATAGCTCTTTCCCAAGGGCAAGATGAAGCTGAGATATACTGCCAGAAATTTCGTAAATGGTCGGTACTTACTAAATGGAATGAGTGCGCTCTAGCAGCTAATTTCAGAGAAGGTCTCTCTGATGCCGTGAAGGATGTCATGGTGGGGTTCCCTGTGCCTACAGGTCTGAATGATGCCATGAAATTGGCTATCCAGATTGATCGGCGTTTACGGGAGCGCAAATCTGTGCACCATATGGCGGTATCTTCTGAGCAAAAATCTGTGCACCATATGGCGGTATCTTTTGAGCAAAAACCTGTGCACCATATGGCGGTATCTTCTGAGCAAAAACCTGTGCACCATATGGCGGTATCTTCTGAGCAAAAACCTGTGCATCATTTGGCGGTGACCTCTGAAAAGGCACCAGAGCATATGCAATGCGATAGTGTATTGTCTAGAGGCGAACGACAGAATGACAGGCGCAAAAATGGGTTGTGCTTCTATTGTGGAGATCCAGCTCATGTTATATCAGCATGCTCTAAACGCATAAAGAAGGTTGATAAAAAGGTTGATAAATCTTTTTCTATGGGTACCTTGCAGTCTAAATTTCTTTTGTCCGTGACATTGATTTGTACTTTATCATCTGTTACTGTGGATGCTTATGTGGATTCTGGCGCCGCTCTGAGTCTCATGGATTGGTCCTTTGCCAAGCGTTGTGGGTTTGATTTAGAGCCTCTGGAGGTTTCTATTCACTTAAAGGGTATTGATTCTACACCTTTGGCTAGCAATAAACCACAATATTGGACACAAGTGACTATGCATCTTTCCCCAGACCATCAGGAGATTATTCGTTTCCTTGTGTTATATAATCTACATGACGTATTAGTACTTGGATTACCATGGTTACAAATTCATAATCCAGTCTTGGACTGGAGATCAATGTCTGTGCTGAGTTGGGGATGTCGGGGGATTCATGGGGATGCACCTTTGGTTCCCATTTCTTCATCTACTCCCTCTGAGATCCCAGCATTTCTGTCAGATTTTTATGATGTCTTTCAGGAGCCTAAAACTGATTCTCTCCCCCCTCACAGAGAGTGTGACTGCGCTATTGAGTTGATTCCCGGTAGTAAATTTCCTAAGGGTCGCTTGTTTAATTTGTCTGTACCTGAACATACTGCTATGCGGGAGTATATCAGAGAATCTTTAGAAAAGGGTCATATTCACCCCTCTTTGTCTCCATTGGGGGCAGGGTTTTTCTTTGTGGGTAAAAAGGATGGTTCATTGAGACCTTGTATCGACTATCGACTTCTGAATAAGATTACTGTTAAATACCAGTACCCGTTACCTTTACTGACTGATCTTTTTGCTCGCATAAAGGGGGCGAAGTGGTTCACTAAGATCGATCTACGTGGTGCGTATAATTTGGCGCTGATTAAGCAGGGGGATGAGTGGAAGACCGCATTTAATACGCCTGAAGGCCATTTTGAGTATTTGGTAATGCCTTTCGGTCTCACGAATGCCCCTTCCGTTTTTCAGTCCTTTATGCACGATATTTTCCGTGAATATCTGGATAAATTTATGATTGTGTATTTGGATGATATTTTGATTTTTTCGGAGGACTGGGAATCTCATGTTCAACAGGTCAGGAGAGTTTTTCAGGTTTTACGAGCTAATTCTCTATTTGTGAAGGGCTCAAAGTGTATTTTTGGGGTTCAGAGAATTTCCTTTCTGGGATATATTTTTTCCCCTTCATCTATGGAGATGGACCCTGTTAAGGTTCAGGCTATTTGTGATTGGATACAACCTACTTCTCTAAAGAGTCTTCAGAAATTCTTGGGATTTGCTAATTTCTATCGCCGATTCATAGCGGGTTTTTCTGCCATTGCTAAACCTTTGACTGATTTGACCAAGAAGGGTGCTGATGTTGCTAATTGGTCCTCTGCGGCTGTGGAGGCCTTTCGGGAGCTTAAGCGCCGCTTTTCTTCTGCTCCTGTGTTGCGCCAGCCTGATGTTTCGCTCCCGTTCCAGGTTGAAGTAGATGCTTCCGAGATCGGAGCAGGTGCAGTTTTGTCGCAGAAAGGTCCTGACTGCTCAGTGATGAGACCATGTGCGTTTTTCTCTCGAAAGTTTCCGCCCGCTGAGCGAAATTATGATGTTGGAAATCGGGAGCTCTTGGCCATGAAGTGGGCATTTGAGGAGTGGCGTCATTGGCTTGAGGGTGCTAGACACCAGGTGGTGGTCTTGACTGACCACAAAAATCTAATTTATCTTGAGTCAGCCAGGCGTCTGAATCCTAGACAGGCGCGCTGGTCGTTGTTTTTCTCTCGATTTAACTTTGTCGTCTCATATCTGCCTGGGTCTAAGAATGTGAGGGCGGATGCCCTCTCTAGGAGTTTTGAGCCTGACTCGCCTGGTGATTCCGAACCTACTGGCATCCTGAAGGATGGGGTGATATTGTCAGCTGTCTCCCCAGACCTGCGGCGCTCTTTGCAGGAGTTTCAGGTGGATAGGCCTGATCGCTGTCCGCCTGGTAGACTGTTTGTCCCTGATGACTGGACCAGTAGAGTTATTTCGGAGGTTCACTCTTCCGCGTTGGCAGGTCATCCTGGAATTTTTGGCACCAGGGATCTGGTGTCTAGGTCCTTCTGGTGGCCTTCCTTGTCTCGAGATGTACGTATTTTTGTGCAGTCTTGTGATGTTTGTGCTCGGGCTAAGCCCTGCTGTTCCCGGGCCAGCGGGTTGTTGTTGCCCTTGCCTATTCCTAAGAGGCCTTGGACGCACATCTCTATGGACTTTATTTCTGACCTTCCTGTTTCTCGTAGGATGTCCGTCATCTGGGTGGTGTGTGACCGTTTTTCCAAGATGGTTCACTTGGTGCCTTTGCCCAAATTGCCCTCCTCCTCTGAGCTGGTCCCTCTATTTTTTCAGAATGTTGTGCGTTTGCATGGTATTCCTGAGAATATAGTTTCTGACAGGGGTACTCAGTTTGTGTCTAGATTTTGGCGGGCGTTCTGTGCCAGGATGGGCATCGACTTGTCGTTTTCGTCTGCATTCCATCCTCAGACTAATGGCCAGACTGAGCGTACTAATCAGACCTTGGAGACTTACTTGAGGTGTTTTGTGTCCGCTGATCAGGACGATTGGCTTGATTTTTTGCCATTGGCAGAGTTTGCCCTTAACAATCGGGCCAGTTCTGCCACTTTGGTTTCTCCATTTTTTTGTAATTCAGGGTTTCACCCTCGCTTTTCGTCCGGTCAATTGGAATCTTCGGATTGTCCTGGAGTAGATGCTGTGGTTGATAGAATGCATCAGATTTGGGGACAGGTTGTGGACAATCTGAAGTTGTCCCAGGAGAAGACTCAACAGTTCACTAATCGTCATCGGCGTGTCGGTCCTCGTCTTTGTGTTGGGGACCTGGTTTGGTTGTCTTCTCGATTTGTTCCTATGAAGGTCTCGTCTCCTAAGTTTAAGCCTCGGTTTATCGGCCCTTATAGGATTCTGGAGGTTCTCAATCCTGTGTCCTTTCGTTTGGACCTCCCAGCATCGTTTACTATTCATAATGTTTTTCATCGGTCATTATTGCGGAGGTATGAGGTGCCGGTTGTTCCGTCTGCTGATCCTCCTGCTCCTGTGCTGGTTGAGGGTGAGTTGGAGTATGTGGTAGAAAAGATCTTGGACTCCCGTGTTTCCAGACGGAAACTTCAGTATCTGGTTAAGTGGAAAGGCTATGGTCAGGAGGATAATTCTTGGGTGACAGCATCTGATGTTCATGCTCCTGATTTGGTTCGTGCATTCCATAGTGCTCATCCAGATCGCCCTGGTGGTTCTGGTGAGGGTTCGGTGCCCCCTCCTTAAGGGGGGGGTACTGTTGTGAATTCTGTTTGTGGGCTCCCCCGGTGGTGTTTTATGGTATTGCCACTTATTTGCCTTCTTCTATCCTTGATCACCTGTTGACACCCATTAGGGGAGTTTCCTATTTAAGGCTGCTTGGCTGCTGGTCCGATGCCGGCCAACAATGTATCAGTAGCATTCTGTTGCATTCTCCTGCCTCAAGTTCCAGTTCAGCTAAGTTGAATTTTGTTCCTAGTTAATGTTATTTTTTGTCCAGCTATCTGCAATGTGACTCTCTGCAGCTGGAAGCTCTCGTGGACTGAAATTGCCACTCCAGTGGCATGAGTTGTCACTGGAGTTTTAAAGTAATTTCAGGATGGTGTTTTTGAGTAGTGTTTTGAAGTTGACCGTGAAGTAACTCTTTCCTGTACTTCTGCTATCTAGTAAGCGGACCTCACTGTGCTAAATCTGCTGTTCATCCTACGTATGTCTTTTCCTCTTGACTCACCGTCAATATTTGTGGGGGCCTGCTATCTCCTTTTGGGGTTCATCTCTGGAGGTAAGGCAGGCCTGTATATTCCTCTGATAGGGGTAGTTAGATCTCCGGCTGGCGCGTGGTGTCTAGGGCATCGTAGGAAACACTCCCCGGCTACTTCCAGTGTTGTCAGGTTCAGGTCACGGTCACTTTAGTTTCCATCACCCGAGAGCTAGTCCGTTTGTTATTTTTGATTTCCCTGCCATTGGGAAAATCATAACAGTGGTGGCCCTAAAGGAGAAAATGGTCCACAAGGGAGCGGTAACCCAAAAGGGGGTGGAGTCCAAAAAGGGGGTGGCGACCCAAATAGGGGTGGTGGCCCAAAAAGGGGCGGCGGCGAATTTGCTGATGAACTGTTGTCGGGTTCACTGTTCGAACAGCGCATGTCCCGAATATTGTACTGACTTTCCATCTGACAAGATGACACAGAGCTGTTCTGTAGAAGTCAATGAAGTGTGCGTGACTGGACTTCTGGACTCAGGGAGCCTGGTAACGCTGGTGAGCGCCACACTCCCTGTCTATTTGATTCCCGGAAGGAAGATGGAAGTCCACTGCGTTCATGGGGTCACTAGGGATTATCCGGTGTCCGGGGTAATCATTGAGACGCCCACTATTATTGTCAGCCATGATGTACCTGTAGTCTCAGATTTGCCATTCCCTGTTGTAATAGGTCAGGACTTTGAAAGGTTTTGGGACTTGTGGGAGGAAAGGGGAGTGTCTGATTGCTCAGAACGGACTCAGAATGACCCTAAGGGAGCCCCACCACAACAGGCGGCTGTAGTGATTCCGAGTGGTGTGATGTGTGAAAAGGAGATAGCGACACCTAAGGTCGATAATCCAGAGTTCCGGGTGACTGGAAGAAAGTGTCGATTTGACACTTGTGTAAATGGGGAATTGCTGTTCCAGGATGACAGAGTGAGAGGGGGTGACTCCTATCCAGACTGTGACTTGAGCGCAAAGGGAAAAGTGTGCAGTAAGTAGGAGCCGAGTAAAAACCACAGATCTTCCTCTCGTCGCGGGGGACGGAAAAAGGCGGGACAGGTTACACCCTCTGAGAAGAAAGATGATGAGGAAGAGACAGGGTCAGGTGCAGATAACGTTATTGTCCTTGATGAGGAGGTCACTTTATCTCTGACAAACCCTAGTGCAGCGCCCCCACTGCCGCAGGGCCGAGGGGTACCCGGTACCGGGTCTCTGAGTCTCTGCTCTGGGGTCATCACGGTGGCTAGACCCGGTCCGTGACCCTGCTGAGGGGCGCCCAATGAAAGGTGTGGATGGTGGTGGTAGTGCGGTGCAGTGCTGGTCACAGTAAATAACGAGGACACCAGGTTGCAGTCTCTTTACCTCTTTACTGAAGGCTTCAGGATCCTCAGTCCGGAATACGGTTAACCAGGCTGCGCAAGTCCGGCCGGTCCAATGGCACCTACAGAGTTCCCTTTGCAGGTGGAAATCTGTGCCTACCTTCTAGCGCTTGTGTGTTGTGGTCCTCCCCTGCTGTGCTTACGGGATAGTCCCCACAACTGTTGTGTCTGTTTCTCGTGTTCCCTCACAACTCGATTCTGATGTTCTTCTTCGTCCCCCAGATGATATGGCTAGGACGCACCCGTATGACGGGTAGGCTCGGAGCTCTTCCTGGATCCTAGTGTCGCCCTTTTCCTGTTGTTGCCCCCCTATGTCTTCGTAGGTGATTTGTGTGAGACAGCCCGCCTATAGCTGACTGTCCTGCCGTAGGTTTGAAGTATTGCTTGGAGCCTAGTACTTCCTCGGCGTTCCGGCCACCGGCTACGCGCCTCAGTAGGATGTTGCCTCGTCTTACAGCACGACTCCTACTGGTATTTCTCCTTGTTGCGTTGATCTCGTTTCTCACTCAGCACAATATACCTCGCTTCTCATCCATTCTTAGGGCACCGCCGCTATCTAGTGCAGGCGCGGTCCCGTAACGTTCTCTCTGTTCGCTAGGCCTCTGTCAGGATCCCACCCCTGACAGGGACCCCCCTGAGTCTCTCCCCGCAACACCCTCTGCCACAGGGTGCTGCCTGTTCGATTCCCAGTCAGCTTCTCTCTAACTTCCTGCCTAACCCCCAGTTTTACCAGACTGTGAGGAGTGGCCTAATACATAGCACCCTTAGCTCCCCCTGGAGGCCAGAATGTGAAGTGTATTGGTGTCTGTGATACCTGGTCAGGTGAATTCCTTCAGTGCCATCAGACGTACCATAGCCCCCCTTAGCGGCGGGGCATCAGTACTGCAACGACCAGGACTCTGGGGCGCTGCACTCCCCCCCGGTTAAATCCAGTACTCCTGGACTGGGAAGAAAACAACAATACATGTCAGCAAAAAGACATACAATTTTGAAAATGCAGTAACAATAAGTAAATTTGAACAGAGCTTCCCTATATGGGAGGTGAGGACACTTGAACGTTACAAACTTGGTTAAATACTTTAAATAGCATATTATAAATAACTTTTCTTACCCAACCGGGTATTCTACTAAGTGCAAAATTTTGAACAATAATTTAACGTTGCCTTTAAGGACGTACACGCTGAATCCACTAAAGACCTTCTTATAAAACATTATAAGGCTAATCAACTTTTTCTTCATTTTCCATCTTTACATCTGCAGGACCGCCTGTCTATCTGCCCCAGGCCTACTGCCTCTCGTTCTGTTGCAGGACCGCCCCTTTCAGCCCGGGCCTACTGCCTTTCTGCTACTATACACAGTATAGAACGTATCATCCATCTCTCAGTTCAGGATCACCGAGCCATCTCTGTATGGCTCCTAGGAGGACTCACCGACTAACCCCGTACGGGTCCACTTCCTGTCCTCATTCTCTGACACATCATTAAACATTTCTTACTATCAACTGTCTGACTACATATAACTTTACATGTAAGCATTATCACTATTTCTTTTAAGGCATCATTATACTTTAAGTGCTATGGGTGAACGTTCCCTTTAAGAAGGAACCAAGTCTCTATGAGGTAGTGCAACTTCTCAAGCTGCAAGTCCGTACGCAGCAAGGACTCCGGTACTGCTTCCAGGAACAGTTTCTTCGCAAAGAGTCCTTTCTTTTATAAAACCAGTAGAGGGCACCTTTAAGAAGGTGCAAACTATTTACAAGGAGTTTGTAATCATGCAGTGTTCATGATCCAGCAGTTCTTTCAACAATAATAAAACAGGAACAAAAACAAAAAGCAGAAGAAGGGATCCCGGGTAAACAAAGGGATCCCTTTAAGAGTTACCCTGATCGGGTTATAGCAGCAAGAGGACAAACAGTTAACTATTTACATACTCGTGGTTCCGAGGTTTACTCTCGCTCTGGCGGCCGTAGCTCCGCATAGACCTCGCTCGGCAAGGTGATCGGCGAGATCGGGGCCTTTAAGAAGTGCTCCATACCCGTGGCCCGATCCCAGGGTGTAAAGCGCCGGAGTCTATAGGTCCCAGGGAGAGGGGGTACCGCAACGGGGCCTATCAGCAAGTCCTCTGCTGGCGAGGCAGGGTCGTTCTTCATACCTGTTTCAGATGCGGTCCCTCCGGTGCCGATCTGCTCCGTCTCCGCTGGGATCTGGAACGATGGTTGCAGGGCCTTGCGCTGCGGCGTTGTCATCTCCGTTTGCAGCATCTCGCTTTCCGGCAGGGCCTTGCTTTCTGGCTTCGGGGCGCTGGAACTTCTTTCTTGCTCCGGACCAGACGAGGCTGCCGACAGACGTCTGGTGAGGCTCCCGATGAAGGTCTTCTTCCACCCGGCCTCAGTGCTCAGCTGCGTCTGCAGGAGTTGGTGGATCAGCTCGTCCGCTCCGGTCTGCAGGAGGTCAGCGTCAACTGTGGAGGTCTGGCTGCGGTGCCTCTCCAGGTAGCTGGGGGAGTCCTCGGCTCTGACCCCATGCTCCGGCTCCGGGCGGCTGGCCATGGCGTCCTCCATGTCACTGACTTCTTCTTCCTCGTCCTTTTCCCGCTCTCTCCTTCGTGGGCGGTTCTGTTTTCTCTGTCTCCGCCCACCATTGAGAATCAGGAGGCGGATCTCGGCCGCTGACGGACACGTCCTCAAGGTACAGAAATATTTAGATTGGGCGGCCATTGTCTTTCGCGCTCTTCAGCTTGTCTACGCCCACTTCCACGCCCTTCTTCTTCTCCTGCGCTCTCCTTAGCGCTGTAATGGCGGCGGTTCTTGGCGGGAACTTTTGGCGGCAAGTGGCAATACACAGTCTTTGCAATAAGTCACAGTCCAAGTATAATAAATCACAGTTCCAAGGCACACATGACCTGATTCTTCAGGCTTAAGTAGATCCTGTTCGTGACGCCAAGTTGCAGCGCCCCCACTGCCGCAGGGCCGAGGGGTACCCGGTACCGGGTCTCTGAGTCTCTGCTCTGGGGTCGTCACTGTGGCTAGACCCGGTCCGTGACCCTGCTGAGGGGCGCCCAATGAAAGGTGTGGATGGTGGTGGTAGTGCGGTGCAGTGCTGGTCACAGTAAATAACGAGGACACCAGGTTGCAGTCTCTTTACCTCTTTACTGAAGGCTTCAGGATCCTCAGTCCGGAATACGGTTAACCAGGCTGCGCAAGTCCGGCCGGTCCGATGGCACCTACAGAGTTCCCTTTGCAGGTGGAAATCTGTGCCTACCTTCTAGCGCTTGTGTGTTGTGGTCCTCCCCTGCTGTGCTTACGGGATAGTCCCCACAACTGTTGTGTCTGTTTCTCGTGTTCCCTCACAACTCGATTCTGATGTTCTTCTTCGTCCCCCAGATGATATGGCTAGGACGCACCCGTATGACGGGTAGGCTCGGAGCTCTTCCTGGACCCTAGTGTCGCCCTTCTCCTGTTGTTGCCCCCCTATGTCTTCGTAGGTGATTTGTGTGAGACAGCCCGCCTATAGCTGACTGTCCTGCCGTAGGTTTGAAGTATTGCTTGGAGCCTAGTACTTCCTCGGTGTTCCGGCCACCGGCTACGCGCCTCAGTAGGATGTTGCCTCGTCTTACAGCACGACTCCTACTGGTATTTCTCCTTGTTGCGTTGATCTCGTTTCTCACTCAGCACAATATACCTCGCTTCTCGTCCTTTCTTAGGGCACCGCCGCTATCTAGTGCAGGCGCGGTCCCGTAATGTTCTCTCTGTTCGCTAGGCCTGTCAGGATCCCACCCCTGACAGGGACCCCCCTGAGTCTCTCCCCGCAACACCCTCTGCCACAGGGTGCTGCCTGTTCGATTCCCAGTCAGCTTCTCTCTAACTTCCTGCCTAACCCCCAGTTTTACCAGACTGTGAGGAGTGGCCTAATACATAGCACCCTTAGCTCCCCCTGGAGGCCAGACTGTGAAGTGTATTGGTGTCTGTGATACCTGGTCAGGTGAATTCCTTCAGTGCCATCAGACGTACCATAGCCCCCCTTATCGGCGGGGCATCAGTACTGCAACGACCAGGACTCTGGGGCGCTGCACTAGCACAGAGGTAGGGCTGGAATTAAAACAGACCTGTGGTAGTCCCATATCTGCAATGCCCGGGAAGGCTGAAGTGGCTCAGTATGAAGGCTCCAGAGTACCTGATGCTGAAGAGATGGAGAACTCTGAAGTTACCAAGAGCCCAGGAGAGACCATAGAGGTGGATGCAGAAACAGGTGGAACTCTGAAGAGGCAGAGTGTGAGTGGGCAAGAGACCCCGTCTGAAAGTTTAATTAAAGAACTGGTGGTGCGACATGTGCTGGCCAAAAGAGAGCAGGACCATGAGATAGAGCTGCTTAAAGAGACAGTCAAGCAAGAAAGGGTCCTGAGACTGGCGATTGAGCACAGAGTGGATGAGCTGGAGAAGGAAGTCTCTGAGCTCAGAAGTCACCTATCAGCGTGTCAAACCGTCAATAGGGCCATATTGAAAGATGTGGGCGTGCTCAGAATGGCTCAAGAAAAGCATCAGCAGGAGCTTCTCCAGAGAGAGGAGGAACATCGCGGCCGGGCAGAGGAGTTGCCAATCCCCATCTTGGAGAAGGCTAAAGCAGAAGACAAGACTGAGGAAGAGTTTGTGCTAAAAGCGGAACAAGACAGTCACCCGGTCGTGACAGACATCTTGGTGGAAAGGTCAGAGGCAAAAAGGGAGCCGTCTGTCTATGAAGATAGTGAGACCCCGCTCTTCAAGACCATGATTGATGTACCCGAAGAGGTGCAAGAAGCCTGTACCGGTGAAGGTGTGCATGAGGCCTTCAGGAAAACAGTGGAAGCATGTAGTGTGCACTGGGCACCAGAGACTAAACAGTTGGTGATACTGTCGACTATGGAAGTCACAGTGAAGCGGGTGGCTATCCTGAGGGATATGCACCTACACTGCCTCCGTACAAAACAGAGGATCATTTTGAAGAATGATGAAGCCGTTCGACGTTTGGAGCGTGAAAGGAAGGCTCTTAGTCGGCTTGGCTTAGTAGAAGACACAGTCCAAGTACCCAAAGTTCTGGTGGAGAAAGTTATTGGGAAACTTGGGAGAGTGATGCAGGAGATGGTGGATAAATCCGGTCTGAAGAGACTGAGGATACCGGCTGATGAAGAGGTCCAGGCCATGCGTGAAGATGGGATGGTTCCGTTCCTGGTTGTCGGATCCAGAGAGAGTCTTAGGAATATCCGCATGCTCCTGGAATATCGCATGGCATACCTAAGGGAGGTAGAACAGCTGAGACTTGAGAGACTGCAAGTTAATAAACAACTGCCAGAGAGGCGAAGAGGTGCTCTAAAGCCTGGAAGTCCTCAAGCTGAAGTTAACAGAGGATATAGACGTAAAGAGAAGAGCTGCTCTCCGAAGGAAGACAATAGGAGAGACCAACAACCGAGAGAACCGAAGGTGGTCAGATGGAAGAGCTAGAAATAGTGACTTCTCAGTTAGCTCAGGGCTCAGTGACCTAAGCGGGAGATCCTGTAGCAGACGAGATGACAAGGGGTCATCGTTATCAAAGGATGTGACGGAAAGGGTTGACGAATACCGACGTAAGGGTTCAGTGCCAGGCCCTGACTTTGACAGACGGTTTGACTGTCAGGGACGACTGAGAGGGGTCTCTAGTCGGTTTAGGACAAGTGCCAAGCCCCACGGCTTTAGGCAGAGGGGGGAGGTATGTAGCGTGGCTAAAGGTTGTATAGTCGACGGGAGGTATGTATCACAGAGAAGGTTTGTCGCTGTGATGTAACCCGGAGTGTTTTCTTTAATGCACATAAAGCAATGAGGAATTGTTTGGCATATTTGGGTCCGGGTTACGGGTAGCTATGAGAGATGGGAGGGTCTGGCTACCCATATACCTCACCCCTGGGTAAGGGGCATAACCATGCCTATCTATGTTTGTTTCAGGACCTGTGGTGATGTCAGAACCACATGTCTAATCATGTGACAGGTGCCTGGGTGTGGTTTCAGGCTACATAATGGAGGTGTGTTTGGCACATGCTGGTGTTTGGAAGTCTGTCAGAGTGGACACACTTCCATGTGTCTTGGCTGGACACTGCAGAGTGGCCTGTGTGTTGGACGGTTCCAAGTGGGGACAGACGTCCTGGAAGCACACAGAGACCATATTTAGGCTGGAGAGCCTACGTGCTGGACATGGCACAGCCTGTATGCCTACAGGTCTGAGGGAGAGCGGAGCTCTACTATGGACATTGAGGACTTATCCGTCTGATGTAAGACTGTTTACCTTTGTTTTGCTGACTTAAATGGTTTATGGAGTCAATAAACCTACAGTATCATCTATAATATAACACTGGGAGCGTCACTCTGTCCGAAGCCTTTATAGACTGCGCAAGCGCAAGCGCTGGCGCAGTCTGGACCCCACAGAGTGACGCTCCCAGGAGATCACGGTATGCGTAAGCACTGAACGCACACCGCGATCTCCAACGGAGAAGCAGGGACGAGCCAGGAGGGTGAGTATGCTATATTTACCTGTCCCGGTGTTCCACCGATGCGCGCTGCTCCATCCTCCACATCCCCTGTGACGTTCAGTTCAGAGGGCGCGATGACACGCTTAATGCGCGCCGTCCTCTGACTGAACAGTCACAGCCAGAGGATGTGGAGGATGGAGCAGCGCGCATCGGTGGAACGCCGGGACAGGTGAATATAGCAAGTGCCGGGGGCCTGAGCTAGCAGCGACTCCGGCACCTGACCCCCACAGCGCGCCGGTGTCCCCGCCTGCTCAGGCCCCCAGCACTCGGCACCCAGCGCAGTCACGCACAGCCGCCCGCACTCACCACAGCCACGCACAGCCGCCCGCACTCAGCACAGCCACGCACAATCGCACGCACTCAGCACAGCCACGCACAGCCGCCCGCACTCAGCACAGCCGCCCGCACTCATCACAGCCACGCACAGCCGCCCGCACTCACCACAGCCACGCACAGCCGCCCGCACTCAGCACAGCCACGCACAGCCGCCCGCACTCAGCACAGCCACGCACAGCCGCCCGCACTCAGCACGGCCACGCACAGCCGCCCGCACTCAGCACAGCCACGCACAGCCGCCCGCACTCAGCACGGCCACGCACAGCCGCCCGCACTCAGCACAGCCACGCACAGCCTCCCGCACTCACCACAGCCGCCCGCACTCACCGCAGCCGCCCGCACTCAGCACAGCCACGCACAGCCACCCGCACTCAGCACCGCCACGCACAGCCGCCCACACTCAGCACCACCACGCACAGCCGCCTGCACTCAGCACAGCCGCCCGCACTCAGCACGGCCACGCACAGCCGCCCACACTCAGCACAGCCACGCACAGCCTCCCGCACTCACCACAGCCGCCCGCACTCACCGCAGCCGCCCGCACTCACCGCAGCCGCCCGCACTCACCGCAGCCACGCACAGCCACCCGCACTCAGCACCGCCACGCACAGCCGCCCGCACTCAGCACCGCCACGCACAGCCGCCCGCACTCAGCACCGCCACGCACAGCCGCCCGCACTCATCACAGCCACGCACAGCCGTCCGCACTCACCACAGCCACGCACAGCCGCCCGCACTCAGCACAGCCACGCACAGCCGCCCGCACTCAGCACAGCCACGCACAGCCGCCCGCACTCAGCACAGCCACGCACAGCCGCCCGCACTCAGCACAGCCACGCACAGCCGCCCGCACTCAGCACAGCCACGCACAGCCGCCCGCACTCAGCACGGCCACGCACAGCCGCCCGCACTCAGCACAGCCACGCACAGCCTCCCGCACTCACCACAGCCGCCCGCACTCACCACAGCCGCCCGCACTCACCACAGCCGCCCGCACTCAGCACAGCCGCCCGCACTCAGCACAGCCGCCCGCACTCAGCACAGCCGCCCGCACTCAGCACAGCCGCCCGCACTCAGCACAGCCGCCCGCACTCAGCACAGCCGCCCGCACTCAGCACAGCCGCCCGCACTCAGCACAGCCGCCCGCACTCAGCACAGCCGCCCGCACTCAGCACAGCCGCCCGCACTCAGCACAGCCGCCCGCACTCAGCACAGCCGCCCGCACTCAGCACAGCCGCCCGCACTCAGCACAGCCGCCCGCACTCAGCACAGCCGCCAGCACTCAGCACAGCCGCCCGCACTCAGCACAGCCGCCCGCACTCAGCACAGCCGCCAGCACTCAGCACAGCCGCCCGCAATCAGCACAGCCGCCCGCAATCAGCACAGCCGCACTCGGGCAGTAGAGCCGGAGAGAGAAAGATGGGAGCAACATATGGCAGAATGGAAACAGGAACAGGCAGAATGGGTGCAGCACATTACAACAGAATGGGGGCGCAGGATGGGAGCAGCACATGATAGAATGGGGGCACAGGATGGGAGCAGCACATGACAGAATGATTGCGCACGATGGGAGCAGCACATGACAGAATGGGGGCGCACTGTCATGGATCCCAATGGCTAGGGAGCGCACTGGACAAGCAAAATAACATAAATAACGGACGAGCTCTAGGGTGATGGAACCTGGGCTGACCGCTGCCCTACTCCTGACAAACACAACTAGAAATAGCCAGGGAGCGTGCCTACGTTGATTCTAGACGCCACGCGCCAGCCTAAGAGCTAACTAGCTCTGCAGAGGAACTAAAGACCTAGCTTGCCTCCAGAGGAATGAACCCCAAAAGGTATAGTTGCCCCCCACATGTATTGACGGTGAAATGAGAGGCAGGCACGCACATAGAGATGAAAATAGATTTAGCAAAATGAGGCCCGCTATATCTAGAAAGCAGAATGATACAAAAGGGGTCTGAGCGGTCAGCAAAAAACCCTAATCAAAAACCATCCTGAGATTACAAGAACCCATGTGCCAACTCATGGCACATGGGGAGAACCTCAGCCCACTAGAGCTACCAGCTAGCATAGAGTCATAATTAGCAAGCTGGACAAAAAACCAAACAACTGAAAAACAAAACTTAGCTTATCCTGAGAGATCTGGGAGCAGGTAGTCAGGAACCAAACTGAGCACATCTGAGTACATTGATAGCCGGCAAGGGAATGACAGGAAAGCCAGGTTAAATAGGAAACACCCAGCCTCTGATGGACAGGTGGAAACCAGAGACCGCAACCCACCAAAGTCACCCAGTACCAGCCGTAACCACCAGAGGGAGCCCAAAAACAGAATCCACAACAGTACCCCCCCCTTGAGGAGGGGTCACCGAACCCTCACGAGAACCCCCAGGGTGATCAGGATGAGCTCTATGGAAGGCGCGGACCAAATCAGTCGCATGAACATCAGAGGCGACCACCCAGGAATTATCCTCCTGACCATAACCCTTCCACTTAACCAAATACTGGAGTTTACGTCTGGAAACACGAGAATCCAAGATCTTCTCAACAACATACTCCAATTCTCCCTCCACCAGCACCGGAGCAGGAGGCTCAACCGAAGGAACAACGGGCACCTCATACCTCCGCAATAACAACCGATGGAACACATTATGAATAGCAAACGATGCCGGGAGATCCAAACGAAAAGACACAGGGTTAAGAATCTCCAAGATCTTATAAGGACCGATGAACCGAGGCTTGAACTTAGGAGAAGAGACCTTCATAGGGACAAAACGAGAAGACAACCACACCAAGTCCCCAACAAGAAGTCGGGGACCCACGCGGCGACGGCAATTAGCAAACTGCTGAGTCTTCTCCTGAGACAACTTCAAATTGTCCACCACCTGATTCCAAATCTGATGTAGCCTGTCCACCACCACGTCCACTCCAGGACAATCCGAAGGCTCCACCTGACCAGAGGAAAAACGAGGATGAAACCCCGAATTACAAAAGAAAGGAGAGACCAAAGTAGCAGAACTAGACCGATTATTAAGGGCAAATTCGGCCAGTGGCAAAAAGGCAACCCAGTCATCTTGATCAGCAGAAACAAAACACCTTAAATAAGTTTCCAAGGTCTGATTAGTTCGCTCCGTCTGGCCATTCGTCTGAGGATGGAATGCAGACGAGAAAGACAAATCAATGCCCATCTTAGCACAAAACGTCCGCCAAAATCTAGACACAAACTGGGATCCCCTGTCAGAAACGATATTCTCCGGAATCCCATGCAAACGAACCACGTTCTGAAAAAATAAAGGGACCAACTCAGAGGAGGAAGGCAACTTAGGCAAGGGTACCAAATGAACCATCTTAGAAAAGCAGTCACACACAACCCAGATAACGGACATTTTCTGTGAGACAGGGAGATCTGAAATAAAATCCATGGAAATGTGCGTCCAAGGCCTCTTCGGGATAGGCAAGGATAACAACAACCCACTGGCCCGAGAACAGCAAGGTTTAGCCCGAGCACACACTTCACAAGACTGCACAAAGGTGCGCACATCCCTTGACAAGGAAGGCCACCAAAAAGACCTGGCCACCAAGTCTCTAGTACCAAATATTCCAGGATGACCAGCCAACACAGAAGAATGGACCTCGGAGATGACTCTACTGGTCCAATCATCCGGAACAAACAGTCTTTCTGGTGGACAACGATCAGGTTTATCCGCCTGAAACTCCTGCAATGCACGTCGCAAGTCTGGGGAGACGGCGGACAATATTACCCCATCCCTAAGAATACCAGTAGGCCCAGAGTCTCCAGGAGAGTCAGGCACAAAACTCCTGGAAAGAGCATCTGCCTTCACATTCTTTGAACCTGGCAGGTATGAAACCACAAAATTGAAACGAGAAAAAAACAACGACCAACGAGCCTGTCTAGGATTCAGACGCCTGGCAGACTCAAGGTAAATCAGATTTTTGTGATCAGTCAAGACCACCACACGATGTCTAGCACCCTCAAGCCAATGACGCCACTCCTCAAATGCCCACTTCATGGCCAAAATCTCCCGATTACCCACATCATAATTGCGCTCGGCGGGCGAGAATTTTCTAGAAAAGAACGCACATGGCTTCATCACCGAGCCATTGGAACTTCTCTGTGACAAAACCGCCCCCCGCTCCAATCTCGGAAGCATCAACCTCAACCTGAAAAGGAAGTGAAACATCTGGTTGACATAACACAGGAGCAGAAGAAAACCGGCGCTTAAGTTCCTGAAAGGCCTCCACAGCCGTAGGAGACCAATTAGCAACATCAGCACCCTTTTTAGTCAAATCAGTCAAAGGTTTAACAACACTGGAAAAATTAGTAATGAACCGATGATAAAAATTAGCAAAACCCAAGAACTTCTGAAGACTCTTAACAGATGTAGGTTGTGTCCAGTCACAAATCGCCTGAACCTTGACGGGATCCATCTCAATAGTAGAAGGAGAAAAAATGTACCCCAAAAAAGAAATTTTCTGGACTCCGAAGAGACATTTTGAGCCCTTCACAAACAGAGAATTGGCCCGCAGGACTTGAAACACCTTCCTGACCTGTAGAACATGAGACTCCCAGTCATCCGAAAACACCAAAATATCATCCAAATACACAATCATAAACTTATCCAGATATTCACGGAAAATATTGTGCATAAAGGACTGAAAGACTGAAGGAGCATTAGAAAGTCCAAAAGGCATTACCAAATACTCAAAATGGCCCTCAGGCGTATTAAATGCGGTTTTCCACTCATCGCCCTGTTTTATCCGCACAAGATTATACGCACCGCGAAGATCTATCTTAGTGAACCACCTAGCCCCCTTAATGCGAGCAAACAAATCAGTCAATAATGGCAATGGATACTGATATTTGACTGTAATCTTATTCAGAAGGCGATAATCTATACAAGGCCTCAGGGAACCATCTTTTTTTGCCACGAAAAAAAACCCTGCTCCCAGAGGGGACGAAGATGGACGAATATGTCCCTTTTCCAAGGACTCCTTAATATAATTCCGCATAGCAGTATGCTCTGGCACTGACAGATTAAATAAACGACCCTTAGGGAACTTACTGCCAGGAATTAATTCTATAGCACAGTCACAATCCCTATGAGGAGGGAGCGAATTGAGCTTAGGCTCCTCAAAAACATCCCGATAGTCAGACAAAAACGCAGGGACCTCAGAAGGAGTAGATGAAGCTATTGAAATCAGAGGTGCATCATCATGAACCCCCTGACATCCCCAGCTTAACACAGACATTGTTTTCCAATCCAGGACAGGATTATGAGTTTGTAACCATGGCAGACCAAGCACTAGTACATCATGTAAATTATACAGTACAAGGAAGCGAATCACCTCCTGATGAACGGGAGTCATGCGCATGGTCACTTGTGTCCAGTACTGCGGTTTATTCATAGCCAATGGTGTAGAGTCAATTCCCTTCAAAGGAATAGGAACTTCCAGAGGCTCCAGACTAAAACCGCAGCGTTTGGCAAATGACCAATCCATAAGACTCAGGGCAGCGCCCGAATCCACATAGGCATCGACGGAAATGGAAGACAGTGAACAAATCAGAGTTACAGACAAAATGAACTTAGACTGCAGAGTACTAATGGCAAAATATTTATCAACCTTTTTTGTGCGTTTAGAGCATGCTGATATAACATGAGCTGAATCACCACAATAAAAACACAATCCATTTTTCCGCCTATAATTTTGCCGTTCACTTCTGGACTGAATTCTATCACATTGCATAGTCTCAGGTGCCTGTTCAGAAGACACCGCCAACTGGTGCACAGGTTTGCGCTCCCGTAAACGCCGATCAATCTGAATGGCCATAGCCATAGACTCATTCAGACCTGTAGGCGCAGGGAACCCCACCATAATATCCTTAATGGTCTCAGAAAGACCATCTCTGAAGTTTGCAGCCAGGGCGCACTCATTCCACTGAGTAAGCACCGACCATTTCCGAAATTTTTGACAATATACTTCCGCTTCATCATGCCCCTGAGAGAGGGCTAATAAAGCCTTTTCAGCCTGAATCTCCAGGTTAGGTTCCTCATAGAGCAATCCCAGTGCCAGAAAAAACGCATCCACACTGAGCAATGCAGGATCCCCTGGTGCCAATGCAAATGCCCAATTCTGAGGGT
The DNA here is from genome assembly GCF_051348905.1 of Ranitomeya variabilis. NCBI lineage: Eukaryota > Metazoa > Chordata > Amphibia > Anura > Dendrobatidae > Ranitomeya > Ranitomeya variabilis. The sequence goes on from NC_135234.1 coordinate 245,858,484, forward strand.
CGCCCCGCAGGAAAGATATTACAATCTTAACCTGCTGAGCAGGGTCTCCAGAGGAGCGAGATTTCAAAGAAAGAAACAATTTGCAATTGTTCCTGAAATTCAGGAAGGTAGATCTATCTCCAGAAAAAAACTCTGGAATAGGAATTCTAGGTTCAGACATGGGAGTGTGAACAACAAAATCCTGTATGTTTTGAACTTTTGCAGCAAGATTACTCAGGCTGGAAGCCAAACTCTGGACATCCATGTTAAACAGCTAAGGTCAGAGCCATTCAAGGGTTAAGAGGAGGTAAGAAGCAGCTAGACAGCAATTAAGGGCTAGGCAGCAAAACTCTGAGGGAAAAAAAAAAAAAAATTTCCCTTCAACACTTCTTTTTCTCCTGCTTCAGCCCAAACAATTAACACTTTGTGGGCCGGCTATACTGTCATGGATCCCAATGGCTAGGGAGCGCACTGGACAAGCAAAATAACATAAATAACGGACGAGCTCTAGGGTGATGGAACCTGGGCTGACCGCTGCCCTACTCCTGACAAACACAACTAGAAATAGCCAGGGAGCGTGCCTACGTTGATTCTAGACGCCACGCGCCAGCCTAAGAGCTAACTAGCACTGCAGAGGAACTAAAGACCTAGCTTGCCTCCAGAGGAATGAACCCCAAAAGGTATAGTTGCCCCCCACATGTATTGACGGTGAAATGAGAGGAAGGCACGCACATAGAGATGAAAATAGATTTAGCAAAATGAGGCCCGCTATATCTAGAAAGCAGAATGATACAAAAGGGGTCTGAGCGGTCAGCAAAAAACCCTAATCAAAAACCATCCTGAGATTACAAGAACCCATGTGCCAACTCATGGCACATGGGGAGAACCTCAGCCCACTAGAGCTACCAGCTAGCATAGAGTCATAATTAGCAAGCTGGACAAAAAACCAAACAACTGAAAAACAAAACTTAGCTTATCCTGAGAGATCTGGGAGCAGGTAGTCAGGAACCAAACTGAGCACATCTGAGTACATTGATAGCCGGCAAGGGAATGACAGGAAAGCCAGGTTAAATAGGAAACACCCAGCCTCTGATGGACAGGTGGAAACCAGAGACCGCAACCCACCAAAGTCACCCAGTACCAGCCGTAACCACCAGAGGGAGCCCAAAAACAGAATCCACAACAGCGCACACATGACAGGATGGGGTGCAGGATGGGAGCACATGACAGGATGGGGCGCAGGATGGGAGCACATGACAGGATGGGGCGCAGGATGGGAGCACATGACAGGATGGGAGCAGCACATGACAGAATGGGGGCACAGGATGGGAGCAGCACATGACAGAATGGGGGCACACACATGACAGGATGGGGGTGTAGGATGGAGCAGCATATGACAGGATGGGGCGCAGGATGGGAGCACATGACAGGATGGGGACGCAGGATGGAGCAGCACATGATAGGATGGGGGCGCAGGATGGAGAAGCACATGACAGGATGGGGGCGCAGGATGGGAGCACATGACAGGATGGGGACGCAAGATGGAGCAGCACATGATAGGATGGGGGCGCAGGATGTAGCAGCACATGACATGATGGGGGTGCAGGATGGGAGCAGCACATGACAGGATGGGAGCACATGATAGGATGGGGCGCAGGATGGAGCAGCACATGACAGGATGGGGGTGCAGGATGGAGCAGCACATGACAGGATGGGAGAGCAAGATGGGAGCAGCACATACCAGGATGGAGACCATATACCAATATAAATGCTCGCCACCCGGGCGTAGAACGGGTTCAATAGCTAGTATTATATATATTGATATAACTATATCACTTAAGGTTTTTCTTTCTTTTAAAGGGAACCTGTTACCATTTTCGTGTCATACCAGCTAAAAATATCTTCTTACTTAGTGTATGCTATGCATTCCCTAAATACTTATGTAACCCCGAGTCCTCCTGTGTAGCCATGAAAAATGTTGTATTTTCGGTACATGAAAGTAGTTCCAATACATTTGCAAGCGCATGCGCGCTTCTGCTTTTCGGTTTTGCCTGCAGCTGGGCAAAGCATACAGCACAAGCACGAGACACTAATTCTCTGTGCAGGAGCAAAATTTCTCACAACTATGAGGATGACGCAGGAGGTGTCATCCATGTTCAGGACGGTGTGTAGCAGTCGGGGGGAGGGCTGGAGTGGCCCAAAGCCATGCCCATCGAATCAGATGGACCCAATTAGAATACAGCGTGGGAGAAATAAAAAAGGTTTTTCAGGGCTATACAGGGGACTCGGGGTTACATAAGTATTTAGAGAATGCGTAGCACACTCTGAGTAAGGCCAGGGTCACACTAGCATATGGCATCCGATGTGAGAGCATCAGATACGAGATGCTAATGACTTTCGGCTCCTGCTCTGCTGCCAGTGGGAGCCGAGTGTCATGCTACTGTGCTCCGAGCCTCTCACACAGAGAGAGTCGGGGCACAGCAGCTGCGGAGGAGGCAGAGAAACTAATTTCTCTGTCTCCATTGCCTGCGTCGGCGTATATCGCACAGCACTCGGATGATATCCGATCAATGCGCGCTGTGTCACTCACACCCACAGACTTATATGGGTGCGAATGCGCCCAGACTCGGCCGAGTGTCTGTGACAATCGCAGCATGCTGCGATTTCACTCGCGCGTATAATACGGCCGAGAAAAAAAAAGTGATGGGAGCTGCCCCATAGAATAACAGCTGTCTGAGCGCTATGCAATGTTATATCGCATAGCCACAAAAAAGACACAAAAATTGTGAGTTTCCCTTTAAATAAAGAATTATAAAAACATCTGAAATCCAAAATTGCATGTCAGGGGCTCTTCAAATGTGTCATGGCATCTGCAATCTATTCAAGTCAAAATAGCGCTCCAGAATTCAAATTGTTGCTCCTTCCCTTTCAAGCCCTGCCGTGTGCCGAAACAGTAGTTTTCCACCACATATTGGGTATCGACGAACTAAGTAGAAATCGCACAAATGATTTTGTGGTCCATTTTCTCCTTTTACCCTTGTGAAAAGGAGACATTTGGAGCCAAAGCAACAACTAATAAAAAATGTGATTTTTTTATTTTCACGGATCAACGTTATAAAATTCTGTGAAGGACCTGCAGGTTCAAGGTGCTCACCACACCTATAGATAAATTCCTTGAGGGTTTTAATTTTTAAAATGGGGTCACTTGTGCTTGATTTCCACTGTTTAGGCACATAAGGGCCTCTACTAGTGATGAGCGAGTGTACTCGTTGCTCGGGTTTACCCGAGCACACTCGGGTGACCTCCCGAGTATTTATGACTGCTCGGAGATTTCGTTTTCATCACGGCAGCTGCACCAGATCTGATTTCACAATCAAAATCTTTTGTGCTAATTCTGTGATTTAGCTACACTGTATCAGCCAATAAATACTGATTACTAATTTAGTGACAGGTGACTGAGAGGTCTGGGCCTAGGGTTGTGAAACAGCTGATTCAAAAAGAGGAAGGGTACATAGAACATGAGTGTGAAAAAGTGAGGTTGTGGTGAAAGGGGGAATAGACTTGGTTTTCGACATGTACATGGGTTAGGAGTTAATGTTAATAAAAGCTCAACTGAACAAACACGGACTCATCCTATCCAAAGACCCCTGACAACATCTGTTACTGGACTGGCTACTTGACCCCATTTCTTTGGAAGCCACGCAATGGTCCACCTTGTAGAAGAGGCTTAGAAAGAGCATGTGCTCCAGTGGATGGCAAGCACTGCATCAAGTGGCCTCCCCTCTTTCTCCAAATTAACAGCACACCCAGTATGATCCTCAGGTGGCACCCCAATCACGCTTGTTTTCCCCCGTATCACAAATTTCAAAATGCCCAACTGGATGTGGGGAACCACAGATGGGCCATTCTGCAGAGCCTGGTGGATACAGTTTCCAAAAGTTGATGGCTGTTGCAGTCCCCCAGTATCAGTTGCCATTACATTCTGTTTAAATGGTCATGCAGTGGTACACCTAGACTCATAAAGGCTATGCACTAAGTGCAATGCCTGCCAAAAATTACAGTCAGAGACATCTATATACTCTTGAAGGCACCAACTGTAAATCCTCATTCAAATATTGTGAACAAAGTATAATATTGCATGACCATTTAAACAAAATGTAATGGCGACTGGGGGACTGCAACAGTCATCAACTTTTGGAAACTGTCTGTATCCACCAAGCAGAAAGGCAGCATTTCTGTGGCCAACAGATTGGAGATGGGAAAGTTCAAGCTCTTAGCTTTGGCATGTGTAGGAGGAAACATTCTTTTACGTGACCACAACTGCGGGACTGAGGGCTGGCTGCTGTGCTGAGAGAGGGTGGAGTAGTGTGAACAGTACAAACTGATGGACTCATCAGGGTCACCTCCACCTCTGGTGGTCAATGTCTTGTGACATTCTGCTCAGACCCTACTTCGTCCAGTTTAGGATTCAACATGAAAAAAATGTGGGCATCAGTGCAGATGCTTTCCTCCTCTGGATGCTGTGAATACTATACTCATAAAAGCTCTACACACAGTGCAAAGCATGCCAAAAATTAAAAGCAGAGTCATTCATACACACTTAATGGCACCAACTGTAGTGCCTGTGTAACGAATCTGTTGTCAGATTACCCAGGGCCAGGGGCTCCTTTCACTGTTCCAAGTGCTTGGGGTGCTTTAGCTATCCCCGATACCTGGATTACTTCTGATTGTGAAGACACCAGGGCCACAAACCTTGCTGAACTCTTGAATCAGCTCTCTATCTGTCCCCTTCTCCACACAAGGAGGTAGGGAGTAAAAGTGTATGAATATACACAAAAAAGGCAAACAAGGAAGGACACACAGGGATAAAGGAAAATACCAATCATACAAATATGCACTCACAGACAACAGAGGGAACACTGGGGAGAAAAGGAATGTAAACCAAATAGAGGAAGAGGTTTTGCAACAGCCAAAACTCCAAGCGAAAGTCAAAGAACAATACTTCAAATGCCTCTACCAGCAACTGACTTCTCCACTCCTCAGGAGGCAGTATAAAACTTAACACTGGCACACCAGATTTCCAGAGGAGAGTATATATAGAAAGGGGAGTAGCTAACACTGCACAACTGAGATCATCCAAGCAGGGTGGCTTCAGAGACTCTAAGCTCAACTGTTTAACCCCTGCACTGCTACCAGAAACCTGCACTGTTTAATATGTAGATGTGCTTTTAATCCGCGCAGGAGTAAACTAAATCAGACGCTGCAGTCTTCATGCCCCTCTCTGTCGTGATAAACCTGTGACAGCCTCATTCAAATATTGTGAACAAAGTGTAGTTGTGGTGCTCCTACACTTAAAAAAAACTCTGCACACAGTACAAAGTCTGCCAAAAATTGCAAGCAGGGTCATACATATACCCTTCAAGGCACCAACTGTAGTGCTTCATTCAAATTTTAACAAAGGCTAGTTGTGGTACTTCTACACAGTGCAAAGCCAGAAAAAAATTATAAGGAGGGTCATCTATACACCCTTGAAGGCAATAACTGGAGGGGCTCGTTCAAATATGGAAGAATAAAAACACTTTGTGCTGCTGTTATCTAGTGTGTGGAAAAGTCGGGGCTAATCCAGGCTTTGTTTAGTTTTATTAGAGGGAGCCTGTCATCATATTCTGTTTACAGGCAAAAGCACCTGTCTGCTATGATCTCCCCATGAACCCCCACGGGTGGCACTAAAAACCCACGCAGACAAAATACTAGCAGCAGGGCAGCACAACACCTGCAAGGCATAGAGAGACAGCTCATGCCAGGTGTCCAGCTTGGAGACCCATAAGTGGAAGGTCGTAGAGGAATTTGGGAGTAAGCAGGTTGTCGGCCAGGTATTGCTTGACCACCTTTAAAAACGTTTCCCTCCTTGTCAAAAATACCCAATAATCAGGGCCTGGATGCTGGGAGGGTGTCACAAAATTGGCCCATTTTGACAGTGCATCCTTGCCTCTGCTGTACCTGGTGTGTGTCTCCCACGCCTCTGCTCCTTGGTTGGGCAAGAAATCTTGCCCCTTGCTGCTAGCGTTGTTTGATTTGGAATTTTTTCAACATATTTTTCACAATGGCCTCTTGGTATAGAACCATTTTAGTAGACCTCTCCGCCTTCGGAATTAGAGATGCAAGGTTCTCCTCTTAGCGTCGGTCTAGCAGTGGGAACAACCAGTACACTTTTTTGGCCAAGATGAATATAACGCAAGGTTAATGGAAAAGGCAATGGTACATAAAGTCGGCCATATGTGCCAAGCTCCCTACAACCAACACTTCCCTGTCTCCACCATGATGACGACTCTACATCTCCTCCTCCTCCTCATGCCCTTCCTCAGCCCCTCTATGTAGGAGAGAAGGAACAAAGCTTGTGTGGGTACTAGCCTTTGTTGCGCTAGCAACCAGCTCCTGTTTCTCCACCTCAGCCTCCAACTCTTCATTGTTACCCAATCTGCACTGAGCAATTGAGATGAGGGTGGGCTGGATTGTATCTCCCAGTCTTAAGTCTTCCTCCATTTCCACCTGGTCTGCAGGCAAAGCTTCATGTTTAATTGTCAGTAGCGATTGTTTAAGTAGGCACAGAAGCGGGATCGTTGCACTGATTATGGCATCATCGCTGATCACCATATTTGTGGAGTCCTCAAAGTCTTGGAGAACCGCACAAATGTCAGACATCCATGCCCACTGTTCAGTTCTAAAGAATGATCAGAATACAGACTGGCGTGTTTGTGTGGTTATTCAACAACTGGCCCCTGCTGCTCACAAAGACTTGCTAGTAAGTGCAGTGTGGAGTTCCAAAGCGTGGTCACGTAACACACCAGTCAGTGAGCTGCACTTGCATACGCTGCTGCATCACTGCCAGAGTGGTGGCAGCGGTATCTGACTTGCGGGCACTGACACAGCACACCTTGACCAAAAGCTCTGGCAAATCTGGGGAGGTTTTCAAAAACCACTGAACTAACAAGTTGAGTAGGTGGCCCAAGCTTCACAGCCGCCACCAGGTTACAGCCATTATCACACACAACCATGCATAGTTGTAGGTTCAGTGGCGAGAGCCACACGTCTGTAATTCCTTTAAGTATATGTGTGGCGGTGTGCAGCTTGCCTCCTAGACAATATAGTTTTAGCAGAGCCTGTTGCTGCTTCACTGAGACAGTAGTGCAGAGCTTCCAGCTTCTGGCTGATGTGAACCTGCTCCATCGGAGATGGAGAATGAGCAGGAGGGGGTGCAAAAACTGTGTAGGAGGTGAAGGAAATCCTGATAGAATGAAGGCCAGCAATCCTCGATGTCAGTAACACATGTGTCATGCCAGGGTGGGACTCTGCTCCAGCCTCCACAATATTCACCCAGTGTGCCATCAGGGAAATGTAGTGTCCCTGGCCACAAGCGCTTTTCCATGTGTAGGTCGTTAAGTAGACAATCCCAGTCAGTGCATAGGTAAAGACTTAGTGATGTTCCTGGACACATGCTGGTATAAGGTGGGGACTACACACCGGGAAAAACGGTGGCGGCTGGGGAATGAATACCGAGGATTGGCTGCTGCCATGATTCGGCAGAAATCCTCTGTGTCTACAAGTCTAAACGGCAACATTTACATGGCAAGCAGCCTGGAAATGTGCCCATTTAGCGTTTGGGCCTGTGGGTGGGTGGCTGGGAAATTTCTTTGTCGTTCTAAGGCCTGGGGTGGGCACAGCTGAACTCTGTGCTGGGACAAGGATTTGGAAGTGCCTGATGGTGCCTCAGAATGTGCAAGGACAGGTTCAGGGGAGGAGGCATCTGCACTAGTGTAATGGAAAGGTGATTGGCAAGCATCCAGCACAGGGGAAGAGGCAGTGGTGTCACTTGTTTGCACCAATTGTGGATTCTGGTGTACTGGTCCACTGAGTTGGGTGCTTAGGTGACATGTGCCTGATCATGCTTGTGGTGGTTAGGCCCCTTCTGATCTTGGCATGGTACAGGTTGCAAATTACCTTTTTTTGTCTCAGAACTCTTTAAAAAGTCCCAGACTGGGGAACACCTAAATCTTTATTGTAGAAATTCACGATCACGAGTGTCGGTGCTCTGCGGAACAGTTGCCTGCCTTCTCCCTCTGGTCACCCTACTGCCTTTTCCTGACTCTTTTGGTGCTTCCGATCTTACCCCCCTCAGTGCTGTTGGACTCGCTTTGCATGCCAGCTTCCCAGGTTAGGTCAGTGACTTCATCCACCATCTCGTCTTCCACAGCCACACGCTGGTCCTCCTGACTTGTTGACTAATTGACAACCTGACTTATTGGCAACTGTGTCTCATCTACCTCCTTAGACAAAATTTGCCTTTCCCCACTGTAAGGAAAACACATGAGAGAGCCGGGTGATACAGATATCTCCCTGCCGTCACCAATCTGTGATGGAGCTTACACAGTCACAGCTCTCTGGCACCCCCTTACCCTCAAGTCAGTCAGGGAACTGCAACTAGGATAAGTAGTTGCTGGAGAAGCTGCCCTGTCACGTACTGGTTATCGGGGCACTCTGCAGTGACCGCAGTATATATATACGTATATTGTAGCGTTTCACCTACTACGTGTCTTGGGGGACACTCGCTTGGCACGGGATTAACGCACTCAGGCACGGTTTTCTTATAAAACATAGTCTCTTAGGTTTATTTCATACCAGCATAAACCACATCCTCAGAACTTGGTAACAGCTTGAAAACCGTCTGCACATACTCAACTTTACCACAGTCCATCACTAACCCCAGTTAGCATAATGCACGGACCCCTGTCCGTTACCTGTTGGTGACCTTCACAGGTTCCTGGACACCTCTTGGCCTCAGAGGTGCCCCATACACAATGTCTCTCTCTGACCTCGGTCAGTATCACACGGATCCCTTTCCGTTACCTGTTGGTGCCACACAGGTTCTCGGTTACCTTTCTTCCACAGAGGTATCCTTCAGACGTTCTCACTGACCCCGGTCAGCATTACCTACGGTTATCAGACCATTTCACACACTGGCATGTGCCAGGTCCAGAGCCCCGCCATGTGCTCTTCAGGAATCCTATTCTCCAGGACTTCCAACATAGGCTTCCAGGGCCTGTAACCACTCCCCTGGGTGGGAGTGTGGGTGTGTGTGGCTAGTCTGACCCGCCCATCTCTCATAACTAGCCCTGCCAGTCTCCCATTAGAACTACACATTTACATGTGGGACTACAAGTCCCAGACCACAACATAACTTCAGACTAACAGCACAGAGTGTCCTCCTCTGCGACACACATACCGGCCATCTACAATTCTGCTGGACTTTGTCTCATCACAATTATGCCTCCAAGTGCATCTTGCAGTGCACACACAGCGCCCCCTGGCTGTAACATTGGTCACTACACCACATATATATATATCTCACCAGTCCCAGAGTCCCAGGCTAGGAGGCTAGGAATATATATATAAACCTCCAATCTGTCACTGCCAGGATCCCCCAATAGCACCAGAATAATATGCTGCCACCAGTTCCTCGTTACATATAAGTCCGATCCGTTAACAATCTTATATTGGGTCAGAAACCAACCCCAGGTACCGTATAAGTAGTAGCCGAACTCACAGACGTGAAAAAATTGGGTTTCGAGATAAAAAGAGCAGCCCAAAATTAATTGATATTTTAATTGCTGAAAGGCACACAAGATACTACATATATACAGAGTCTCTAAATCGCAAAGGAAGGTTAATAGCGGCACCAGTGTTGAAACGTAATTCTTTGTACGGAAGAGTTGAGCCAGATTATAGAGCCTTTATCAGCATAAATGTCCAAATTGGAGGTGCTCAGCATATATCAACATGTAGATATAAATAATTCAGAAAAAAGTATGCGGCCCTCACCATGGCAGCTTGAATGAAGAGTCCTTTATTTCATGACTTTCATCTTAGATGGTAAGGTGCAGAAGGGTGTTGGGGTCCACCTGGACCCCTTGAAGCACAGTAATGCGAAGCAGCCATTGTCCTTTCTCCTCTCTCCCCGCACCCCTCTGTCCTTTCTCCTCTCTCCCCGCACCCCTCTGCACCTTACCATCTAAGATGAAAGTTATGAAATAAAGGACTTTTCATTCAAGCTGCCATGGTGAGTGCTGCATACTTTTTTCTGAATTATGTAAATATATACAGAGTAATATACATATATTACAGACAGAAGTACAGATAAAAGTAGGGTACAGGTTAGGATTGTAGTTAGCTGAATGTGTCACGTTACTGTTTCTTATCACTTGTGTGTAATAATTATAGGGGATAACTCAGGAGACTCTTTGCGTGGAACAAGACAACTACAGGACACAGTTTTTTGTTTTTTTTTTATTCGTTTATTAATAACAAAAAATGAATCATGTTACATATACATTTGTTTCCAAGGCTTAAAGGGAACCTGTCACCCCCAAAATCGATGGTGAGGTAAGCTCACCGGCATCAGGGGCTTATCTACAGCATTCTGTAATGCTGTAGATAAGCCCCCGATGTTACCTGAAAGAGGAGAAAAAGACGTTAGATTATACTCACCCAGGGGCGGTCCCGCTGCGGTCTGGTCGAATGGGCGTCTCAGCTCTGCTCCGGCACCTCCCATGTTCATTCCATGACGTCCTCTTCGGGTCTTTACGCCGCGGCTCCGGCGCAGGCGTACTTTGTCTGCCCTGTTGACGCAGTACTGCGCAGGCGCCGGAAAGGTCAGAGAGGCCCGGCGCCTGCCCACTGCAGTACTTTGCTCTGCCCTCAACAGGGCAGACAAAGTACGCCTGCGCCGGAGCCGCGGCGTAAAGACCCGAAGAGGACGTCATGGAATGAACATGGGAGGCGCTGGAGCGGACCGGAGACACCCATCCGACCTGACCGCACCGGGACCGCCCCTGGGTGAGTATAATCTAACGTCTTTTTCTCCTCTTTCAGGTAACATCGGGGGCTTATCTACAGCATTACAGAATGCTGTAGATAAGCCCCTGATGCCTGTGAGCCTACCTCACCAGCCATTTTGGGGGTGACAGGTTCCCTTTAAGCATAATAAACACTGCATTGAAAGTATATATTGGCAAGTATATTACAAAATACTGTCTCATATATAACAAACGTTTTCCCAAAACTATAAAGTAAAGGAGTTTAAGTAATTTGTAACATATAGAGAAATGACATTTGAATTGTACCTATCCTTACTCTAACTACTAATACGCCGCAATTATCACGTGCCTGTTGCCCTTGTGACGTCTCCACCCAGTACCAGAACCAGCCATATAATATCTACAGAGTGAGATGGGATGAATTCCATCTACCCCAAATTTTTTCAAATTTACCCGGGCATCCCCTATTCTGGTATAATGTGCGTTCATACGGGATGATTGAGTTCACGAGGTCGATCCAAGTTATCCGGGAGGGGCATAAGTTACCCATCCATCGTAGCGCCAGTGCCTTCCTTGCCATAAAAAGGGTCTCTCGCAAGAGGATAACAGTATAGTGATCCCAAGTCTCTTCCTCCCATACTCCAAATATACAAATTAGTGGATCAAGGGGGACGGGGAATGATAACAATAGAGTTAGCAAAGATGTTACCTCCTTCCAATAATGAGAAACAACAGGACAACTCCATAAAATCTGCATCTGACGTATGACAACGGGGACACTCTGACATTTGGAATCGGCCCATTTTATAGAGCCGTATCGGAGTTAAATATGCTTGATGCATGATGTATAACTGGGTCATCCTGTTATTAACTGATGGAGATACATTAATTGAAGATTCAAGAACGTCATCCCAATCCTCGTCCTGTATATTGGAGAGGAGTCCCCCCCACTTTCCCTTAATAGAATCAAGAATAGATATAGCTCCCGAAGATAGCAGATAAGTATATAGGGAAGAGATGAGACCTTGAGGGCCTTGAGAATTAAGGATCCCGATCAAAGGTAGAGAGGAAATAGCACGACCTGCACCTGAATGTCTCATATACGATTAAACAGCTGACCTCAATTGAAGATATCGAAAAAATTGGGCCCTTGGTATATTATGTTTCGTCTGTAATTGCTCAAAAGACACAAAGATTCCCTCATTATATAAATCCCCTATTGAGGAGACACCACTCGTCACCCAGAAGTCAGTGGACGGGTGCTTGGATAGTGGTGGAAAATAACTATTGCTCCATAGAGGCATCTCCGCTACAATAGCTGTGAATTTAATAGTTTTTTAATCTTCTTCCAAACTGAACGCGCCAAACGGAGCAAAGGTAGCAAACGTGGGACACTAGTTCTCTCCATCTCTAAGAAGTTTAGTGGGCAATCGATTTGGGCCGAGTGAAATAGGTGACTCTCAGAGTTGGGAGGGGACCTATCAGGCATCCATTTATTGAGGGCTTTAGCTTGACCAGCCAGATAATAAAGATAAAAATCTGGCAACCCCGCCCCTCCCCCCCCCGTTTCTGACCTTGCAATGTGGACAGTTTAAGTTTAGGTCTGGAATTACCCCAAATGAAGGATGTAGTTAGCGAATTTAAAGTGGTAAAAAAAGATTTAGGGATTGGGGCTGCACTGTGTTGGAGGGAGTAATTGAGTTTAGGAAGCAGTATCATTTTAATTAAATTAATACGACCCGCAACAGAGAGTGGGAGTTTAGACCAAATTGAAAATTTTGTTTTAACCAGTTCTACCAGAGGAAATATATGAAGATGAAGGTTCAACCTTCTAAAGTGAGAAATATATATGCCTAGGTATTTAAAGCTGGTGACAATAGGAAGGGGAGAGAGGGTCCCAAGACGGGGCATAGGAGTATGGAAGAGAGGCATCAATGCGGACTTATCCCAATTTATGTATAGGCCAGAAAATCTACTAAATTTATCTATAGTGGCAATTACCCGTGGCAGTGTTTCCTCCGCTTTATCCATAAATATCACCATATCATCAGCATATAGACCGATGGTGTCCACCCGGCCAGCTATATCTATACCACTAATATCTGGTGAAGACCTCACGCATATCGCCAATGCCTCTATTGCGAGAGCGAAGAGGGCCGGAGAGAGGGGACACCCCTGACGGGTACCTCTATGTAATGAGAAGGGTTTAGAAATTGTACCATTTACAATTAGATGGGCTTTAGGTTTGATATAAAGTAGACCCACCCACTTTAAGAATTTATCTCCGAAGCCGTATTTTTGCAAGCAGGCTAGAAGAAAGGGCCATTCAAGAGAATCAAAGGCCTTAGCCGCATCCAGTGATGCCAGCGCCCAGGAATTATCTGGTACTAATGAACTATATTGGACTACCGACTGGACACGTCTAATATTGATGGAGGTGCTTCTACCTGGCATGAAGCCTGTTTGGTCTGGGTGTATAAGGTCTAGTATAATTGAGTTCAGTCTGATGGCTAAGATTTTAGTAAAAATTTTATAGTCCGCGTTTACCAATGATATTGGGCGGTAAGACCCGCATTCCAAAGAGTCCTTTCCCTCTTTTTTAAGTACAATGATGTTTGCCTCATAATAGGAATCTGGCAATTTTATAGTCCGTGTTTACCAATGATATTGGGTGGTAAGACCCGCATTCCAAAGAGTCCTTTCCCTCTTTTTTAAGTACAATGATGTTTGCCTCATAATTAGTGTTGAGCGATACTGTCCGATACTTGAAAGTATCGGTATCGGAAAGTATCGGCCGATACCGGCAAAGTATCGGATCCAATCCGATACCGATACCCGATACCAATACAAGTCAATGGGACTCAAGTATCGGACGGTATTCCTGATGGTTCCCAGGGTCTGAAGGAGAGGAAACTCTCCTTCAGACCCTGGGATCCATATAAATGTGTAAAAGAAAGAATTAAAATAAAAAATATCGCTATACTCACCTCTCCGACGCAGCCTGGACCTCAGCGAGGGAACCGGCAGCGTTGTTTGTTTAAAATTCGCGCTTTTACTTGGTTACGTGAAGTCCCGGCTTGTGATTGGTCAGGGCGGCCATGTTGCCGGGACGCGGACCAATCACAGCAAGCCGTGACGAAATTACGTCACGGCTTGCTGTGATTGGTCACGGCGCCATGTTGCCGGGACGCGGACCAATCATAAGCCGGGACGTCACTGGAGGCTGGACACGCGCGTTTTTTAAAATGCGCGCATGTCCAGCCTCCCGTGACGTCACGGCTTGTGATTGGTTAATGGCGGCCATGTTGCCGGGACGCGGACCAATCACAGCAAGCCGTGACGAAATTACGTCACGGCTTGCTGTGATTGGTCCGCGTCCCGGCAACATGGCGCCGTGACCAATCATAAGCCGGGACGTCACTGGAGGCTGGACACGCGCGTTTTTTAAAATGCGCGCGTGTCCAGCCTCCCGGCTTGTGATTGGTTGACCGCGGTATTTATTCTATTTATGTATTTATTCTTCTTTTTAAGATTTGAAAGCTAGAACGTCCATATCCATCACATTGATTTCTGGGCTATGAAAAGCCTCTTCAGTATTCCAAGAAGCCGCTGTACTATATCCATGCCAGTGCAACCTTCAGAGTGCTGTGCCACTGATGGAGCGTTGGCGCTGCATACTGAGCAGGACCTGGTGATTGATCTAGTAAATTAGAAATGCGTCTTAAAAAAAATGAGATTGACAAAGAAAGATGTAAGATTTTTTTCACAAAACTGAAAATCCGCATTTGAAAATGCGCGCGTGTCCAGCCTCCCGGCTTGTGATTGGTTGACCGCGGCGCAACCAATCACAAGCCGTGACGTCACGGGAGGCTGGACACGCGCGCATTTGAAAATAAGCGCGTGTCCAGCCTCCCGGCTTGTGATTGGTTGACCGCGGCGCAACCAATCACAAGCCGTGACGTCACAGGAGGCTGGACACGCGCGCATTTTAAAATAAGCGCGTGTCCAGCCTCCCGTGACGTCCCGGCTTGTGATTGGTCACGGCGGCCATGTTGCCGGGACGTGGACCAATCACAACGCCGGAACGTAATTTTAAAATCCTGCAGGACCTGAAATTACGTCACGGCTTGCTGTGATTGGTCCGCGTCCCGGCAACATGGCCGCCATGACCAATCACAAGCCGGGACGTCACGGGAGGCTGGACACGCGCTTATTTTAAAATGCGCGCGTGTCCAGCCTCCCGTGACGTCACGGCTTGTGATTGGTCACGGCGCCCATGTGACCACGACGCGCCAATCACAACGCCGGAACGTAATTTTAAAATCCTGCAAGGACCTGAAATTACGTCACGGCTTGCTGTGATTGGTCCGCGTCCCGGCAACATGGCCGCCGCGACCAATCACAAGCCGGGACTTCACGTAACCAAGTAAACGCGCGAATTTTAAACAAACAACGCTGCCGGTTCCCTCGGTAAGGTGCAGGCTGCGTCGGAGAGGTGAGTATAGCAATATTTTTTATTTTAATTCTCTCTTTTACACATTTTTACATTAATGTTGTTTCGATACCGATACCCGATACCACAAAAATATCGGATCTCGGTATCGGAATTCCGATACAGCAAGTATCGGCCGATACCCGATACTTGCAGTATCGGAATGCTCAACACTACTCATAATAGGAATCTGGCATAGAGCCTGCCACCCACATCCCCCGGAATACTTTCAACAAAAGTGGAGCCAGGATACTATGATATTTCTTATATAGTTCAATGGGGAATCCGTCTGGACCAGGAGCTTTCCCAGAGGCCATATCCGCTATAGCATACTCTACCTCCTCCAAGGTGAAATCAGCATCTAAATAGGCTCGCTGAGCAGGGCTCAATACGGGAAATGTTAAATCTGATAGATAGTTCAAGTTTTCCGTGACATCAAAGTCACATTTAGATGAATATAATGACTGATAATATTCATGGAAACATTGAAGTATCTCCTCTGTTGAGGACATCAATAGTCCTCCTGGTGTCCGAATCTGTAGTATAGTGTTAGATATATTGTGCTGGCGTACCAGAAAAGCTAAAAATTTTCTAGCTTGGTTTCCCAATTCGAAATAAGATTGACGGGTAAAAAATAATTTACGCTTGGACTTGGCGTCTGCATGCTGGACATATAGCCTCTGAGAAGATAACCACTCAAGTCTATTACCACTAGTAGGGTCAGATATATATGTAGATTCTGACTCTTTTAATCACCGCTCTACCTCATCATCTTCCCTTGAGGACACCCTCTTTATATAGGAGATTGTGGAGGATAAACATCCCCGTAGATATGCCTTAAGGGTATCCCAGAATATATTAGTGTCCTGAGGCTCCGAGTGGAATAAAATAAAGCATTTCAGTTGGTCCACGGTTCTATCACTAGAGTCTATTAATTTAAGCCAAAAAGGGTTTAATTTCCAAACCACAGCATTGTTAGATTGTCCATACTTAAGTTTAAGAATAATTGGGCTGTGGTCAGAAATCCCCCTGTTACCATGTTCAATACTGTCTACCCACATTGCCACTTTCTCGGATCCAAATATATAGTCTAAACGGGAAGGGGAACGTCTAGTAGATGAATGACAGGTATAACCTTTTACCCCGGGATGACGCGCTCTCCACAGATCCAACCACCCACTTCCCTCCATGAACAGAGCCAACTGAGTAGGAGCCTGGGAAGGAGGTTCCCCAATTGTCTCGTCACTCAATCTCAATCGATCTAGGCAGTTATCCATGACAAGGTTGAAATCTCCCATACAAATGATGTTAGCCTCCGGGAAGCCTAGGGCGAAGCTCAGTGCCCTCCGAAGGATCGAGATATTAACCGGGGGGGGGGGGGGGCGGGGTTGTTAACACAGAGTATAACATATTCCCGAGAGTTAATTAGTGCATGTACAAAGACAAACCGGCCCTCAGTGTCCCTTCTGGCCTCTCTCACCTCCCATCTAACATCTCTATGAATGAGTAGTGAGACCCCCCTGGAGTAGCTGGTGTGAAACGCATGTATGGATCATTGCACCCATGGTTTTTGTACACAGCGGGCCAAATCTCTGGTCAGATGTGTCTCTACCAGCGCCACGACATGGGGGTGATGACGCTTAATTTGAGAGAAGACCTTAATCTTCTTCCGAGGGGATTTGATACCCCATACATTCCAGGTCATACAGATCAACTCAGACCCCATACTCACAAATCAAGACATGGTAAATAGTGATGTCCGATTGAAGACTGGGGGTAGACCACACAGGGCAGTAGAGTTGTTGGCGGCGATTTCTATTTACATAACAAGTAGAACCAACATAAAAGTAAAAACAGAGCAAAAAACAAACAATATAGGAGTAAAGTCCTGTGCTCCTATTAACAAGAAAAAATGGGGATACCCTCGCTAGGTTCAGCGTCCGGTATTATCAAGTTGGACACCCACACAGAAAGCTCCATTATGCAATTTCCAGCACAGATACAGCTAAGTTAGGTTTTTTTTGCATTGGGTACCCCGTGGGTGCGCAGACACTCAGTCGCCTCGTCTGGATCAGAGAAAAAGACAGAGGTACCCTCATGAACAACACGCAGACGAGCTGGATAGATCATGGAATATATAACATTTCGGTCTCTGAGCTGTTTCTTCATATCCATGAATCGTGCCCGCTGTTTCTGATGTTCCATTGAGAAGTCTGGGAAGATGGAAATAGTAGCATTATGGAACATAATAGGGCTCTTCTGCCTTGCCAGGCGTAGGATGGTGTCTCTATCTTTGCAATTAAGAAGGCGTGCCAAAAAGGGTCTTGGCGGAGCCCCGGGAGGGAGAGGCCTCGTGGTGGGTACTCTATGGGCTCTCTCCACTGAGAAAGTTGAGGAGAATTCACCTCCCAGAGAGGTCTTAAGCCATTCTTCTAGAAATTCTTCAGGACGTTGACCCTCAGAGCGTTCCGGCAGGCCGATAATTCGGATATTATTCCGACGCAGTCTGTTCTCCAGGACATCTGCTTTTTGCTTCCAGGCATTTATAGAGCCCGCCACCTTTGACAAATTAGTCTCCATGGGAGGGATGACGTCTTCCAACTGTGACACCCTCATCTCCACTTCTGTGATACGTCCCCCCATGGTTTGCATATCCTGTCTCAGGCGACCCACCTCAATGTGCACATCATCTATTTTTTCAGTAAGAGAAGACCTGGTTAAAGAAATAGCCTGCATTAGTTGTTCAGAAGCCTGTTTGAGGGTCAGTTCTTCCTGTACGCCCTCCTCATTACTATCCGATAGGCGGCCTTTACGTGGAATCTGATTAGAATTATTTCTAAGGGTGCGACCCCCATCCGGGTGGTCCTCTCTAGCAAACTTCTTCAGTTTGTCCGCAGCTCCAGAGCCCTTTGAATGCTGCATGATGGAATGACAGAAATGGAGGACAGCGGGGCGACCAAGATCCACCCACAACGGTGTTAGAATAATATAAATCCTGTATATGGAGTTTGAGGCAGCACAACGTGGATAAGGCGTTTATAATAGTAATGATATAAAATGGACGCAGCTGTGTCCAGTCCAGGACAAATTCTGTGCACCAGATGGGGGGGAGGGGGAAAGAAGAAAGTCCACAGTACCCGCAGTGAAAGCAGCAAAGAGGGGAGCCAATCCCTCTCAGTCTCTAGCGCCGATGGATAAAGGTGACTTCCAGATGGGGGAAACACGGGGCCCAATATTTCAGAGCACACACCGATTGTTCCCTGTGATGTGCAGGAGATGTGCTCACCTCCCATACAGCGCCTAAGGATGGCGCTCAGCGTCACGTCTCTTCCTGGTGAGGCGCGCTTATTGAGTTTCTGCTGCCCCTTTCCGGCACCGCCGACCAGCTCCCCCGGTCCCCCGTGCACGTAAGCCCAGACGCTCGCCGCCGCTGGTATCGCCGAGCCTCTCACGCTCAAGGGGAGTCCCAGTTGTGCTGAAAGCTGGCGCCGCTGCGTTCTTCCTCAGTGTGCGCCCTTGTAAAAATGTCCGCCGCCTCGTGGGGATCCCGTCGCTCACACAGGCCTCTCCGGATCTCCGTTCCTCTCCGAGCCCCGAAACGCTCTCCACAGCAGCCGCTCACCCTCCGGGGTCTAAGAGGGTCATCAGCTGTGAGTAATTCACATCAAGGAGGATGTAAGTGCCAGAATACTGTCAGGATATGAGGAGCTCTCCCCGGGTGCGTCTTCTCGCTCCTATTACATAGCCACGCCCCCACAGGACACAGTTTTATAAGTGGTAAAGTCTATATTATCACACGGTGATTCAAACAGGTGCAGAGAGAAACTCAAGTCCACAACACTTGGTGCAAATATCAAATGCAGCTCAGCAGTCTATAGGAAACTTCAGAGGAAAATGCAATCACACAGAAAGTCTATGAAGCACAATTATTCTTGAGGATACTTGACAAGAATAAGTCCTTGCTTAGTCCAAAACACAGATAGATATGCTTATAAGGCAGTTCAAATAATATCTTAGCTCAACCAGGGAGGTCTGGGTAATGATGTCAAAGAACTCTTTATATGCTGGAGGTAAAGAAAATACCTGTACATGTGGTTCCGTAGCCGTGGACTCAGGGACAGCTTCTGTGAACGCTGAGTTTCTCCTTGTTGGAAAGATAATCTCCTTGGTCTCCCAGTTGATAATTGGGTTCTGAGAACGCAACCAAGGAATGCCTAAAATCACAGGAAAATGAGAAGAAATTAGGAAGAAAGAAAGTTGCTCCTGATGATTAGGTTCCAACAAAATTTCAAGGGGTACGGTCTCCTGATCCACAGGCCCAGAGATTAAAGGTGACCCATCCACTGTTTCCATGGTAATTGGAGAGGCTCTTTGCTGAATTTCAATACCATGTTCCTTGGCAAATGCGATATTCATGAAATTGCCACCTGCACCAGAGTCAATCATAGCTGCACTGGAAATCCACTGTCCTGAACACAGGATCTTAATAGGGAGAGAACAGTGAGAGTTCTTTTCCTTAAGCTCCTTGGGGGGTGAAGTCATAGAAAATGAATGCAATACAGCGTTTAAAGGCAGGCTACATTCAGAGATGTCAGATTCATCATCACAGTTGTCATACTCCCCTACTGGTGCTAGCACCTTGTTAGGCCGTCTAGGACACTTAGGACAATTGATCAAAAAGTGGTCAGACTAGCTGCAGTAGAAACATAGACTTTCACGAAGGCGATGCTCCCAGCGCTCATTAATCTCGCGCCTCTGAACGGAATCAATTTGCATGGGCACCTCCTCCACCTCCCGAGATGATTTACTTGCAGGCTCTTTGGAAGGAAGGGAAAAGTTAGAAATACGGTTATATGCAGCAAACTTCTCCTGCCTACGCTCAGTAAGGCGAATGTCAATGCGCACACAATGCTGTATAAATGTCTCTAGCTCTTGTGGTGACTCAGAGCGAGCTAGTTAATCTTTTACAATACTAGACAGACCCCTTTTAAAAATAGGCAATTGTACATAACTGTCCCAATTGGTATCTACCGCTAATCTCCTGAATTCAGTAGCATACTCAATAACAGAACGTTTTGCCTGGCGTAAAGACAATAAAGCAGATTCAGCGGTTGCACGGCGATTAGGATCATCAAACATTAATGCCATAGCGGCCAAGAAATCATCCAAGTTATTTAACCGTGGGTCACGAGCAGTGTTGAGCATTCCGATACTGCAAGTATCGGGTATCGGCCGATACTTGCGGGTATCGGAATTCCGATACCGAGATCCGATACTTTTGTGGTATCGGGAATCGGTATCGGGATTAATATCAATGTGTAAAATAAAGAATTAAAATAAAAAATAGGGATATACTCACCTCTCCAGCGGCTCCTGGACTTTACCGCCGTAACCGGGAGCCGTTGTACCTAAGAATGCGCGCTTGAAGGGCCTTAGATGAGGTCACTGCGCTCTGATTGGTCCGTAGCGGTCGCGTGACCGCTACGCAACCAATCACAAAGCAGTGACGTCACCTAAGGTCTTTCAAGCGCTTGAAATACCTTAGAAGACGTCACTGCTTTGTGATTGGTCGCGTAGCGGTCACGCGACCGCTACGGACCAATCAGAGCGCAGTGACCTCATCTAAGGCCCTTCAAGCGCGCATTCTTAGGTACAACGGCTCCCGGTTACGGCGGTAAAGTCCAGGCTGCGTCGGAGGGTGAGTATATCCCTATTTTTTATTTTAATTCTTTCTTTTACACATTGATATGGATCCCAGGGCCTGAAGGAGAGTTTCCTCTCCTTCAGACCCTGGGAACCATACAGGATACCGTCCGATACTTGGTGTCCCATTGACTTGTATTGGTATCGGGTATCGGATTAGATCCGATACTTTGCCGATATCGGCCGATACTTTCCGATACCGATACTTTCAAGTATCGGACGGTATCGCTCAACACTAGTCACGAGACTCAATCATCGGATTCGCCCAGGCGAGCGCTCGTGCGGTCAGCAGCATTATTACACACAATACTTTGGATCTATCATTAGGAAAATGGTCAGCATGCACATCAAAATATAGCACACATTGATTCACAAAGCCACGAAATTTGTCGCGATCACCATTAAATCTGAATAGGGGCAACTTAGGTGGGCTAGCTGGTGGCGGTTGCCCAGAGGGAAAAGTCGCTGGTGCAGCTATTTGCGAGCTTATGTCCTGAAAAGCCCGTCCATACTGGGACTCTATGCCAGCAAGTTTGTTTTCCTGGGCTGCCATGTGGGTGCTTAAGTCCTGCAAAGTCTGTCCAAACACTTGTTGATTGTGTTCAAAGCTTCCAAACTTATTTTGCAGACCTTCCACATCTTTCTGCAGTGATCTAATTATGGAAAACACCTGCTCTAGTCTGCTTTCTGCAGTCATTGTTCCAGCAATGACTTTTTTTGACAGTTTTTTTTTTTTTTTTTTTAGGCTAGAGTATCCTGTAATAATTATAGGGGATAACTCAGGAGACTCTTTGCGTGGAACAAGACAACTACAGGACACAGTTTAATAAGTGGTAAAGTCTATATTATCACACGGTGATTCAAACAGGTGCAGAGAGAAACTCTAGTCCACAACACTTGGTGTAAATATCAAATGCAGCTCAGCAGTCTATAGGAAACTTCAAAGGAAAATGCAATCACGCAGAAAGTCTATGAAGCACAATTATTCTTGAGAATACTTGATATGCTTATAAGGCAGTTCAAATAATATCTTAGCTCAACCAGGGAGGTCTGGGTAATAGTCTCAGGTTCTTGCAGAGCAGCAACAGCTTACATGTCCAGCAAATTCAGATGGAAGCAAACACGAGCAGCAGATGAAGGAGGATTACTGGAACTGGTGTATGCAGCAGGAACTCAGGGCAGAGTAGCAGTATCACCCCACAGGTTCACAGGAGCAGGTATATAGCCAGGGAGTAACCAGAGGTCAGGAGCTGGATGCAAGGCAGAATACTCTAGCACAGACTGAAGGCTGGGGTGGAGTTTTATAGCAGGAAGACAGTGCACATGAGACCAAAGACGCCATCTTGGAAAAGGGCAGTAATGCACAAAAGGTAATAAAAAATGTAAAGAGTCCTGACATTGTGGATGAAGGGAAGCTCGCATATCCACAGGCACCTTCTTAGTTTCTGGTCCGTCTCCACTAGTGACGTGACATGGCTTCCATGGCAGAACAAAGACAAAGGCTAAAGGTGGGTAGCTAGCTTATAACCCCTAACTCGCACCCTCCCATATTTGTCACTGCCCCTCTGGGGTGGACTGAATTCTCCTCCGTTGATCTCCTAGCAGAAATAATTCCCAATATCTCAGATGGGTCATAACTTCCTAGTGGGAGGTCCAAACGGGACGACTGATGACTAACAGGTTCGTTGGGGCTGGACTGATATGGAGAGTCCAAACATGGGCTGGCTAAGTGGTTCTGGAGAGACAGTCTAAATAGCTCGGTATCCGGAACAGCTAGAGAAATATGAGACGCAGCGGTGCATGTGGAGGGCTCCCAGGGTTCTGGTGGTATATTGGACTTCACCCTGAGATGCACGGTAGTTTCATAATTCATCTCTAGATGTTGGTGACGCTCTGTCTAGATCTTTCCCTTGATGTGGGCTGCCTTGCACAAAAGACAGCAGGGAGTACCAGCTCTGCTCCTCCTTGCCTTCATTACCACGTGTCCTCTAATTATCTGGCTATTTGGCAAAAGTTCTGTTCTTTTGCGGATTTGTGTACTTAAGCCAAGGGTGGGGGCCACTTCAGGAGTGGAGGAAGATCTCTGGACAATATATTGAGCCTGAATTAATAAATCCAAAATGGAGTCTCCCTCGTCCCTCACACTCATTGTCATCTTCTTGTGACCGTGGCCGCTGTAACTTTTGTGTATTACTAAACAGCATGTCCTCCACTCCCTCAGTGTCATATTGTGGGATCACTGGTCTCCGGTGACTTGACGTGGTGGGAGTAATATGGATCAGGTGAGGATTAAGTGATCCAGACTGCGTGGAAGACTGGGTAGTGCAGGTAAGCATGCTTGAAAAAACAGCAGTGGTCTGATATAGTGTGACAGACCTGTAAGGAACTCTCAGTAGATATATCAAATGTCAGCAGGGAGAGATAATTATACAAGATATAACTTTTAATAATATAATTAAAAGACACTAGAATAGAAACAACATACACAACTACCACTGATAATATAAGCAATGTAAAGTGAAAGAGCTTAGTAGAGCAGTGCTGGTATAAAAGGTTTGATCTCACCAATATGTCATGATGAGCCACCAATGTCCAGGGAGGATTGCAGGAGCAGGATAAAACAGGATCTATGTTTCTATGAAACCCAAAATACAAAGCGTATCTTGAGAGTCTTTTAAAGATCCTCCTTTTCCAGAGAAACACCAAGTTTGCTGGCCTTTTCTCCATTAAGGGTACTGTCACACAGTCACACTTTGATCGCTACGACCGTACGATCCGTGACGTTCCAGCGATATCCATACGATATCGCTGTGTCTGACACGCAGCAGCGATCAGGGATCCTGCTGAGAATCGTACGTCGTAGCAGATCGTATGGAACTTTCTTTCGTCGCTTGATCACCCGCTGACATCGCTGGATCGTTGTGTGTGACAGCGATCCAGCGATGTGTTCGCTTGTAACCAGGGTAAACATCGGGTAACTAAGCGCAGGGCCGCGCTTAGTAACCCGATGTTTACCCTGGTTACCAGCGTAAACGTAAAAAAAACAAACAGTACATACTCACATTCCGGTGTCTGTCCTCCGGCGTCTCAGCTTCTCTGCACTGTGAGCGCCGGCCAGCCAGAAAGCGAGCACAGCGGTGACGTCTGACGTCAGATGTCACCGCTGTGCTTTCCGGCCGCTGTGCTTACACAGTGGAGAGAAGCAGAACGCTGGAGGACAGACACCGGAATGTAAGTATGTACTGTTTGTTTTTTTTACGTTTACGCTGGTAACAACGGTAAACATCGGGTTACTAAGCGCGGCCCTGCGCTTAGTTACCCGATGTTTACCCTGGTTACCCGGGGACTTCGGCATCGCTCCAGCGCCGTGATTGCAACGTGTGACCGCAGTCTACGATGCTGGAGCGATAATCATACGATCGCTGCGACGTCACGGATCGTGCCGTCGTAGCGATCAAAATGGCACTGTGTGACGGTACCCTTAGTGTCAGAGGACCACCTCCTCTGCTAACCAGTCTCCCTGCTGAAGCTGGCGTAGTGTGGACTCAGCCAGGAAGACACAGTTGGGGGTTGACGTATATATGACCCAGTGCCAGAAAAAATTCCTCCACCATCTGGAGCGACTGGGAGTCAGACAAAAGAGAGAATGTCCATGCTTGGGGCTCACCTTGAAGGAGAGAGATTATTATCCCCACCCGCTGCTCCTCAGTTCCTGATGAACAATGATGTAACCTGAAGCATAGTTTACAGGCCTCCCTGAAAACAACAAACTTGTCACCCCCCCAGAAAGCCCGGCAAAGCAATCTTGGGCTCCACTAAGGATTGCCTTGCTGTCACGGTCCCCAAACCTCCTGTCCAGCTCCCGGGACCTCTACACACGCAGTACTTTGAAGCAGCGACCACAGTCGCCTCACATGGATGCGCTGCACATAATCTGATCTACATATACAGCAACCATCACTTGGTCACAGCGATAGTAATTACCAATAAAGGACATGCTGAACTGAATTCTGATTCCCCATGCAGCATCCAGTACTCTACCACAGCGACGGCAGTCGCTATTTATGGACGCGCTACATTTAATTTAGCCACATTTAATCTTGCCTCCTTAAACAGCATTCAGGCATTTTCCTCTTATCATCCTTCAAGCTTATTTGAAGCACACTGTCTTATCCTTCTGAACAAGCAAGTTACTCTGATGAAGGTCCAATGTGAGACCGAACACATTCAGTTATTTCTTGTTTTTGTCTGGATGCAAAATAAATGAAATTTCCTCATCTTTCATCAATTTGAGTGCCAAGTTTATTTTTGCTTAGATTACGGGTTGGATACCCTACTTGAGCACCATCCACAAGTCATTTTTTTGTTGAGTCCCTTGTAGTTCTCTACTTTTCCCCAAACCTGATGTGTTAGGGTGCTGCAAAAAGACAGCACATAGATCTGACACCTCCAGGCTGAGCGACTGCAGTTGGCCTATAAGAGCAGTGATAGGATCCATAATGGATCAAAAAATGATTTAGGTCATAGCTAATGTCACAACTCTGTTGTTGGGTGTTCAGGGTCCAGGGGATCCTTTCCTGTCACAAAAAAAAAAGAAAATGTAGCTCAACGAACTTGTGAACAAACTTTCTTTGTTTAATCAATGAAAGTGCTCAGTAGAGGACAACTCAGCATCAGCATTGTAAGTTACATGGTATGCGACATCATACAGATTGAAGTTTGTTCACAAGTTCGTTGAGCTGGATTTTCTTCTGTTTTGTGATTGCTCCACGCCTTGACATAGGGATCCTGTGCTCTGAACACCTAAGGATGTCTATTGTGAGCTGGACTCATTTTTGCTCCTTTCTTGTCCCTAATGCTAGGGGCGCCCTAGCTCGCCCTGCTCCCTGGATTACTTCTGATAGTGAAGACGCCGGGACCACATACCTCGCCTTAGGTCCTGAATCCGCCCTCGGTCTGTACCCTTCGTCAACCCAGGGCAGTAGTAGTGTGCTGTAATACACCAACCAGACTAAAAAAGTAATACAGACAGGTAATATGATTATTGAGAATTATATACTGCCACAATGTACCACAGAGCACGTAATAGTATATGGATGAATAATTGAATACAGATAACTTTTTCAATGCCTTTTTGGAGGGTTATATACCAGCAAAATTTACCCCAGAGCTTGTAATACTTTATAGATGAGTAATTGAATCCAGAAATATTTTTCAACTGGTTTTTGTGGTTTTACATACCACCGTAATGTAACAATAACCACGTTCAACTATATGTATGACTAATTGAATACAGAAAAATGTATTTAACGTAAATATTTTGAAAGTGTAATTGATGCACTTCCACACCCAAAGGTTTTTGGAGAAAGTGCAAAGCTAGGAAAAAAATATAAGGAGGGTTATCCATAGACCCCTGATTCATTCAAATATGTTGTGATGCAGTGACCTCTGTAACAGGTAGGGGGCTCTGCATGGTCTCCCCAGTATACGCACAGAGGCGTATTGAGGCTGTGAGAGTGCATGGCAGTTGCGTGCATGGATGTGATGATGTGACAAACTCCGGCATTGTGGTGAATGGCCGATATGTGTGTCGCAGAGGAGGAGACTCTGCGCTGCCAGCCTGAAGCAATGTGGTGTTCTGGGACATATAGTTCCTTCTCGGCCCCTTTACTTTCATCCCCTTGAGAAAGCTGTCTATCGCGTTTGCGAAACGCGCGTCGGGGGTCTCCCTCTTGGTCCCAGCCTGGTGCCCAGGTGCAGCCCTGTCATTATTGCGGTAAGCATGCCTTGTGGTTTCTACTACTACCGGTGTCCTTACTTTGTACTTGTATAGCCACATGGCATTGCATGGTTATTGTTTCTATCTATCCGCGCCATAGTGCAGATTGATTTACCTTTAGGGCCCTGTGCACCAGATGGGTTTTCCTGTCTTCATCCTATATGCACTTTACATGTGGTTTGTACCTCTGGTCGATTAAACATATAATTATCGCTCGTATTTATATATTGTACACTTAATAAATTTTTGGTACCCAATATACTCCTTTGTTCTCCTGATCTTTAGTTCCACAAGTGTTGTATAATAGTCATGGGAGGCTGGCAGGGCTAGTTATGTGAGATGGGTGGGAAAAACTAGCCACACACCCACACTCCCACCCTGGGGAGTGGTTACAGGTATGTAATGTGACCAGGGTGTGGGTCACGTGGTCTGAGTGTGTAGACCTGTATGGTACAGGTGCAAGGTCCTGATAGAAACCTCTGTGTTGGGCGTGCTAGCCCTGAAGAGCACGTGGTGGGACTTTGCTACTGGTGGCCTGGGTATTGGACGGTCCCAGCCGGGGATGGACGTCCTGAATAGTACCCGGACTGGCCACCTGTGTGTTCCTGAGTAACCTGGGTGTTGGGAGGTCCTGGGAGTAGGACCGGATCCCTGAACAGCACGAGGTGAGGACATGAATCTGCAGAACCAGTGACAGCTACAGTATGGGGAAGCTACAGTCCTTCGGTGGGTCTGGACTTACTAATGTGTGCCGACCAGGCAAGTTGGTGATCCCCGTGAGGCAGCCTTCCCGAGAGAGAGGACTGACAAGGAGTCAGCAGGTGGGGCAGGAGCTCCTATAAGGTACCATAGTCTGTTGGTGCTAATTGTTTCTATGAACTGTGTGGTAACCCACAGCAACTGGTCAGAAGAGGACCAGCGTGTTTAGTTGCTGCAAAGGGATAATGCAAGCCAATGATACAGTGTGTAATGGACTATATGTAAGCCAGTGATTTGTAACCTGGCTCACAGCGCGGTTTATGACTTGAAAATAAACCGTATGGACTGATTTGTGTTGAAAATTCGTGCCCGTGTGCTTGAATCCCGTGCCAAGCGAGTAATCCCTGTTGTGAATTTGGATTCTGGGCTCCCCCGGTGGCTACTGGTGGAATTGAACTGTGTCTTCATCTTCGCTGTTCACCTGTTCCCATCAAGATGTGGGAGTCGCTATATAACCTTGCTGCGCTGTTAGTTGCTTGCCGGTCAACAATGTTATCAGAAGCCTCTCTGTGCTTGTTCCTGCTCCTAGACAACTACTAGATAAGTTGGACTCTTGTCCATGTTTGTTTTTGCATTTTTGTTCCAGTTCACAGCTGTAGTTTCGTTACTGTGTCTGGAAAGCTCTTGTGAACAGGAATTGCCACTCTGGTGTTATGAGTTAATGCCAGAGTTTTAAAGTAATTTCTGGATGGTGTTTTTGATAGGGTTTTCAGCTGACCATGAAAGTGTCCTTTCTGTCTTCTGCTATGTAGTAAGTGGACCTCAAATTTGCTAAACCTATTTTCATACTACGTTTGTTATTTCATCTCAACTCACCGCCAATACATGTGGGGGGCCTCTGTCTCCTTTCGGGGTATTTCTCTAGAGGTGAGCTAGGACTAATATTTTCCTCTGCTAGCTTTATTTAGTCCTCCGGCTGGTGCTGGGCATCTAGAATCAACGTAGGCATGCTACCCGGCCACTGCTAGTTGTGCGTTAGGTTTAGTTCATGGTCAGCTCAGTTCCCATCTTCCAAGAGCTAGTTCCTATATATGCTTATGCTATGTTCTCTTGCCATTGAGATCATGACAGTTTGACCGGCCCTCAAAGTGTTAATTGTTTGGGCTGAAGCAGGAGAAAAAGAAGTGTTGAAGGGAAATTTTTTTTTTTTTTTTTTTTTTTCCCCTCAGAGTTTTGCTGCCTAGCCTTTAATTGCTGTCTAGCTGCTTCTTACCTCCTCTTAACCCTTGAATGGCTCTGTGTCCACCTGTTTGTAATGGATCTTCAGAGTGTAACTGCAGGTTTGAATAATCTCGCCACGAAGGTACAAAATTTGCAAGATTTTGTTTATCATGCACCTGTATCTGAGCCGAGAATTCCTTTGCCGGAATTTTTCTCGGGGAATAGATCTGGGTTTCAGAATTTTCGAAATAATTGCAAATTATTTTTGTCCTTGAAATTTCGCTCTGCCGGAGACCCTGCACAGCAGGTCAGGATTGTGATTTCCTTGCTCCGGGGCGACCCTCAAGACTGGGCTTTTTCATTGACACCAGGGGATCCTGCGTTGCTCAATGTGGATGCGTTTTTTCTGGCCTTGGGGTTGCTTTATGACGAACCTCATTTGGAGCTTCAGGCAGAAAAAACTTTGATGTCCCTATCTCAGGGGCAAGATGAAGCGGAAATTTACTGCCAAAGATTCCGTAAATGGTCTGTGCTTACTCAGTGGAATGAGTGCGCCCTGGCGGCGACTTTCAGAGAGGGTCTCTCTGATGCCGTTAGGGATGTTATGGTGGGGTTCCCTGTGCCTGCGGGTCTGAATGAGTCCATGACAATGGCTATTCAGATCGATAGGCGTTTGCGGGAGCGCAAACCAGTGCACCATCTGGCGGTGGCCACTGAGAAGTCGCCAGAGAGTATGCAGTGTGATAGAATTCTGTCCCGAAGCGAGCGGCAGAATTTTAGACGGAAAAATGGGTTGTGTTTCTATTGTGGTGATTCTACTCATGTTATATCAGCATGCTCTAAGCGCACTAAAAAGCTTGGTAAATCTGTTTCTATTTGCACCTTACCGTCTAAGTTTATTCTATCTGTGACCCTGATTTGCTCTTTGTCATCTATTACCACGGACGCCTATGTCGACTCTGGCGCCGCTTTGAGTCTTATGGATTGGTCCTTTGCCAAACGCTGTGGGTATGATTTAGAGCCTTTGGAGACTTCTATTCCTCTGAAGGGGATTGACTCCACCCCATTGGCTAATAATAAACCACAATACTGGACACAAGTAACTATGCGTATTAATCCGGATCACCAGGAGATTATTCGCTTTCTGGTGTTGTATAATCTACATGATGATTTGGTGCTAGGATTGCCTTGGCTGCAATCTCACAACCCAGTCCTCGACTGGAGAGCTATGTCTGTGTTGAGCTGGGGATGTAAGGGGACTCATGGGGATGTACCTGTGGTTTCCATTTCATCATCTATTCCCTCTGAAATTCCTGAGTTCCTGTCTGACTATTATGACGTCTTTGAAGAATCCAAGCTTGGTTCGTTACCTCCGCACCGAGAGTGCGATTGTGCCATAGATTTAATTCCGGGTAGTAAATACCCAAAGGGTCGTTTATTTAATTTGTCTGTGCCTGAACATGCTGCTATGCGAGAATATATAAAGGAGTCCTTGGAAAAGGGACATATTCGTCCATCGTCATCTCCCTTAGGAGCCGGTTTTTTCTTTGTGTCAAAAAAAGACGGCTCTTTGAGACCATGTATTGATTATCGGCTTTTGAATAAGATCACTGTTAAATATCAATACCCATTGCCGTTGCTGACTGATTTGTTTGCTCGCATAAAGGGGGCCAAGTGGTTCTCTAAGATTGACCTTCGTGGGGCGTATAATTTGGTGCGAATCAGGCAGGGGGATGAGTGGAAAACCGCATTTAATACACCCGAGGGCCACTTTGAGTATTTAGTGATGCCTTTTGGTCTTTCAAATGCTCCGTCAGTTTTCCAGTCCTTTATGCATGATATTTTTCGCGATTATTTGGATAAATTTATGATTGTGTATCTGGATGATATTCTGATTTTTTCGGATGACTGGGACTCTCATGTCCAGCAAGTCAGGAGGGTTTTTCAGGTTTTGCGGTCTAATTCTTTGTGTGTGAAGGGTTCTAAGTGTGTTTTTGGGGTACAGAGGATTTCCTTTTTGGGATATATTTTTTCCCCCTCTTCCATTGAAATGGATCCTGTCAAGGTTCAAGCCATTTGTGATTGGACGCAGCCCTCTTCTCTTAAGAGTCTTCAGAAATTTTTGGGCTTTGCTAACTTTTATCGTCGATTTATTGCTGGTTTTTCGGATATTGCTAAACCATTGACCGATTTGACTAAGAAGGGTGCTGATGTTGCTGATTGGTCCCCTGATGCTGTGGAGGCCTTTCGGGAGCTTAAGCGCCGTTTTTCCTCTGCCCCTGTGTTGCGTCAGCCTGATGTTGCTCTACCTTTTCAGGTTGAGGTCGACGCTTCTGAGATCGGAGCTGGGGCAGTGTTGTCGCAGAAAAGTTCTGACTGCTCCGTGATGAGGCCTTGTGCCTTCTTTTCCCGTAAATTTTCGCCCGCTGAGCGGAATTATGATGTTGGGAATCGGGAGCTTTTGGCCATGAAGTGGGCTTTTGAGGAGTGGCGCCATTGGCTTGAGGGGGCCAGACATCAGGTGGTGGTATTGACTGACCACAAAAATTTGATTTATCTTGAGACCGCCAGGCGCCTGAATCCTAGACAGGCGCGCTGGTCATTATTTTTCTCTCGGTTTAATTTTGTGGTGTCATACCTACCGGGTTCTAAGAATCTTAAGGCGGATGCCCTTTCTAGGAGTTTTGAGCCTGACTCGCCTGGTAACTCTGAGCCCACAGGTATCCTTAAGGATGGAGTGGTATTGTCAGCCGTTTCTCCAGACCTGCGGCGGGCCTTGCAGGAGTTTCAGGCGGATAGACCTGATCGTTGCCCACCTGATAAACTGTTTGTTCCTGATGATTGGACCAGTAGAGTCATCTCTGAGGTTCATTCTTCTGCGTTGGCAGGTCATCCTGGCATTTTTGGTACCAGGGATTTGGTGGCAAGGTCCTTCTGGTGGCCTTCCCTGTCACGAGATGTGCGAGGCTTTGTGCAGTCTTGTGACGTTTGTGCTCGGGCCAAGCCTTGTTGTTCTCGGGCTAGTGGATTATTGTTGCCCTTGCCTATTCCTAAGAGGCCTTGGACGCACATTTCGATGGATTTTATTTCAGATCTGCCTGTTTCTCAGAAGATGTCTGTCATCTGGGTGGTGTGTGACCGTTTTTCTAAGATGGTCCATTTGGTTCCTCTGCCCAAGTTGCCTTCTTCTTCCGAGTTGGTTCCTCTGTTTTTTCAAAATGTTGTTCGTTTGCATGGTATTCCTGAGAATATCGTTTCTGACAGAGGGACCCAATTCGTGTCTAGATTTTGGCGGGCATTCTGTGCTAGGATGGGCATAGATTTGTCTTTTTCGTCCGCTTTCCATCCTCAGACTAATGGCCAGACCGAGCGGATTAATCAGACCCTGGAGACATATCTGAGGTGTTTTGTGTCTGCTGACCAGGATGATTGGGTTGCTTTTTTGCCATTGGCGGAGTTCGCTCTCAATAATCGGGCCAGCTCTGCCACTTTGGTGTCCCCGTTTTTCTGTAATTCGGGGTTTCATCCTCGATTTTCCTCTGGTCAGGTGGAATCTTCGGATTGTCCTGGAGTGGATGCTGTGGTGGAGAGATTGCATCAGATCTGGGGGCAGGTGGTGGACAATTTGAGGTTGTCCCAGGAGAAGACTCAGCTTTTTGCCAACCGCCACCGTCGTGTTGGTCCTCGGCTTTGTGTTGGGGATTTGGTGTGGTTGTCTTCTCGTTTTGTCCCTATGAGGGTCTCTTCTCCTAAGTTTAAGCCTCGGTTCATCGGCCCGTATAAGATATTGGAGATTCTTAACCCTGTTTCCTTCCGTTTGGACCTCCCTGCATCCTTTTCTATTCATAACGTTTTTCATCGGTCATTATTGCGCAGGTATGAGGTACCGGTTGTACCTTCCGTTGAGCCTCCTGCTCCGGTGTTGGTTGAGGGTGAGTTGGAGTACGTTGTGGAGAAAATCTTGGACTCTCGTGTTTCCAGACGGAGACTCCAGTATCTGGTCAAGTGGAAGGGATACGGCCAGGAGGATAATTCTTGGGTGAATGCATCTGATGTTCATGCCTCTGATCTGGTTCGTGCCTTTCATAGGGCCCATCCTGATCGCCCTGGTGGTTCTGGTGAGGGTTCGGTGCCCCCTCCTTGAGGGGGGGGTACTGTTGTGAATTTGGATTCTGGGCTCCCCCGGTGGCTACTGGTGGAATTGAACTGTGTCTTCATCTTCTCTGTTCACCTGTTCCCATCAAGATGTGGGAGTCGCTATATAACCTTGCTGCGCTGTTAGTTGCTTGCCGGTCAACAATGTTATCAGAAGCCTCTCTGTGCTTGTTCCTGCTCCTAGACAACTACTAGATAAGTTGGACTCTTGTCCATGTTTGTTTTTGCATTTTTGTTCCAGTTCACAGCTGTAGTTTCGTTACTGTGTCTGGAAAGCTCTTGTGAACAGGAATTGCCACTCTGGTGTTATGAGTTAATGCCAGAGTTTTAAAGTAATTTCTGGATGGTGTTTTTGATAGGGTTTTCAGCTGACCATGAAAGTGTCCTTTCTGTCTTCTGCTATGTAGTAAGTGGACCTCAAATTTGCTAAACCTATTTTCATACTACGTTTGTTATTTCATCTCAACTCACCGCCAATACATGTGGGGGGCCTCTGTCTCCTTTCGGGGTATTTCTCTAGAGGTGAGCTAGGACTAATATTTTCCTCTGCTAGCTTTATTTAGTCCTCCGGCTGGTGCTGGGCATCTAGAATCAACGTAGGCATGCTACCCGGCCACTGCTAGTTGTGCGTTAGGTTTAGTTCATGGTCAGCTCAGTTCCCATCTTCCAAGAGCTAGTTCCTATATATGCTTATGCTATGTTCTCTTGCCATTGAGATCATGACAAATCCCCTACCCGTTAGTGAGTGCAATCTTACAATGTTTAAAGTGTAGTTGATGTACTCCCACACTCATAAAGGCTTGGGACAAAGTACAAAGCCAGGAAAAAATTATAGCGAGGGTAATACAGTAATTCTATTCAGGTGTCTGCTTTTTCCTTCTCCTTCCTCGTGAGGCTGGGGGTGACTGCCTCCACCCACTTTCTGGAGCCCGATTGCCAGGTGCCTGGGCTGTAAGTGACCCGACTGCGGTATTCCCAGAGCCCCCGACATACAGAAATGGGAGACAGCCCCCTGTGTCACCTGCACCATCGCCTGCTCCCGCATAGGAGGTGGGGAACCCCAAGGACAGTACGATCTCTAGGGGGCAGGGGTAGGAGCCGCTCTCAGGCCTGTTGATTCCTCAAGAAAGGTTAATCCTGCTCCCTTCCTTCTGGGATAATAAACACCACACACCAGCGATGTTGACCCTCCATTTTGATGAAAGTGACCCTGGTTCTAGCCATCAGCTCTTGCAGCATTCGAGGCAAGTGTTCCATCTCTACTGCCCAATGGTTGAACAAAATGTGATGATGGGTCCCAAACTCATTCTTTCTCTGCTGCCGCTCGTATGTAATGACCACCCTACAGGATACCAACTGTTGGCACCTTGCACCTAGCGGGCCCGATAGCATTTCTTCAGCCCTGGTCCTGGCTCGCCTCCTTGTCTCTTCCAACCAGCCTAGGTCCCGCAGTCCACTCGCCAGTTCCTGGCTCTCTTGTCCAAAAGAACCCCAGTGGTGGTTCCAGGAAAGCAGCCGGATCCTCTGATGTCACGCCAGCCTCCTCTGGCTTCAATATTCCTCCATTCACGCCCTCGGGAGTATCAATTAGTTCAGTTATCTTTGTCACCCACTAAGCATGCTACACTGTATGAATGACTAATTGAATACAAACTTTTTTTAAACGCTTTTTTGTAGTGTTAGATATCACAGAAACACCACAAAATACTGTACTGGTGAGTAATTTAACCCAGAAACATTTTTCAATGCTTTATGGAAGTGTTTTATGACACTGAAATGTACAACAGACCACGTAATACTGTATGGTAGAGGAATTGAATCTAGAAAAAAAATCTAAACACTTTTTGGACATGTTTTATAACACTGAAATGTACTACAGAACACGTAATACTATATGGGTGAGTAATTGAATCCCAAAACATTTTTTAATGCTTTTTGTGAATGTTAGATACCAATGAAATGTACCACAGAGCATGTAATACTATATGAGTGAGTATTATAATTACCGTATATACTCGAGTATAAGCCGAGATTTTCAGCCCAAATTTTTGGGCTGAAAGTGCCCCTCTCGGCTTATACTCGAGTCATGATCGGTGGTGGGGTCGGCGGGTGAGCACTGTCATATACTTACCTAGTCCCGGCGATCCCCCTGCCCGTCCCACTGTCTTCGGGTGCCGCAGCTCTTCCCCTGAGCGGTCACGTGGGACCGCTCATTAGAGAAATGAATAGGCGGCTCCACCTCCCATAGGGGCGGAGCCGCCTATTCATTTCTCTAATGAAGCGGTGCCGGTGACCGCTGATAGAGGAAGAGGCTGCGGCACCGAAGACAGCTGTCCGGGGGAAGGAGCGGGACGCCGGGAGCAGGTAAGTATTACATATTCACCTGTCCTCGTTCCACCCGCCGGGCGTCGCGCCATCTTCCCGGCGTCTCTCCGCTCTGACTGTTCAGGCAGAGGGCGCGATGACGCATATAGTGTGCGCGCCGCCCTCTGCCTGATCAGTCAGTGCAGAGAGACGCCGGGAAGATGGCGCCGAGGAGCTGCAAGCAAGACAGGTGAGTATGTTTTTTTTTTTTTTTATTGCAGCAGCAGCAACAGCTATGGGGCAATAATGGACGGTGCAAAGCACTATATGGCACAGCTATGGGGCAACGGTGCAGAGCACTATATGGCACAGCTATGGGGCAACGGTGCAGAGCACTATATGGCACAGCTATGGGGCAACGGTGCAGAGCACTATATGGCACAGCTATGGGGCAATGGTGCAGAGCACTATATGGCACAGCTATGGGGCAATGGTGCAGAGCACTATATGGCACAGCTATGGGGCAATGGTGCAGAGCACTATATGGCACAGCTATGGGGCAATGGTGCAGAGCACTATATGGCACAGCTATGGGGCAATGGTGCAGAGCACTATATGGCACAGCTATGGGGCAATGGTGCAGAGCACTATATGGCACAGCTATGGGGCAATGGTGCAGAGCACTATATGGCACAGCTATGGGGCAATGGTGCAGAGCACTATATGGCACAGCTATGGGGCAACGGTGCAGAGCACTATATGGCACAGCTATGGGGCAATGGTGCAGAGCACTGTATGGCACAGCTATGGGGCAATGGTGCAGAGCACTATATGGCACAGCTATGGGGGAATAATGGACGGTGCAGAGCACTATATGGCACAGCTATGGGGCAATGGTGCAGAGCACTATATGGCACAGCTATGGGGCAATGGTGCAGAGCACTATATGGCACAGCTATGGGGCAACGGTGCAGAGCATTATATATATGGCACAGCTATGGGGCAACGGTGCAGAGCACTATATGGCACAGCTATGGGGCAACGGTGCAGAGCATTATATATATGGCACAGCTATGGGGCAATGGTGCAGAGCATTGTATATATGGCACAGCTTTATGTGGAGTATCTATGGGGCAATGGTGCAGAGCATTGTATATATGGCACAGCTTTATGTGGAGCATCTATGGGGCCATAATGAACGGTGCAGAGCATTATATGTGGCACAGCTTTATGTGGAGCATCTATGGGGCCATAATGAACGGTATGGAGTATCTATTTTTAATTTTGAAATTCACCGGTACCTGCTGCATTTTCCACCCTAGGCTTATACTCGAGTCAATAAGTTTTCCCAGTTTTTTGTGGCAAAATTAGGGGGGGTCGGCTTATACTCGGGTCGGCTTATACTCGAGTATATACGGTAAATAAAAAACATTTTTTAAATGCTTTTTGGAAGTGTTTTATAACACTGAAATGTACCACAGACCACATAATACTATGGTATATGGGTGAGTAACTGAATCCAGAAATTTTCTAAAAGCTTTTCGGAAGTATTTTATAACACTGAAATGTACCACAGAGCACGTGATACTATATGGGTGAATAATTGAATCCAGAAAAAAATTTTGATGCTTTTTGGGAGTGTTATATATCACAGAAATGTAGCACAAAGCACATAATACTCTCTTCATGACAATATAGTAACATTTTTGCACCAAAAATAAAAATCTGGTCACATGCAGCACCTATATATTTAGCAACGGAGTGTGAAGCACTCATCCCTGCCTTGAGTCTTTATTCTACCACTCTCCCTGCTCCTGCAATTGTCCCTAGGCTAAATTCACAATGTATCTGATACAAATAGCAAAGCACAATATTAGCCCTTAGAAGGGCTGTTAGTATGATGGCTCAGCATCTGAACCAGTATCAACGCTAGAGGACTCAGATTAAACTGTGCACATACAGGCCTAGATAACTGCTCTCTTTCTCCAATACGAACTGTCCCTGAGCTGTGCAATGGCGTCATTGAGCCAACTGTGTCGGCACCTGTCCTTTTATACATCTGTTGATTTAATTCGGCCAGTCAATCACAGTAATGCCACTACCAGGATGGCTACAGCATCCTGGTAGTTAGCATGAAAGTGACTGGCAGGCAATCCGCAAGCTTAAGTGCTGTGTAACAGTTGCCAAAAAATGCATGGCGGAGATTCAAGTTTTAAATTGAGCACCGCCCAATGCTTGCCGAGTAATGAGCATATCCGAGCACCATGATACTCGAGTGATATCGGAGTATCACCAAGCACTTTCTCTCATCCCTAATGACCACTTCTCCATTGAGGGTTCTGAAATGACCTGTTAGAACCATGACTTTTGAGTTTTCCTGCTGACACTTGACAAGCATGCTGGAAGCATTATGTGCTATCTAACCGACGACCAGTTTGCCCTGGTGTCTCTTCAGAAGTGCATGTCACGGGAGTACTGGGTAGACTAAGGCTGGTTACCCGGGCCCCTGCGATTTCCCTTAGGCTAGGGAAACCCTGTCTGTCCCTTTCCCAGAAGTTACACTAAAGGTAATGCCTGGGCCGCCAGGCCTGACCCTGTCTCCTGTTTCAGCCCTAAGCTGAAACCACCACCCGCCACTCAGTGAAGAGACCACACACCAATCCCCACAGAAAGTACAGACAGGGAAAACTGAAAAACGCACCATGCCGCAGACACACAGGAATACACTATAATGTGCACAGGGAAAAAAAAAACAAATATAGGAAGGAGGAATATGACAAAGGATAATACACCACCAGATACGATATTCCTACAACAAGATCACCACTCCAGACCAGAATCACTAGGCACAAAGCCCAAGCTATAATCGGCGACGCCCAAAGTCCAGCATGACTATTTAAAGGCCGTGGGCGTGACCCAGCCTCCAACCAAATTACCAGCTAGATTAACCCTGAGCTAGCTGGATAAAGTCTAGCCGACGCCACTGAGCGTGTAGTGGACGTATGTGGAATTACCGCTGTCTGTCGGACACCCTAGTGTGAACAGCGTCCGACATGACAGTACCCCGCCTTCTACGAGGGACCCCAGGACCCTCACGACTGATAGGACCCGGCTTGTCCGGATGGCGGCGGTGAAACAAACTGACCAGCCGGTCCGCATGTATGACCGAGGCTGGTACCCAGGACCTCTCTTCCGGCCCATAACCACGCCAATGAACCAGGTACTGAAATGTGCGGTGCACTACTCGAGAGTCAACCACCTTGGAGACTTCAAACTCCAAATTGCCATCCACCAAGACTGGAGGTGGCATAGGCGACGTGTCCACAGAACCCACCACCTTTTTTAATAAAGATCTGTGGAACACGTTGTGTATTTTATATACCGTAGCGAGCGCCAAACGGTAGGCTACCAGGTTAAGATGGCGGCAACCCTAAATGGACCAATAAACCTTGGACCCAATTTCAAGGATGGAATCTTGAGTTTTATGTTTTTTTGTGGACAACCACACCCAGTCACCCACACTCAGGTCCGGACCTGTCACACGTTTACTGTCAGCCACTCATTTGTACCTTGCACCTACGCTTAGCAAGCGCTGTTTCACTCTCCTCCACACGGATGCCAGTTGTGCTCCTAACTGGTCCTCCTCCGGGACGCCAGTAGAACCCCCCTGACGTAGAGTACAAAACTGAGGATGGAGCCCGTAAACACAAAAGAACGGGGACTGCCCAGACGATTCCTGACGGTGATTATTTATAGCAAACTCAGCCAAAGGAAGGAACGTCGACCACTCCTCCTGATTGTCAGAAACAAAACAGCGTAAGTACTGATCCAAATTCTGGTTCATATGCTCGGTCTGACCATTTGACTGAGGATGAAACGCAGAAGAATGCGACAACTTGATCCCCAGCCGTGAGCAAAAAGCTTTCCAAAATTTTGCCACAAACTGAGTACCCCTTTCAGACACAATGTCAGATGGGACCCCGTGAAGTCTGACCACCTCCTGCACAAATACCTGAGCCAGAGTCTTAGCGTTAGGCAACGACACAAAATGCGACATCTTTGAGAACCGATCAAACAACCACCAGAATGACCGTGTTCCCAGCAGAGGAGGGCAAATCTGTGATAAAATCTATGGAAATCTCCGTCCATGGCCTACTGGGTACCCCGAGAGGATGTAGGGTGCCAGCAGGACGAGAGCGGGACGTCTTAGCCCTAGCGCACGTGGTAAATGCTGATACGTACGAGACCACGTCCTGTCGGATTTTGGGCCACCAAAACCGACGCGACACCAACTCCAAGGTACCCCTAACCGCTGGAAGGCCAGCCAGGACAGCATCATGATGCTCACCCAACACCTTTAGGCGAAGATGGAGCGGTACAAACGATTTATTAAAGGGAAGCTCTGGTGGTACCTCCTCCTGAGCCTTGGCAATCTCAGCCTGAACTTCGGTCATGAGAGCCGAGACCACTACACCCTTTTTGAGGATGGGTACTGGATCTTCCCGAGGATCTCCCCCTGGAAAACACCTGGACAAAGCATCCGCCTTAGTGTTCTTAGACCCAGGTCGGTACGTAACAAAAAAGTTGAACCGCGTGAAAAACAATGCCCAGCGAGCCTGCCTGGGGGACAGACGCTTGGCTGACTCCAAATACAGCAGATTTTTATGGTCGGTGATAACTGATGGACCGACCCCTACAAAAAGTGTCGCCATTCCTCAAAAGCCAACTTGATAGCCAACAACTCCCTGTTGCCGATATCGTAATTACGTTCGGCAGACGACAGCTTCTTGGAAAGGAAGGCGCAAGGACGCAACTCGCCCAAGGATGAGCCTTGTGACAGCACCGCCCCCACTCCAACCTCAGACGCATCGACTTCCATGGTAAATGGTTTTGATGCGTCCGGTAGCACAAGAATGGGGGCCGAAGCAAAACTGTTCTTCAGAAATTCAAATTCACGCACAGCAGCCTGAGGCCAGGCGGAGAAATTGGTACCCTTTTTCGTCATGTCAGTAAGCGGTTTAGCAATGGTAGAAAAATCCTTGATAAACTTTCTATAATAGTTGGAAAACCCAAGGAACCGCTGGAGTGCTTTTAGGTTATCAGGCCGTTCCCAATGCAGCACCGCTTGCACCTTAGCGGTGTCCATTTTAAACCCTGAAGCAGACACAATATAACCCAAGAAAGGCAACTCCTGAACCGAAAATACACATTTCTCAAGTTTAGCATAGAGCTTATTTTCCCTGAGTAGTTGTAACACCTGCCTCACATG
Source organism: Ranitomeya variabilis (assembly GCF_051348905.1). Lineage (NCBI taxonomy): Eukaryota > Metazoa > Chordata > Amphibia > Anura > Dendrobatidae > Ranitomeya > Ranitomeya variabilis. Next base: position 245,898,956 of record NC_135234.1, read on the forward strand.
CTCTAAATGAGTATCACGGTTGCATGAATAAATGAGAATGTCATCTAGGTACACAATAACGAATTTCCCCAGAACATGCGAGAATACATCATTTATGAAATGTTGAAAAACTGCAGGCGCGTTTGTCAACCCAAATGGCATCACCAAATTTTCAAAATGACCCTCAGGAGTATTAAAAGCCGTCTTCCACTCATCACCTTGACGGACTCTTATGAGATTGTACGCCCCCCTGAGGTCAAGCTTGGAAAACCACTTAGCACCAGCCACCTGGTTGAACAATTCAGGTATCAGTGGCATAGGGTATGGATCACGAACCGTAATCTGGTTTAACTCCCTGAAATCCAGACACGGGCGTAGTCCGCCATGTTTCTTTTTAATGAAGAACCCCGCTGCCACCGGTGAGGACGAAGGCCTGATGTGCCCTTTGCTCAGACTCTCAGCAATGTAGTCTTTTAACGCTTGCCTCTCAGGACCAGAGATGTTGAACATCCTAGCTTTCGGCAATTTGGCCCCTGGTTTAAACCTAATAGTACAGTCATAGGGGCGATGTGGTGGCAATTCTGAGCAACCCTTCTCTGAGAACACATCCGCAAAATCCAGCAGTGACTCAGGAATGCTTGGAGTTACAGCGGACACACATGTGGCCAGGCAATTCTCCTGGCAAAATCCGCTCCACTGAATTATGTCCATAGTTTTCCAGTCAATAACCGGGTTGTGCATAGATAACCATAGAAAACCCAGAACCATTTGTGCAGGAAGATTACGGAGCACCCTACATGTAACCTGCTCAGAATGTAGGACCCCAATGTGGAGTTTCACCTCAGCCACAAACGTAGTAATCTCCCCCTGTGGGAGAGGGGTAGCATTGATGGTGACCACCCGGATAGGATGAGGCAATTTTCCGACCGTGAACCCGGCCGTGCGCGCAAATTCCTCATCAATGAGATTAGTGGCCGAACCACTATCCACAAAAACAGTGATTGGCAGCTCTCTGCCAGCGACCATAACTCTGGCAGGGAGCATACATTGAAAGACCACCATGGAGGATATGCATAAGCTCTGATTGGCCTCCTCCACACCCTCTGAGCTTAGTAGTTTTCCGTCGTTGCGCTTTTCTTAGAAAACAGAGGACAAGCATTTACATAATGCCCCTTTTACAACAGCAAAAACAGGCTCCCTGCTTTCTGAGCGAGGGGGCTTGCTGACATGTCACCCCTGCGATTTGCATAGGCTCCGTGGGCTAACCTGCAGCAACCTCACGTGCACCTACGACCTCCCCCATAGGCGGAGTCTCTAGCGCCCCCTGACGCAAACGGCGATTAATGCGGACAACAAGACTCATGGCAGACTCTAGAGAAGCAGGAGTTTCATACATCAGAAGGGCTTGTTTAACCCTTCTCGAAACCCCATATACAAACTGACTCCACAGCGCCGGGTCATTCCATTGTGTGTCCACCGCTCAACGGCGAAATTCAGAACAGTAATCCTCCGCCATTCGCTCCCCCTGGCGGAGAGCACGTATTTTAGATTCTGGTAGAGCCAGTCTGTCAGGATCATCATATATGAGTCCAAGAGCCGAAAAAAAACTCTCCACTGAGTTAAATGCAGCTGAATCAGAAGGTAATGAAAACGCCCATGCTTGGGGATCTCCGTTCAGCAATGACAAAATCAAGACCACACGCTGAGCCTCATTACCTGAGGAAAGCGGGCGCATACGAAAATATAATTTGCAAGCTTCTCGGAAAACATCAAATTTACTGCGCTCCCCAGCAAATCTCTCAGGTAAAGGGATTTTTGGCTCTGCAACTCTACCTGCAGTTTCCACTTGCACATCAGACACCACAAGACCCTGTTGCTGAACTGCCTTCTTCAATTCAGTGACCTGTAAGGACAGCGCCTCCAACTGGCGGGTTATGGAAGTCATGGGATCCATGACATAAAAAAAACTTTTTTTTTTTTTCTTTTTGGGCCGATTATAATGTCACGGGAGTACTGGGTAGACTAAGGCTGGTTAACCGGGCCCCTGCGATTTCCCTTAGGCTAGGGAAAGCCTGTCTGTCCCTTTCCCAGAAGTTACACTAAAGGTGTGCATGTCTGGGCTGCCAGGCCTGACCCTGTCTCCTGTTTCAGCCCTAAGCTGAAATCACCACCCGCCACCCAGTGAAGAGACCACACACCAATCCCCACAGAAAGCACAGACAGGGAAAACTGAAAAACGCACCACGCCGCAGACACACAGGAATACACTATAATGTGCACAGGGCAAAACAAATACAAATATAGGAAGGAGGAATATGACAAAGGATAATACACCACCAGATACGATATTCCTACAAGACCACCACTCCAGACCGGAATCACTAGGCACAAAGCACAAGCTATAATCGGCGACGCCCAAAGTCCAGCACGACTATTTAAAGGCCGTGGGCGTGACCCAGCCTCCAACCAAATTACCAGCTAGATTAACCCCAAGCAAGCTGGATAAAGTCTAGCCGACGCCACTGAGCGTGTAGTGGACGTATGTGGAATTACCGCTGTCTGTCGGACGCCCTAGTGTGAACAGCGTCCAACATGACAGTGCCTCCCTGCAAAGTGGAGTGAAAGTGTGTTGTAGATGGTCGCGTTGCTTTTGCTTCAGCGACAGGCGCAGTTGCACCTGCTCCATACCTCGTCGTCTGTGTGCACCATCATTAGCACTTCCACTTCCCTGTCCCTTATGCATTTTCCAATTGCTAGGTCACTGGAGACCAAGTTTCCTTTATTAATTGAATCTCACTTTTTAATAAAAAAGAAAAAAATTGTCACCTGTAGCAGGCAAGCGGTGTCACGATCAATTTTTGGATTTGTGGCAGCTCTGGTTCCATTTTGCTTAAATGTAGTTTTTTTCGTTTCAGTCCATCGAGGGTTAATGTTAGTTTTTCCCCCTCCTGGCTATCTGGTGTAACTGCAGTGTTGCTGGGTCAGCTGATGTCGTGACCACTCCCACCATCCTTTAAATGGTCATCTGATGCATCAGCTGACTGTTGGTGATAGAGCAATCTTCAGTGACCAATCCTGAGTGAGGAGCTGTCTGGGTGTAGTGGTGCTTCTGCTGGGTTCATTATCCTGGTGCCTTTATTCTGCTGTGTGGTGCTTTTGCCGCAGAGAAAGCTAAGTGTTTATTTCCTCATCCCCTTCCTGTTTGTCACTATCCCCCTTGTGGAAATATCTGCAGTGGTGCAGCTAGTGCCTGTCGCCGGCCAGTGCACTAGCCAGGGCAGAGTTAGGTGACAGGGACGAGGTAAGATAGTAAACCCAGCACTCAACTTAAGTATATATTGCAGCAAGGTTTTCTTTCGTTCATCCATCACCTACATACCATCCCGGTAGATGCGTTACTTTTGACACTAGATGTGAAAGATTTATATACCTCCATCCCTCACAATGAGGGTATCAACTCCACACTTCACCTCTTATCAACCACAGAAATTTACAGTGATCAGATACATCTATGTATTGACCTTCTGCGATTGATACCTCTAACTTCTTTCTCTTTTAGGATACCTTCTTTTTACCGGTATGGGGGACCGCAATGGGTTATAACGTAGCGTCCCCGTATGCTAACGCCTACATGGTGGATTTTGAGGAAAGCATCATCTATAAACATGACTTGTTCCGTAAGAATGCCATAGTATGAAAACGCTATATAGATGATGTTTTCTGCATATGGGGTGGCTCTGTTGAGTCTCTATTAATGTTCGTGGATACATTAAATGTTTCGTGGCCAGGCATACAGTTCACCATGGGATAAGATCTTGGTCGCATCAACTTCCTAGATACCGCCATTAATAAAAACTTGGACGGCACTCTCTCCACTGACCTGCATGTGAAGGAGACAGATCGCTACAGTTTACTATATTTCCATAGTCTCCACTCCCCAGTCACGAAACGGGCGATACCGAAATCACAATACCAACGTGTAAGGCGTATTGTATCGGATACTGACACGAGAAATCGTAGGTTAGACGAGATGACCACTAAGTTTAGTGCAAGAGGATACCCACCACGGCTATTGGCTGAGTCACGTGATGCCCCAGTGAAATCAAGTAAACAAACAGCTAACCATATACCATTTGGACACACGTTCCACCCTTTTGCCTACATTATACATAAATCAATATGGAGACACTGGCAACTCCTCACCACGGCTTATCCTGATGTCCAAGAATTCAAACATCCTTTCCTACCGTGCTTCAAATGAGCACCGAATCTCCAAGACTCATTCGTACAAGCTGACATCGGCCCTAAACTGAACCCACATAAACAACGGTTCTTACAGAACCCAAAAATGGGAACATTTCCATGCCTACATTGCATTCAATGCAACAATGTTCTCAAGGGGGATACGTTTGTACATCCCTTTTCGGGTAAAGAATTCAAAATTCTTAATTTTTTCACCTGTGATTCATCATATGTTATCTACCTCATTAAATGCCCTTGTGGCCTCTTATATGTAGGAGAAACATCCCAGCCCATTCGTGATAGGATATCTAAACACAAGCCCTCAATAAGATGTAAAAACCGCCTCCTCCCTATCCCTCATTATTTCATTTCCTCAGGCCATAACATATCCCAGCTAAGATTTCAGGTAATCAAACAAATCCCACCCCTCCGGCGTGGTGGTAACAGGATCCTTCACCTCAAAAAAATGAGAGGCATATTGGATACACACTATGAACACCATGAGCCCCATGGGCCTCAATCGCGAGTATGAGCTACCGCCTATCAGCTTTCCTTTAAAACCAGGGGGCCCCTGTTATATGCCATATCTCCCTATCTGTGATCTTTAGAATATTAGTCGCTGCATAATTATATTAAGTGTTATAATACTTTATAAGTGATCCATTCATATTGTTTATTTTTGTGATTTATCCCACTCTAATTCACTTTTCTCTCTTCTTTTAGAGTCGATTATACTAATATATGCGGACCCGACTACATAGACAAGAATAGACGGAATGCCTCTCACCACCACTTTCCTCACGGATATCTTGATACTACGAGAGGATCCTTTCTCCCCTGCCTTGCACTGGCTTCTGCACCTACTCAGCCTAATAGTTGGCGATACCTTTTTTTTATTTTTTCACTCACATCTTTTTCAACAGCTCCTCATTCCTAACCCCGCCCATTACTCATTATAGACACTCCTCCGGCTCAATTCTCAGCTCAACCTCACGCATTATTTTCCCATTTATCTTTCCCACCCTATCTTAGCGCCTTACAATAACTTCCTTAGTACTGGGAGTTATTTCTAACTCTCCGCGTTGTTTTTTACTGCTGGAAGGCACTCACAGCGGTGGGTGGAACGCGCATCCATCTTGTTCTGTCCTCCGACACGCCCCCTCTCCTACTATTGTCCGCGCCTCCTCCTAGTACCACCCCTTTTTCTTTTAAGCAACTCATACTGCCACACTGCCCTCAGATGAGTGGTGGACTCCGCGTCAGGGAGCACGTTTGCTCCAGGTAAGGTAGCACACAGTGGGCCAGCCTATTCCCACAACACAGGGAAATCCCCGGCTAATTCTCTTAATCCCTTTCAGGTACTAATACCATTCACTCTTTTCTATAGTGATCTGCATTGTGCTGGAAGCCCCATACTTGTAAGTTATTCTCCTACTCCCCCAGCAGTGACTTTGATATCAGTTCCAAGGCCTAATGGGGTGCATATGACTGACTATGCAGCAGGGCTCGCCTTCCTGCCAATGTATAAAACAAAGGAGTATGGAGCACAAAATGCATATTGTGAAGTGGATTTTCCTGGGCCCATCCAGTATGTGGGTTCCAAGGCCTAATGGGGTGCATATGACTATGCAGCAGGGCTCGCCTTCCAACCAATGTATAAAACAAAGGAGTATGGAGCACCCAATGCATATTGTGAAGTGGATTTTCAAGGGCGCATCCACTATGTGGGTTCCAAGTTGGAACCCACATAGTGGATGTGCCCATGAAAATCCACTTCACAATATGCATTGAGTGCTTCATACTCCTTTGTTTTATATATTGGCGACAAGGCCAGCCCTGCTGCATAGTCAGTCATATGCACCCCATTAGGCCTTGGAACCCACATACTGGATGTGCCCATGAAAATCCACTTCACATTATGCATTTTGTACTCCCGTACTCCTAGGTTTTACACATTGGCGGCAACGCCAGCCCTGCTGCAGTCAGTCATATGCACCCCATTAGGCCTTTGAACCCACATAGTGGATGTGCCCGTGAAAATCCACTTCACAATATGCATTTTGTGCTCCATACTCCTTTGTTTTATACATTGGCAGGAAGGCGAGCCCTGCTACATAGTCATATGCACAGCATTAGGCAGCATTAGGCCTTGGAACCCACATATTGGATGGGCCCAGGAAAATTCACTCGTATTTTTTAATGGTATGATAGTTCCCTCTTTGCACAATTATTTACAGGAGAATTTTGCAATTTTATTTGACATGTTTTTAACACTAAGGTTCAGAAACGGCTTTAAAAAAGGCAAATACTTGCAATACAAGGCAATTTTATTGCAAACCTCAAAATTCAAGGAATAGTATGATTGAATAGTGTGAGTGCGTACACTTTTGTATGTGTTAACAGGTTAATAAGTACATATAAGGATTAAATATAGTGATTACGTATATATGAAGATTAACTACATACAGTATAGTGAGAGCATCACCAAGAGGCTTTTAAACATCATCTGTCTGGAATATCAGAGAAGCAACACCAAGACAGAGAACCTCTGGGAGATTACCTACACTGCACGGGCATCCCCAATTATGCAGGTATCAGCACACTGTACATGTACAGGTACCCCAATTTTGGCATCTGTCTTAGTCATGTTTCTCTGGACTTATATAGTGATTTACACTATGTAGTAACTCTAGTTTCACCCAGACCTTCAAGTGGCCACTTTTCAAGGTTGGATGAAACTGAGATACCATGGAGTTATCAGATGAGGGGCCATAAACCCCTAGAAAATAAAAGCCACAAGGATTTAGATCAAACCACCACCGGCATAGTTTCAGTAAACCTTAATGTTTTACAATGACAAACAGCGCACATATAGAGGCTTAGAACTGTTTGTGAAGTGAATAAACAAATGTTTATCAAGATTCTGTCACTATGAGCATTGTCTGTCACATCTCTAAATGTTTTACAAAAAATGCAGCTATGTGATTGCCTGAATGCATTCGGTATACAGTATTTCCATATTGTTTACAAATTGCCATTTGTATATTCTCCATTTGTACATTTGAGGCAGACAAAGTTAAGGCTCTCAAGGAGAGAAACTAATATAGTGGACAAAGCTATATTTTTAATGAACTACTGAGGCAAAGTAACAGCATTGCTTTATCAAATTTATATGAAGTGTATTGTGTCCAATGTTAGCAACCAGCCAACACAAAAAGGAGCTTTTCAAGTGAGCTCTTTAAGGTACACAAATGTTATGAAGTGTTTGCCAACAAGGATGTGGTTTCACCAATTGGGGGTACCTTTTGTAAAAATAGATTAGTGCCATCACAGCCCCCCTTGACCAAACTTAAAGTTAAACAAGAGACATTGCAGGAGACAGAGTTAAGAAGTAGGCCCAATGGAATGCCATGCCCAAGTCCCCAATGTGAGGTCCTTTTTGGACTGATTAAAATAGTGCCATAATAGCCCCCTAGACCTAAATGCCCCGCACAGACCACGTTCACCCTGCTCATCTAGTGGCAGTTAAAGGACACATTGCAGGAGACAGACTTAAGAAGTAGGCCCAATGTAATGTAATGCCCAATTCCCAAATGTGGGGTCCTGTTTTTCCAAATGAAATAGTGCCTTCACAGCCCCTGTGCCCAAAAATCACTGGCCTATAACAGTACTGAGCACGTGCACCCTAGTCATGTCATCGAGATAAGGAAGAGACATTGCAGGAGACAGAGTTAAGAATTAGGGCCAATGTAGTGGTGTGGGTCTCTGAGACTTTTAATGCAGTGCATGATCTGCCAAACAATTCCCCAATGGGGTTACCTTTCTTAAAAATACACTAGTGTCATCGCATGCCCCTAGCCCAAACTTCAACGGCCTATAACAGTAATGAGCACGTTCACCCTGGTGATCTAGTGACAGGTACAGGACAGATTGCAGGAGACCGAGTTAAGAAGTCGGCCCAATGTAATGCCATGCCCAATTCCCCAATGTGTGGTCCTTTTTTTAAAAAAATAAAAAAGTGCCCTCACAGGCCCCTTGGCCAACATGCACCATACAGAGCACGTTCACCCTGGTGATCTACTGGCAGGTACAGGAGAGATTGAGGGAGACAGAGTTAAGAATTAGGGCCAATGTAGTGGTGTGGGTCTCTGAGACTTAATGCAGTGCATGATCTGCTAAACAATTCCCCAATGGGGGTACCTTTTTTAAAAATACACTAGTGCCATCGCATGCCCCTAGCCCAAACTTCAATGGCCTATAACAGTACTGAGCACGTTCACCCTAGTGATCTAGTGGCAGGTACATTTTAGATTGCAGGAGACCGAGTTAAGAAGTCGACCCAATGTAATGTCATGCCCAATTCCCCAATGTAAAATCCTTTTTTTTTTTTTTTAAAAGAGTGCCATCACAGGCCTCTTGGCCAACATGCACCGTACAGAGCACGGTCTCCCTGTTGATCTACTGGCAGGTATAGGACAGATTGCAGGAGACACAGTTAAGAAGTAGGCCCAAAGTAATGCCATGCCCAATTCCCCAATGTGTTGTCCTTTTTTTTAAAAATAAAAAAGAGTGCCATCACAGCCCCCTTGGCCAAAATGCACCATACAGACCACGTTCACCCTGGTGATATAGTGGTTCTGGATGAGAAGGATGAGGATAAGGAGGAGGATAAGATCAAACAGACCAAATCTGGAAGCGTATACCTATGTATGGTTGTGAAGAGGTGCATGAGAATACACCTCCCGAAAAGAGAGAATGTATTTGATAATATGTTTCACTGTTTTCACTTGGTGGTGTACAGAAGTCTTTCCCAATCCAGGCCTTGTTCAATTTTATAAGAGTCAGCCTGTCAGCATCTTCAGTTGACAGGCGGATGCGCTTATCTGTTATAATTTCACCAGCAGCACTAAAAACCCTCTCTCACAGAACGCTAGCAGCAGGGCAGGCCAAGACCTCCAAGGCGTAGAGAGCCAGTTCATGCCATGTGTCCAGCTTGGATACCCAATAATTAAAAGGTACAGAGGAATCACAGAGGACATTTGTATGATCTGCAAGGTACTCCCTCACCATCTTCCCAAACATTGCACTTCTTGTGACAGCACCCCTTGCCTCTGTTTCATCACGATGGGAGGGTCTGAGGAAACTGTCACAGAAATTGGCCTTTATTCCCCTGCCTGAGCTGGATTGTACTTCTGTCTTTCTCGCTTGGAGTCCTTGGTTGTACAACAAACTCTGACGTCTGCTGCCAGTGTTCTCACATGGGAATTTTCTAATTCCACTACAAGGGCCCTGTGGTACTGCATTATTTTAGTACACCTCTCTGCCTCAGGCAGAAGAGATTGAAAGTTCTCCTTGTAGCGTGGGTCTAGAAGGGTCACCAACCAGTAATGAGTGTCACCCAAAATTTTGATAATCCGAGGCTCAGGTGAAATGTAGCACAACAAAAAGTCAGCAATGCGTGCCAGACTGCTAACAGGCAAGACTTCCGCATCCTCATCAACAGGACGACTGACCATGCTGTCCTCCTCCTCCCTGTCCTCAGGCCATCCCCGCTGAACAGAAGCTAATACAGATGTGTTTGTAGTACCGTCTATAGCGCATGAAAGTAGCTCCTGCTCTTCCTCCTCCTCCTCATTGCCTACCAATCCACCTTGAGAAAACATGAGGCTGGGCTGAGTGTAATCCCACTGTATGCCTCCTTGCTCCATGTCCTCGTACTCCGCCTGCAATGCATTCTCTTTGATTGTGAGCATAGAGTTTTTCAGAATGCTGAGAAGCGGGATGGTGATGCTAATTATGGCGTCATCGCCGCTCACCATCTTGGTGCAGTCCTCAAAGTTTTGGAGGATGTTACATATGTCTGACATCCATGTCCACTCCTGAGGTCTTATGTGTGGAGTCAGACCTGAAATTCAATGGCCTTGTTGATGTTGGTAGTTAACAACAGCCCTCTTCTGCTCACAAATCCTTTCCAACATATGCAACGTAGAGTTCCAGCACGTGGAGACATCACACAACAGTCGGTGAGCTGGAAGCTGAAACCGCTGCTGTAGCACGGCAAGGGCGGCCGAAGCTGTAGCTGACTTTCTAAAATGGGCAGACAGACGGTGTACTTTCACTAGCAGATCCGGGTAGCTTTTCAGAAAACGTTGAACCATGAGATTAAGCACAAGGGCCAAGCAAGGTACATGTGTGAGCTCACCTTGCCTCAGAGCCGCCACCAGGTTACGGCCATTGTCACACATGACTGCCTGGCTGTAGGTTCAACGGCATCATCCAAACATCTGACTGCTCTTTCAGTGCTGTCCACAACTCTTCTGCATTGTGCAGTTTGTCACCTATACAGATTAGCTTCAGCACAGCCTGTTGCCGCTTGGCTGAGGCAGTGCTGCAGTGCTTCCAGCTTCTGACTGATGTGTTGATTTCAGACATGGAGGATGAAGAGGAGGAGGTGCAGGAGCTGTAGACTGTGGGGGCAATCCTCATTGACGTAGGGCCAGCAATCCTCGGCGTGGGGACGATGTGTTCCATCCCAAGGTCCGACTGGGTCCCGACGTCCACTATGTTAACCCAGTGTGCCGTCATTGAGATGTACCATTCCTGCCCACAAGCACTTGTCCACGTGTCCGTGGTTAGGTGGACTTTCCTGGTAACAGTGGAGGGCACATCTAATGTTGCGGGACACATGCTGGTGTAATGCCGGTACGGCACACGGGGAGAAATAGTGGCGACTGGGGACCGAGTACCTTGGGACGGCCGCCACCATCAGGTTGCGGAAAGCTTCCGTCTCAACAAGCCTAAAAGGCAGCATTTCTAGCACAAGCAGAAGAGAAATATTAGAATTGAGGACTGTGGCCTGTGGGGCGTTGGCGGGGTATTTCCCCTTGAGTTCCAAAGACTGGGTTATAGACAAGTGAATGCTGTGCTGGGACAAGGACGTGGACGTGCTTGCTGATGGTGCTGCATGACTGTGGGCCACAACAGGTGCAGGGCTAGAGGCATGTTGACATGCACGCTGTACTGGGGATTGGCTTCTACGCAAAATAGTGGAAGCAGTGGTGTGACCAGCAGGCAGTGCTCCTGGAGCCTGGGGTTGGGCCCACAAAGTCGGGTGCTTTGCTTGCATGTGCCTGATCATGCTGGTGGTGGTCAGTCTGGTTGTTTTGCTACCCCTGCTGATGCGGGCATGGCAGGTGCTGCAAATTGCCTGTTTGGGGTTATCGGCAGAGTCTTTAAAAAAATAGCCAGACTCGGGAAGATCTCACAGGAGGAATGGCAACTTCACTCATGTTGGTGTTATGGGGAACGGATGCACACCTTCTGCCTGTGGCCACCACACTACTTCTTCCTGCCTGTTGGGGGGGATATGCCTCCTTCCTCCTTTGTGCTGCTGTACTCGCTATGCATGTCCTTCTACCAGGTTGGGTCAGTCTCTATGTCATCCACGACCTTGTCTTCCACATCCGCACCCTGCTCCTCCTCCTTTCTGGCAATTGTTTCATCATCGTCCACCTCTTGTGACTAGTGTTGAGCGATACCTTCCGATATCGGAAAGTATCGGTATCGGAAAGTATCGGCCGATACCGTCAAAGTATCGGATCTAATCCGATCCCCGATCCCAATGCAAGTCAATGGGACGAAAATATCGGAATTAAAATAAACCCTTTCTTAACTTGTAGGTTCATTCTACATGAAGGAAAACAACTAAGAATAATGTAGGATGTATTGGGGGACGTGGCGGAGACATTAAAGGCACAGAGGTTTAGCCCAATCTAATAGAATAGCAGGATTTTGTTTTGTTTTTTATGACGTTCGGCGTTAGAAAGATTTTGACTATGTTAATTTTTTTTTTATTTTGTCAGATATTGATGTTTCACTACTTCCACGCCCTTCACCTTCTTTTTTACTTCTCCCACACTTTCTTCTTCATTATCCTCATCATCAGCTTCTTTGACATCAACTTCTTCACCTTATTCATCTTCTTCTTCATCTTCTACCTATTATTTTTTTTGTTACATTGTTCATATTCTTTTTATTTTACTATTATCTTCTTCATATTCAACTTCTTCATCATATTCTTATTTGTGACAGGCATTCCCGTAGTTGTTATCTATAAAAGTTTGAAGATTACGCCTTCTGTTCTGCCTGTCACAAAACAGTTACATTTGTCCGCGTTCAGTTTGGCCTGCAGCATCAGGCTTTATCCAGGGGCACCACGAGGAGGAACGGACTCACCCCCATACACTGCTTAGTCTTCTTCTGCTTATAATTTAGATAATATCTTTTGCTCTGATATTTAGTCTTATGCTTAATGTTCTTCTGCTCTTTGTTCTGCAGCCTCTTGTTCTTCTGCTTCTCGGTCTTCCAGGTCGTCGTCGTCTCCAGGGTCGTCGTCTCCGGGGTCGTCGTCATCGGGGTGGTCTTCAGGGTCATCGTCTCCAGGGTCGTCGTCATCTCAGTGGTTGTCGTCTCTGGTGTCGTCGTCATCTTAGGGGTGGTCTTCCGGGTCGTCGTCTTTAGGGTCTTGAACTTGGAAATGTAGCAGAAGGTACAAGAAGGCTGAGAAAATGCCGAGAAAGAGCTGATGGAACTGGAACTCGGATGGCTACCTGAAGGTCCAAGAGCCAATGGAACTACCGAGGACCAGCTGACGTTACTGGAACCCGGTTACTAAGCAGGAGGTACCCGTGCCTGAAAGCACTACCAAGGACCACCTGACGTTGGTGGAACTCGGATACCCAGAGGGAGGCACCTAAGCCAAAGGCTCTGCCCGGAACCAGCTGACGGTGCTGGAACCAGGATGGGGAGCAGAAGGTACAAGAGCAAAAGACACTGCCGAGAACCAGCTGACGGTACTGGAACCCGGATGGGTAGCCGAAGGTCCAAGAGCCAATGGAACTACCGAGGACCAGCTGACGTTACTGGAACCCGGTTACTAAGCAGGAGGTACCCGTGCCTGAAAGCACTACCAAGGACCACCTGACGTTGGTGGAACTCGGATACCCAGAGGGAGGCACCAGCTGACGGTGCTGGAACCAGGATGGGGACCTATTCAAGCTTGTCTTCCTAGAGCCCCAACTAGCGGTGTTGGAGCAAAGGGTCAGCAGGGGGAGCAGAGTGTAGGCCGAAGCCTGCACTGGAGGCATTTGTAGGTCTGTTGTGTCTGCATGGCTGTTGCAGGACTCATTGCCGGCTACACAGCAGGGGAACAGCTGGCGGTGCTGAACCCCACTGACACATTGGCTGGTGTTTTTCTCTGTGCAGCTAGCAGTACCGGGCCCCAACTGGCAGTGTTAGAGCCCAGGGTCAGCAGGAGGAGAGGGAGCAGAGTGTAGGCCGAAGCCTGCACTGGCGGCAGCTTTGTGTCTGCGTGGCTGTTGCAGGACACGATGCCGGCTACACAGCAGGGGAACAGCTGGCGGTGCTGAACCCCACTGACAGAGTGGCATGTGTTTTGCTCTGTGCAGCCAGCACTTCCAGACAGCAACTAGCGGTGTTGGAGCCCGGGCTCTGCAGGTGGAGCAGAGCGTAGGCCGAAGCCTAATTGAACCGATTTTAAAGGTAACCTTTAACCCCCCCTCAGGTGTTACAAACTAGAAGAGCCACGCCTTATGCAGCAGTAGTGCTGCACAAGTCAAAGGTTGCTCTTTTAATTTTGTTCCTTGCACAAGCTGAATGAAACACGTACAACATTTTGGCCCTTATACAGTCAATCTGTCTTGGAGGCGGGAGTTCCCTTTGTAATGAGACGCAGCACAGCTGGCAAAAATACCAACTTGGTGCTTGGCGCGGCCTCCTGAGCATCGCATTTTGCTGTACAGGAGTCTGCGTTGTTGCGTTATCCCTTGGCCATGCGCTGCCCGTCTTCTGACATTATTTCATGTCGGCTGGTGCGGTTCGCGATGCCCATGAATCCCAGCCCCGCAGTGTCTTTACAGTGTTTCACACTGCGGGGCTGGGATTCATGGCCTGGCGCAGTACATATGTTCGCCTCTCGCTCGTGTCCTTACACCTGCTACAGACTGTGCGGCGTCAGCTGATCCCTTATCGCATGCCACGGCCATGAAGCCGCACAGTCTGAAGAAGGCGGAAGGAGCTGAGTGACAGCCTGGCGAAGATATGCACTGCTCATGCCCGTCAATCACACCCTCGCAGTCAAAATAAATAAGACACCGAGGGGCGTTGTGTCGGGCAGGGCGGCCGCAGAGGCGCAGCCAGCCAAACAATGATGTCAGAAGAAGGGCTGTGCTACCAAGGGGGTTGTTGCGTGTCATTACAAAGTAAAGTCACACCTCAGGGACGTTTTAATGGTCTCAGGGGACACATTGTAGATGTGTTCTGTTCCACGTGTGCAAGGAGAATAAGTTTATGAGCCACCTTGCACACATGCAGCATTACTGCTGTACAAGGTGGCTGTAAAACATACAAACACCTGGGGGAGGGGGGGACAGGTTCCCTTCAATTTCAGTTCTTGTGTCTGCGTGGCTGTTGCAGGACACGTTGCCGGCTACACAGCAGGGGAACAGCTGGCGGTGCTGAACCCCACTGACACATTGGCTGGTGTTTTTCTCTGTGCCGCTAGCAGTACCGGGCCCCAACTGGCAGTGTTAGAGCCCAGGGTCAGCAGGAGGAGAGGGAGCAGAGTGTAGGCCGAAGCCTGCACTGGCGGCAGCTTTGTGTCTGCGTGGCTGTTGCAGGACACGATGCCGGCTACACAGCAGGGGAACAGCTGGCGGTGCTGAACCCCACTGACAGAGTGGCGTGTGTTTTGCTCTGTGCAGCCAGCACTTCCGGACAGCAACTAGCGGTGTTGGAGCCCGGGCTCTGCAGGTGGAGCAGAGTGTAGGCCGAAGCCTAATTGAACCGATTTTAAAGGTAACCTTTAACCCCCCCTCAGGGGTTACAAACTACAAGAGCCACAGCTTGGGCAGCAGTAATGCTGCACAAGTCAAAGGTTGCTCTTTTAATTTTGCTCCTTGCACACGCAGAAAGAAACACGTATAACATGCCAAGGGGGTAAGAATGACAGCTGTGCTGCGTCACATGACAAAGGAAAGTCCCTCCGACCGGACGGTTTAACGGTGTGAGGGGACACATTTCATAAGTGTCAAGTTCAGCGTGTGCAAGGAGCACCACAAAAAGAGCCACTTTTCCCTTTTGCATCATTATTGCTGCTGCACAAGGTGGCTCTTTCAGTAACAAACACCTTAGGGGGGGGGGGAACAGGTTCCCTTAAATTTAAGTTGTTGTGCCTGCGTGGCGGTCGCATGACACGTTGCCGTATACACAGCAGGGGAGCAGCAGGCATTACTGAACCCCACTAACACATTGGCGAGGTGTTTGGCTCTGTGCGGACAGCACTTCTGGACAACTAGCGGTGTTGTAGCCCAGGGACAGCAGGAGGAGGAGGTGTAGGAGATAGGAGGGATTGCCACACACACAGCTGGGGAACAGCTGACGTTACTGAACCCCAATAACAGAGGAGTGACTGTTGACTGTGCGTACAGCACTACCAGGCAACAACTAGCGGTGTTGGAGCCCAGGGACAGCAGGAGGAGCAGAGGAACACAGTGTAGGCCGAAGCCTGATTGGAGAAAGTCGAAAGGGAACCTTTAACCCCCCCCCCCCAAGGCGTTTGTAGCTGAAAGAACCAGCTTGTGCAGCACAAAGGATGCAAAAGGAAAAGGTGGCTCTTTTCATTATGCTCCTTGCAAACACAGAACTAAACACTTATAAAATGTGTCCCCTGATACCGTGAGACCGTTCCGGAGGTGGGACTTTCCTTCGTAATATGACGCAGCACAGCTGTCATTCCTATCCCCTTGGCGCCGTGCCCTGGCTCCTCAGCGTTGTTTGATTCCGTCCCGGAGCCTGCGCTGTTATGTTATCCCTTGGCCAGGCACACTTAGCGCTGCCCATCTTCTGACATCATTTGGTGTCAGGCTGGCTGCGCCTGTGCGGCCGCGCTGGCCGAGAGCCCGCCTCGCAGTGTCATCTAATGTAATCCCACCGCGGGCCTGGGATCCGTGGCCATGCGCAGTGCATATCCTCGCCTCTCACTCCCCTCCCTACGGCTTCTTCAGACTGTGCGGCGTCACGGCCGTGGCATGCTATTAGGGATCAGCTGACGGCGCACAGTCTGAAGAAGGCGTAGGGAGATGAGTGAGAGTCGGAGGTTCAGATATGCACTGCGCATGTCCATGGATCTCAGGCCCTCAGTGGGATTAAATCAGAAGACACTGCGAGGCGGGCTCTCGGCCAGCGCGGCCGCACAGGCGCAGTCAGCCTGACACCAAATGATGTCAGAAGAGGGGCAGTGCTAAGTGTGCCTGGCCAAGGGATAACATAACAGCGCAGGCTCCGGGATGGAATCAAACAACGCTGAGGAGCCGGGGCACGGCGCCAAGGGGGTAGGAATGACAGGTGTGCTGCGTCATATTACGAAGGAAAGTCCCACCTCCGGGACGGTTTTACGGTATCAGTGAACACATTTTATAAGTGTTAAGTTCTGCGTGTGCAAGGAGCTAAACAAAAATAGCTACCTTTTCCTTGTGCAGCATTACTGCTGCACAAGGTGGCTCTTTCAGTAACAAACGCCTTGGGGGGGGGGGGGGACACAGGTTCTCTTACATTTCAGTTGTTGTGTCAGCGTGGCGGTCGCAGGACACATTGCCGGCTACACAGCTGGGGATCAGCTGGCGTTACTGAAACCCAATAACACTGGGTCGTATGTTTTGACTGTGCAGATGGCACTTCTGAGCCTCAACTGGCGGTGTTGGAGCCCAGGAATTAAAGTTCAGGTGGTAGAAAGATGAACACAACAGGAGACCTGGATACTGTAGACAGTCACCTAATTATTTAATCAGGAAGAGGAGTGGCAAATTCCTGCGAGATCCAGGCCTTGTTCATTTTCAGGAAAGTAAGCCGGTCAACGTTATCGGAGGATAGTCGCATGCGACGGTCAGTTAGTACACCACCTGCAGCACTAAAGACGCGTTCCGATAATACACTAGCCGCAGGGCAAGCCAGCACCTCCAATGCATACTGGCTTAGCTCTGGCCATGTATCCAGCTTTGAGACCCAAAACTTGAAAGGGAAAGAGCCGTCTGGGAGTACAGCAAGAGGGCAAGACATGTAGTCTGTCACCATCTGACGGAACTGTTGCCTCCTGCTGACTGGAGCCGTCTGTGATGGTGTAGACTTTTGTGGCGGGCACAAAAAACTGTGCCACAGTTGGGCCATACTGGTCTTGCCTTGGGCAGAGGCACTGCTTCTGCTCCCTCTTTGTGCAGAGCCTCCTCCACTGCCTGGATGCACTGAGCTGCTTTGTAATGCACTAGCAGCACTTCTCTCACTTGGAATGGAGAAGATGATGGAATTCACCAGTGTGTCTTGGTACTCCCGCATTTTTCGCTCCCGGTTCAATGGTGTGATGAGGCTTTCTACGTTGTCCCGGTAGCGAGGATCGAGGAGGGTGAACACCCAATAATCAGACATGTTGAGAATGTGGGCGATGCGGCGGTCGTTTCTCAGGCACTGCAGCATGTAATCCACCATGTGCTGCAGACTGCCAACTGGCCAAGAAACGCTGTCCCCTGCTGGAGGCGTGATCTCTGCCCGCTCATCACCCCACCCTCGCTGTACACACTGAGTACTGGACAATTGTGTAACTCCCTCCTCTGGACGGATGTCTTCCTCCTCCATTGACTCCTCCTCATCCTCCTCACAAAGTGTCCCCTGCCTACGCGTTTGTGAGGAACCACGTGGCGCTGACTGTCCAGAAGATGATGGAAATGGTGAATCCTCATCCTCCACCTCTTCCACAACATCATCCCTTAGCGCTTGCAGTGATTTTTCAAGCAGGCAGATAAGGGGGACAATCATGCTGACTGTTGTGGATTCTGTTTGTGGGCTCCCTCTGGTGGTTGCTGCTGGTACTGGGTGACTTTGGTGGGTTGCGGCCTTTGGTTTCCACCTGTCCATCAGTGGCTGGGGGTTTCCTATTTTACCTGGCCTTTCTGTCATTTCCCTTGCCGGCTATCAATGTATTCAGATGTGCTCTGTTTGGTTCCTGCCTACCTGCTCCCAGATCTTTCAGGATAAGCTAAGTGCTGATTTTCAGTTGTTTGGTTTTTTTGTCCAGCTTGCTTATTATGTCTCTATGCTAGCTGGTAGCTCTAGTGGACTGAGGTTCTCCCCATGTGCCATGAGTTGGCACATGGGTTCTTGTAATCTCAGGATGGTTTTTTTGATTAGGGTTTTTTGCTGACCGCTCAGTCCCCTTTTGTATCGTTCTGCTTTCTAGTTTACAGCGGGCCTCAATTTGCTAAAACTATATATATCATCTCTATGTGTGCTTTCCTCTCATTTCACCGTCAATACATGTGGGGGGCAACTATATCTTTTGGGGTTCATTCCGCTGGAGGCAAGTGAGGTCTTTATTTTCTCTGCAGTGCTAGTTAGCTCTTAGGCTGGTGCGTGGCATCTAGAACCAACGTAGGTACGCTCCCTGGCTATCTCTAGTTGCGTTTGTCAGGCGTAGGGCAGCGGTCAGCCCAGGTTCCATCACCCTAGAGCTCATCCGTAATATATTTGTACTTTGCTTGTCCTGTGCTATCCCTAGCCATTGGGATTCATGACAGTATAGCCGGCCCTCAAAGTGTTAATTGTTTGGGCTGAAGCAGGAGAAAGAGAAGTGTTTAAGGGAAATTTTTTTTTTTTTTCCCCTTCAGAGTTTTGCTGCCTAGCCCTTAATTGCTGTCTAGCTGCTTCTTACCTCCTCTTAACCCTTGAATGGCTCTGATCTTAGCTGTTTAACATGGATGTTCAGAGTTTGGCTTCCAGCCTGAGTAATCTCGCGGCAAAAGTTCAAAACATACAGGATTTTGTTGTTCACACTCCCATGTCTGAACCTAGAATTCCTATTCCAGAGCTCTTTTCTGGAGATAGATCTACCTTCCTGAATTTCAGGAACAATTGTAAATTGTTTCCTTCTTTAAAATCTCGCTCCTCTGCAGACCCTGCTCAACAGGTCAAGATTGTAATATCTTTCCTGCGGGGCGACCCTCAGAATTGGGCATTTGCATTGGCACCAGGGGATCCGGCATTGCTCAGTGTGGATGCGTTTTTTCTGGCATTGGGATTGCTCTATGAGGAACCTAACCTGGAGATTCAGGCTGAAAAGGCTTTATTAGCCCTCTCTCAGGGGCATGATGAAGCGGAGATATATTGTCAGAAGTTTCGGAAATGGTCGGTGCTTACTCAGTGGAATGAGTGCGCCCTGGCTGCAAACTTCAGAAATGGTCTTTCTGAGGCCATTAAGGATATTATGGTGGGGTTCCCTACGCCTACAGGTCTGAATGAGTCTATGGCTATGGCCATTCAGATTGATCGGCGTTTACGGGAGCGCAAACCCGTGCACCAGTTGGCGGTGTCTTCTGAACAGGCACCTGAGACTATGCAATGTGATAGAATTCAGTCCAGAAGTGAACGGCAAAATTATAGGCGGAAAAATGGATTGTGTTTCTATTGTGGTGATTCAGCTCATGTTATATCAGCATGCTCTAAACGCACAAAAAGGGTTGATAAATCTTTTGCCATTGGTACTCTGCAGCCTAAGTTCATTTTGTCTGTGACTCTGATTTTTTCACTGTCTTCCATTTCCGTCGATGCCTATGTGGATTCGGGCGCTGCCCTGAGTCTTATGGATTGGTCATTTGCTAAACGCTGCGGTTTTAGTCTGGAACCTCTGGAAGTTCCTATTCCTCTGAAGCGAATTGACTCTACACCATTGGCTATGAATAAACCGCAGTATTGGACACAAGTGACCATGCGCATGACTCCCGTTCATCAGGAGGTGATTCGCTTCCTTGTACTTTATAATTTACATGATGTACTAGTGCTTGGTCTGCCATGGTTACAAACTCATAATCCTGTCCTGGACTGGAAAACAATGTCTGTGTTAAGCTGGGGATGTCAGGGGATTCATGATGATGCACCTCCGATTTCAATCGCTTCATCTACTCCTTCTGAGATCCCTGCGTTTTTGTCTGACTATAGGGATGTTTTTGAGGAGCCTAAGCTCAATTCGCTCCCTCCGCATAGAGATTGTGACTGTGCTATAGAATTGATTCCTGGCAGTAAGTTCCCTAAGGGTTGTTTATTTAATCTGTCACTGCCAGAGCATACTGCTATGCGGAATTATATTAAGGAGTCCTTGGAAAAGGGACATATTCGTCCATCTTCGTCCCCTCTGGGAGCAGGTTTTTTTTTTGTGGCAAAAAAAGATGGTTCCCTGAGGCCTTGTATAGATTATCGCCTTCTGAATAAGATTACAGTCAAGTATCAGTATCCATTGCCATTATTGACTGATTTGTTTGCTCGCATTAAGGGGGCTAGGTGGTTCACTAAGATAGATCTTCGGGGTGCGTATAATCTGGTGTGGATAAAACAGGGTGATGAGTGGAAAACCGCATTTAATACGCCTGAGGGCCATTTTGAGTATTTGGTAATGCCTTTTGGACTCTCCAATGCTCCGTCAGTCTTTCAGTCCTTTATGCACAATATTTTCCGTGAATATCTGGATAAGTTTATGATTGTGTATTTGGATGATATTTTGGTGTTTTCTGATGACTGGGAGTCTCATGTTCTACAGGTCAGGAAGGTGTTTCAGGTTTTGCGGGCCAATTCTCTGTTTGTGAAGGGCTCAAAGTGTCTCTTCGGAGTCCAGAAGATTTCTTTTTTCGGGTACATTTTTTCTCCTTCTACTATTGAGATGGATCCCGTCAAGGTTCAGGCGATTTGTGACTGGACACAACCTACATCTGTTAAGAGCCTTCAGAAGTTCTTGGGGTTTGCTAATTTTTATCGTCGGTTCATTGCTAATTTTTCCAGTATTGTTAAACCTTTGACTGATTTGACTAAAAAGGGTGCTGATGTTGCTGATTGGTCTCCTGCGGCCGTGGAGGCCTTTCAGGAACTTAAGCGCCGGTTTTCTTCTGCTCCTGTGTTGTGTCAACCAGATGTTTCACTTCCTCTTCAGGTTGAGGTTGATGCTTCCGAGATTGGAGCGGGGGCGGTTTTGTCACAGAGAAGTTCTAATGGCTCGGTGATGAAGCCATGTGCATTCTTCTCTAGAAAATTCTCGCCCGCCGAGCGCAATTATGATGTGGGTAATCGGGAGCTTTTGGCCATGAAGTGGGCATTTGAGGAGTGGCGTCATTGGCTTGAGGGTGCTAAACATCGTGTGGTGGTCTTGACTGATCACAAGAATCTCATTTACCTTGAGTCTGCCAGGCGTTTGAATCCTAGACAGGCTCGTTGGTCGTTGTTTTTATCTCGTTTCAATTTCGTGGTTTCATACCTGCCAGGTTCAAAGAATGTGAAGGCAGATGCTCTTTCCAGGAGTTTTGTGCCTGACTCTCCTGGAGACTCTGGGCCTACTGGTATCCTTAGGGATGGGGTAATATTGTCCGCCGTATCCCCAGACTTGCGACGTGCATTGCAGGAGTTTCAGGTGGATAAACCGGATCATTGTCCACCAGAAAGACTGTTTGTTCCGGATGATTGGACCAGTAGAGTCATCTCCGAGGTCCATTCTTCTGTGTTGGCTGGTCATCCTGGAATATTTGGTACTAGAGACTTGGTGGCCAGGTCTTTTTGGTGGCCTTCCTTGTCTAGGGATGTGCGTACCTTTGTGCAGTCTTGTGAAGTGTGTGCTCGAGCTAAGCCTTGCTGTTCTCGGGCCAGTGGGTTGTTGTTATCCTTGCCCATCCCGAAGAGGCCTTGGACGCACATTTCCATGGATTTTATTTCTGATCTCCCGGTTTCACAGAAAATGTCCGTTATCTGGGTTGTGTGTGACCGCTTTTCTAAGATGGTTCATTTGGTGCCCTTGCTTAAGTTGCCTTCCTCCTCTGAGTTGGTCCCTTTATTTTTTCAGAACGTGGTTCGTTTGCATGGGATTCCGGAGAATATCGTTTCTGACAGGGGATCCCAGTTTGTGTCTAGATTTTGGCGGACGTTTTGTGCCAAGATGGGCATTGATTTGTCTTTCTCGTCTGCATTCCATCCTCAGACGAATGGCCAGACGGAGCGAACTAATCAGACCTTGGAAACTTATTTGAGGTGTTTTGTTTCTGCTGATCAAGATGACTGGGTTGTTTTTTTGCCACTGGCCGAATTTGCTCTTAATAATCGGGCTAGTTCGGCCACGTTGGTCTCTCCTTTTTTTTGTAATTCGGGGTTTCATCCTCGTTTTTCCTCTGGTCAGGTGGAGCCTTCGGATTGTCCTGGAGTGGACGTGGTGGTGGACAGGCTACATCAGATTTGGAATCAGGTGGTGGACAATTTGAAGTTCTCTCAGGAGAAGACTCAGCAGTTTGCTAATCGCCGTCGCCGCGTGGGTCCCCGACTTCTTGTTGGGGATTTGGTGTGGTTGTCTTCTCGTTTTGTCCCTATGAAGGTCTCTTCTCCTAAGTTCAAGCCTCGGTTCATCGGTCCTTATAGGATCTCGGAGATTCTTAACCCTGTATCTTTTCGTTTGGATCTCCCAGCATCGTTTGCTATTCATAATGTGTTCCATCGGTCGTTGTTGCGGAGGTATGAGGTGCCCGTTGTTCCTTCGGTTGAGCCTCCTGCTCCGGTGCTGGTGGAGGGAGAATTGGAGTATGTTGTTGAGAAGATCTTGGATTCTCGTGTTTCCAGACGCAAACTCCAGTATTTGGTTAAGTGGAAGGGTTATGGTCAGGAGGATAATTCCTGGGTGGTCGCCTCCGATGTTCATGCGACTGATTTGGTCCGCGCCTTCCATAGAGCTCACCCTGATCGCCCTGGGGGTTCTCGTGAGGGTTCGGTGACCCCTCCTCAAGGGGGGGGTACTGTTGTGGATTCTGTTTGTGGGCTCCTTCTGGTGGTTGCTGCTGGTACTGGGTGACTTTGGTGGGTTGCGGCCTTTGGTTTCCACCTGTCCATCAGTGGCTGGGGGTTTCCTATTTTACCTGGCCTTTCTGTCATTTCCCTTGCCGGCTATCAATGTATTCAGATGTGCTCTGTTTGGTTCCTGCCTACCTGCTCCCAGATCTTTCAGGATAAGCTAAGTGCTGATTTTCAGTTGTTTGGTTTTTTGTCCAGCTTGCTTATTATGTCTCTATGCTAGCTGGTAGCTCTAGTGGACTGAGGTTCTCCCCATGTGCCATGAGTTGGCACATGGGTTCTTGTAATCTCAGGATGGTTTTTTTGATTAGGGTTTTTTGCTGACCGCTCAGTCCCCTTTTGTATCGTTCTGCTTTCTAGTTTACAGCGGGCCTCAATTTGCTAAAACTATATATATCATCTCTATGTGTGTGCTTTCCTCTCATTTCACCGTCAATACATGTGGGGGGCAACTATATCTTTTGGGGTTCATTCCGCTGGAGGCAAGTGAGGTCTTTATTTTCTCTGCAGTGCTAGTTAGCTCTTAGGCTGGTGCGTGGCGTCTAGAACCAACGTAGGTACGCTCCCTGGCTATCTCTAGTTGCGTTTGTCAGGCGTAGGGCAGCGGTCAGCCCAGGTTCCATCACCCTAGAGCTCGTCCGTAATATATTTGTACTTTGCTTGTCCTGTGCTATCCCTAGCCATTGGGATTCATGACAGCTGACTAGTGCATCATCTGCACTCGCCATCCGCGTGCAATAATCAAAGGGACGCAAAACCTGGCAGATGTCCTTCATAGTGGCCCTCTCTGTGGTTGTGAAGTCTGAACGGCGCGGAGTGCGACTTCTTTGCACCTGATGCAGCTGGTACTCCATTACAGCTTGCTGCTGCTCACACAACCGCTCCAACATATGGAATTCCACCTGGTAGGTAGGTCACATATGATGCGATGTTCCGGCAGGCGGTGTCGGCGCTGCAGAGCCGCAATGCGCGATTTTGCCGTGCTGGAACGCCGCAAGTCAGCACACTCTAGGCGGACCTTGTGCAGCAGTGCATCAAGATCCGGATAGTCCCTCAAAAAACTCTGCACGACCAAATTGAGCACATGTGCCAGACATGGGATGTGAGTGAGGTTGCCGAGGCCCAAAGCTGCCACCAGATTTCGGCCATTATCACACACTACCATGTCTGGCTGGAGATTCGCTGGCACAAACCACACATCGCTCTCCTGCTTGATGGCATTCCAGAGCTCCTGCGCTGTGTGGCTTCGATTCCCCAAAGAAATTAATTTCAAGACGGCCTGTTGACGTTTGGCCAAGGCTGTGCTCATGTCGGTCGTCACAGGTAAACGTTCATCACGGGTCCATGTGGAGGTGGACTGTGACGGCTCCTGCAGCGATGATTCTGAGGAACTGGTGTAAGAGGAGGAGTCAATGCATACAGAATGGATTCCTGCAATCCTTGGAGTGGGCAGGACACGTCCTGCACCACTCGCACGATCTGTACCCGGCTCAATGACATTAACCCAATGGGCAGTGAGGGAAAGGTATCGCCCCTGTCCATGTTGACTGGTCCATGCATCGGTGGTGAGGTGGACCTTGCTACTGACGGCGTTCAGTAGCGCATTTTTATGTGTCCCTCCACATGCTTGTGCAGGGCAGGGACAGCTTGCCTGCTGAAGTAAAAGCGGCTGGGCACATTGTACTGTGGGACTGCCAATGACATCAAGTCACGGAAGCTGTCAGTCTCCACCAGCCTGAATGACAGCATTTCCAGTGACAGAAGTTTGGCAATGCCTGCAGTCAGAGCCTGTGCTCGTGGGTGGTTTGACGAGAAAGGCCGCCTTTTCTCCCATGCCTGTACTACCGATGGCTGTAGACTGGGCTGGGAGTGTGTGGATGACTGGGAAAGTGGTGCTGCGGGTGGAATTACAGTGGGTCTCTGGACAACAGGGCCAGAGGTTCTTCCACGGCGATCCTGGGAGGAAGCCGAACCAGCTGCGTGTGAGCTGGAGGAAGAGGCAAAACGAGCTGAAGAGGTGGTAGCTGCCGCTGTTGGTTGGCCAAGCTCTTCAGTGTGTTTTTCTAACTCCGCCGCGTGCCTGTTGCGCACATGTTTCCACGTGTTGGAGGTATTGAGGTTGCTGACATTTCGACCTCTTTTGACTTTGTGATGACACACCTTGCATTTGACATAGCAAATGTCATCTGCAACTGTGTCAAAAAAGGGCCAGACACTGCAAGTCTTGGGAGCGCCCTTTTTGGCTTTTGGAACAGACATGCTCCTAACGGGTGCCAAAGTGGAGTCTACAGGCTGCGCAGTCTTCCCCCTCCATCTACCTCTTTGGCCCGTTCTAGGAATCTCTTCCTCGGAGCTGCTCCCACCACATTCCTGTCCCTCACGCCACGATGGGTCAAGGACCTCATCATCTACACTACCCTCTGCCACCAACTGCTCCTCCTGGGTAGTCTCAGCAGCAGAGCACGCACCAGAAAGTGGCACCTGAGTGTCATCATCAGCGGATGCGGCCTGCGATGTGGTGACCAGAGGCACTGGCCCACCCGCCTCTTCAGACTCAGAGAGAAAAAGCTGTTGGGCATCACTGCACCCTGCCTCTTCTTCCATTTCTCCAATGCTGCTTGGCTGGCCCCCTGTTTCCAAGCCAAGAGATTCAGAGAACAGAAGTAGAGACGGCTCCTGTCCTGGGCTCTCTGTCTGCCTGGCCAATTTGGCAGGTGGTGAAGAGACAGATGGCTGCTCTCCAGTGCTCTGTGTCTGAGAGGATGTGGCACTAATTGAAGTCGATGCGTTAGCTGCCATCCATCCGACAACGGCTGCAATTTGGTCTTCACGCAGCAGCGGTGTACGGCGCTCTGCGACAAAGCTGCGCATGAAGGACTGTTCCCTGGTGAAACTGGGTGCTGAGGAGTCACCGGTGCCCGCAGCAGGCACAGAATCCCCACGTCCTCTCCCTGCTCCGCGCCCACGTGCCTTACTCCCTGCCTTCTTCATCTTGGTTGACTGATAAAGATAAGCAGAAAAGTACCAACGGCTTTGTGTGCTTATTCCTGAACAGCTCCGAGTCCTAACAGGTATAGGAAACACTAATTTTCTAAAGTGTGGACTAGACTTTAATATGAGCTAATGTGGCCTACACAAATGTAAAGTGGTGTGTTTGGTGAACTTTATTATTTATTTATTTTTTGGGGGCTGAACTGACAACAGAGAGAGCTGCAGTCACACGGAGACCGTGCAGACAGCCGTAAACGGCGCTGCAAGGCCCAAAAAACCTCCTCTACTTTATCCTATGTAGTGTTTTTCCACAAGTTAGCTGGATACGGGTGGAAAGACACTAATAGGAATTTTTTGAAAAAATGTGCAGCAGCCTGCACTACTTAAAACAAAAGGAAAATTGATTTTACGGTATGACGCAGTGAAGAACCCTGAGCTGGATACAACCAGGCTATAGCTCCTCACAGACTACAGGGCGAGCTGCAGTCACACGGAGACCGTGCAGACAGCCGTAAACGGCGCTGCAAGGCCAAAAAAACCTCCTCTACTTTATCCTATGTAGTGTTTTTCCACAAGTTAGCTGGATACGGGTGGAAAGTCACTAATAGGAATTATTACAAAAAATGAGCAGCAGACTACACTACTTGGAAAAAAAAAAAAAAAAAAGAACAGTATGAGGCAATGAACCACCCTCCCTGAACTGAATACAACCAGCTATGGATGGCCTATGGCTGCACACAGACTAGAGAGTGGGCTGCACACACACACACACACACACACACACACACACCTTGCAGATCGCTGTGAAAACAGCGCTGCAAGGCAAAAGCAAGGTGATTAGTAGGTGAACACAGCGGTTGCTAAATTAGCCTTGGAAAAGCACAAAGAAGCAAATCGCTATCTCTAAACTGGCCCTCAGTCAGCAAACAGCGTCCTGTCACTAACTGAATTCAAAGCAGAGTGAGCGAAAAATGGCGCCAGCGACTTTTAAACTGCATCATGACATCATTTCAGCAGCCAATCACAGCCTTGCCAGTAGTTTCATGCCCTCCATGCTGAACAGGATGTGCCCACACTTGGAATCATTCTCATTGGCTGATTTCGTGCAAATTTTAATCCTGGGAACTTCCGATTCCGGTATCCGATACGCGGCAAGTATCGGATCTCGGTATCGGAATTCCGATACCGCTAAGTATCGGCCGATACCCGATACTTGCGGTATCGGATTGCTCAACACTACTTGTGACACTTTCCCACCATCGCATCCATGTGACTGGGGCTGGTCAAAGCTTTAGGCAGCTCTACATGCGATCTCATCTTTCCCCACTTCAAGATGACAGGCAGAGATTTCTGAATCTTGAAATGGAAAACTGAACAGCTTTTCAGAGTGTCCAAGTGTGGGATCAGTTGTCTCAGGGCACTCGGCATGGTGGGAGGAAGGAGGATCAGGGTGAGGAATATCCTGGCCACACTCACGGCTAGTCATACTTGACCATGTGGAAGACAAGGTGGTGGCTAGGTGACTGGAAGCATTATCCGCTATCCAACCAACTGTTTCACACTGCTCTGGCTTCAATAGTGGTGCGCTGCGGTCCCCTAGAAACTGGACAGGAAGGTCGAGCGAGGAGATGTGGGTCTTTGTTGTTGCCCACTTTCACCTTGCCCACGGCCACGGCCTCGTCCTCTGGATGCACCATCAGCATCACATCCACTTCCCCGTCCCTTTTAAATGGATTACTGCCTTATTTCAAATGCTCAACACAAATGTCTTTATTAGTAGCGAAATAATATGTGATCAGTATGTCTGCAAGTCTACGATTTTTCAAACCCAAACACCAGGCAGGCCTCTGTATGACCTAACAGAGTGCATTAATTTTTTTTTTTTAAATTAAAAATTTATGCGAAATAGCGCTGTATAGGATTTGAGTATCTCACAGCCAAAAAATAAGTACACCGCCCTCCAATGCCAAAACTTGGAGCAGAGATATATGACGGCTGTAACAGAAGTACCACACTGGCAAATCTGTGGCCTTTCAATTTTTTTTAGGCTAAATAGCGCTGTATAGAATTTGAGTATCACACAGCGAAAAAATAAGTACACCGGCCTCCAATGACAAAGCTTGGAGCAGAGATACAGTTACATATATATATTTGGACAGAGACAACGTTTTTCTAGTTTTGGTTATACACATTACCACAATGAATTTTAAACAAAGCAATTCAGATGCAGTTGAAGTTCAGACTTTCAGTTTTCATTTGAGGGTATCCACATTAAAATTGGATGAAGGGTTTAGGAGTTTCAGCTCCTTAACATGTGCCACCCTGTTTTACAGGGACAAAAAGTAATTGGACAGATTAAATAATTTTAAATAAAATGTTCATTTCTAGTATTTGGTTGAAAATCCTTTGTTGGCAATGACTGCCTGAAGTGTTGAACTCATTGACATCACCAGACGCTGTGTTTCCTCCTTTTTGATGCTCTGCCAGGCCTTCACTGCGGTGGTTTTCAGTTGCTGTTTGTTTGTGGGCCTTTCTGTCTGAAGTTTAGTCTTTAACAAGTGAAATGCATGCTCAATTGGGTTGAGATCAGGTGACTGACTTAGCCACTCAAGAATATTCCACTCCTTTGCTTTAATAAACTCCTGGGTTGCTTTGGCTTAATGTTTTGGGTCATTGTCCATGTGTAGTATGAAACGACGACCAATCAGTTTGGCTGCATTTGGCTGGATCTGAGCACACAGTATGCTCTCAATACCTCAGAATTCATTTGGCTGCTTCTGTCGTGTGTCACATCATCATCAATAAATACTAGTGACTCAGTGCCACTGGCACCATGAATGCCCAAGCCATCACGCTGCCTCCGCCGTGTTTTACAGATAATGTGGTATGCTTTGGATCATGAGCCGTACCACACCTTCGCCATACTTTTCTCTTTCCATCATTCTGGTAGAGGTTGATCTTGGTTTCATCTGTTCAAAGAATGTTCTTCCAGAACTGTGCTGGCTTTTTTAGATTTTTTTTTAGCAAAGTCCAGTTTAGCCTTTTTATTTTTGATGCTTATGAGTGGCTTGCACCGTACAGTGAACCGTCTGTATTTACTTTCATGCAGTCTTCTCTTTATAGTTGATTTGGATATTGATACGCCTACCTCCTGGAAAGTGTTGTTCACTTGGTTGGCTGTTGTGAAGGGGTTTCTCTTCACCATGGAGATTATTCTGCGATTATCCACCACTGTTGTCTTCCGTGGGTGCCCAGGTCTTATCGCATTGATGAGTTCACCAGTGCTTCCTTTCTTTCTCAGGATGTACCAAACTGTAGATTTTGCCACTCCTAATATTGTAGCAGTTTCTCGGATGGGTTTTTTCTGTTTTCGCAGCTTAAGGATGGCTTGTTTCACCTGCATGGAGAGCTCCTTTGACCGCATGTTTACTTCACAGCAAAACCTTCCAAATGCAAGCACCACACCTCAAATCAACTCCAGGCCTTTTATCTGCTTAATTAAGAATGATATAATGAAGGGATTGCCCACACCTGTCCATGAAATAGCCTTGAAGTCAATTGTCCAATTACTTTTGGTCCCTTTAAAAACAGGGTGGCACATGTTAAGGAGCTGAAACTCCTAAACCCTTCATCCAATTTTAATGTGGATACCCTCAAATCAAAGCTGAAAGTCTGAACTTCAACCGCATCTGAATTGTTTTGTTTAAAATTCATTGTGGTAATGTCTATAACAAAAATCAGAAAAATCTCTGTCCAAATAATATGGACTTAACTGTATATGACGGCTGTAACAGAAATACCACACTGGCAAATCTGTGGCCTTTCATTTTTTTTTAGGCTGAATAGTGCTGTATAGAATTTGAGTTTCACACAGCCATAAAATAAGTACACCGGCCTCCAATGCCAAAACTTAGAGCAGAGATATATGACGGCTGTAACAGAAATACTACACTGGCAAATGTGTGGCCTTTCAATTTTTTTTTAAGGCAAAATAGCGCTGTATAGAATTTGACTATCAGACAGCCCCCCCAAAAAATACACCAGCCTCCAATGACCAAACTTGGAGCACGCAGATATATATGAGGCCTTTTTCGGTGAATGTAACCCCTTCATGACTCAGCCTATTTTGACCTTAATGACCTGGCCATTTTTTTGCAATTCTGACCAGTGTCCCTTTATGAGGTAATAACGCAGGAACGCTTCAACGGATCCTAGCGGTTCTGAGAATGTTTTTTCGTGACATATTGGGCTTCATGTTAGTGGTAAATTTAGGTCGATAATTTTTGCGTTTATTTCTAAAAAAAAAATCAGAAATTTGGCGAAAAATTTAGAAAATTTCGCAATTTTCAAATTTTTAATTTTTATTCCGTTAAACCAGAGAGTTATGTGACACAAAATAGTTAATAAATAACATTTCCCACATGTCTACTTTACATCAGCATAATTTTTAAAACAAAATTTTGTTTTGCTAAGAAGTTATAAGGGTTAAAATTTGACCAGTGATTTCTCATTTTTACAACAAAATTTACAAAACCATTTCTTTTAGGGACCACCTCACATTTGAAGTCACTTTGAGGGGTCTATATGAAAGAAAATACCCAAAAGTGACACCATTCTAAAAACAGCACCCCCCAAGGTGCTCAAAACCACATTCAAGTAGTTTATTAACCCCTTCAGGTGTTTCACAGCAGCAGAAGCAACATGGAAGGAAAAAATGAACATTTAACTTTTTAGTCACAAAAATTATCTTTTAGCAACAATTTTTGTATTTTCCCAAGGGTAAAAGGAGAAACTGGACCCCAAAAGTTGTTGTACAATTTGTCCTGAGTACGCTGAAACCTCATATGTGGGGGGAACCACTGTTTGGGCGCACGGCAGGACTCGGAAGGGAAGGAGCGCCATTTGACTTTTTGAATTAAAAATTAGCTCCAATCGTTAGCGGACACCATGTCGCATTTGGAGAGCCCGTGTGCCTAAACATTGGAGCTCCACCACAAGTGACCCCATTTTGGAAACTAGACCCCCAAGGAACTTATCTATATGTATAGTGAGCACTTTGAACCCCCAGGTGCTTCACAAATTGATCCATAAAAATGAAAAGTACTTTTTTTTATAAAAATTTTATTTTAGCCTCAATTCTTCTCATTTTCACATGGGCATCAGGATAAAATGGATGCTAAAATTTGTTGGGCAATTTCTCCTGAGTACACCGATACCTCACATGTGGGGGTAAACCACTGTTTGGGCGCACGGCAAGGCTCGGAAGCGAAGGAGCGCCATTTCACTTTTTGAATGAAAAATTAGCTCCAATTGTTAGCGGACACCATGTCGCATTTGGAGAGCCCCTGCGTGCCTAAACATTGGAGCTCCCCCACAAGTGACCCCATTTTGGAAACTAGACCCCCCCCAAGGAACTTATCTAGTTTCGTATTGAGCACTTTGAACCCCCAGGTGCTTCACAAATTGATCCATAAAAATGAAAAAGTACTTTTTTTTTTTCACAAAAATTTAATTTTAGCCTCAATTTTTTTCATTTTCACATGGGCATCAGGATAAAATGGATGCAAAAATTTGTTGGGCAATTTTCCTGAGTACACCGATACCTCACATGTGCACATGTGGGGGTAACCCACTGTTTGGGCGCACGGCAAGGCTCGGAAGGGAAAGAGCGCCATTTGACTTTTTGAATGGAAAATTAGCTCCAATCGTTAGTGGACACCATGTTGCGTATGGAAGGTATGTAGTGTATGTCAGGTTGGTGGTGTGTGTGGTGTAGTATACACCACACACACACACCAACCTGACGTACACTATACCACACCACACACCAACCTGACGTACACTACGCCATACACACCAACCTGACACACTACGTCAAATTGGTGTGTGTGGTGTAGTGTATGTCAAGTTGGTGTGTGGTGTAGTGTACGTCAGGTTGGTGTGTGTGTGGTGTTGTGTATATCAGCCTGGTGTGGGTGAGTTCTGCAAGGGAATGTCAGGATGTGTTTAGTCCACGGACGTGTGATGAATTCTGAAGCATTCAATCAAACACAGTCCAGGTTTGTCGGGACACGTTTCACATTGGAAACGAGTTTCTCTTCTTATCCCCCTTTTATAGCATACCCGGCACCTTTTTTTTGCTCTCCCCTCACAGGGAAAATGTAGCCCTGGTACAATACGGGAAACTTGAGTTCCAGAGGTGCTGTGGCCCGCTCCTTCCTCGCCTCCAAACATCAAGGCCTTTATCACCGCCTCCTGGAACTGAAGGAAGGTGTTGTTGGTCTGGCCTGCACATCGTGATAGAACGAATGTGTTATACAGTGCCATTTGTACGATGTACACAGCCAGTTTTTTATACCATACCTTCGTCTTCCGCATGGCACTATAGGGCTGGAGGACTTGATCAGAAAGATCAACTCCCCCATGTGTTTGTTGTACCCCAGGGCACAGTCCGGTTTGTGGACCTGTTCTGGGGTACCTCGAACAGTGGTGGCCGTGGTGCCGGGACCATGAATTGTTGTCAAGAAAAAGACGTCCCTTTTGTCTTTGAACTTGACCACAAGCATGTTGCCGCTACATTGGGCTCGGCTCTCACCTTTTGGGAGAGTCTGCTCAATTAGCGACCCCTCTTGTTTCTGTGCACAGTACCGCAAGCTGCGGTAGCTCTGGCAGAGAGGGATTGAAAGAGTGGGATGCTTGTATAAAAGTTATCAACGTACAGATGGCAACCTTTATCAAGCAGTGGGTGGACCAAATCCCACACTATTTTCCCACTCACCCCCAGAGCAGGTGGACATTCTGGGGGCTGGATACTGCTGTCCTTTCCTTGATAAACCCTAAAGCTGAGAGTGTACCCTGAGGTACTCTCACACAGCTTGTAGAGTTTTATCCAGTACCTCGCCCTTTTGCTGGGCAGGTACTGACGGAACTGAAGCCTCCCTTTGAAGTGGATGGGGGATTCATCCACACAAATTTCCCTTTGGGGAATGTACACTTCAGCAAACTTGTTGCTGAAGTGTTCGATGACCGGCCGAATTTTGAACAGTCTATCAAAATTCGGGTCATCGCGGGGAAGGATGTCCGTATTGTCCCTAAAGTGGAGAAATTTATGAATCGCCTCAAAACGCTTGCGAATCATAACCATGCCATATATTGGAGTTTGATATAAAATATCAGTACTCCAGTATTGGCGAATTTCTGGTTTCTTCACAATCCCCATGTGAAGGACCAGTCCCCAATATTTCATCATTTCTACGGAGTCAACGGGATTCCAAGTAGTAAATGATGAACTTGGGTTCTCGGCAAAAAATTGCAGGGCATACAAATTAGTTTGCTCCACCATGAGACTGACAATTGACTCCGAGAAAAAGACTTTGAAAAAGTCTATTTCCCTGAGGTTGGCAGTCTCGAATTGGATTCCTGATTGGGGAATGAAATCAGGAATCCGTGGAGCAAAATTTTCAGGGACGGGGGTCCAGACAGGGGCACTAGTGCTAGGTTGGGTGTGACTAGCACTAGGTTGGGGGTTACTTACACTTGGCTGTGGGTCTTCTCCCCCTGGGCTCCGAATCTTCTTTCCTGGGCTCCGCACGATTTCTTGTCCTGCGACGTCTTGGTGGTGGCGAGTCCGTGTCACTGGAGGAGGAAGAGTGGGAGGAATACAGAAAAGTGGGGTCCTCTCCCTCACTATCAGCTTCGGAGGCAATAAAGGAATATGCCTCCTCAGCGAAGTACAGCCTTTGTGACTGGGATGAGCGGGACATTGTGTGTGTGGTGTGTGTAAAAAAAACCTAAACTTTATTTTATTTATTATAGTGTGCGTGTGTGTCTATGTGCGAGTGTTTGGTGAAACTTTCTACTGCAGGTGGGGGCTGTCAGGCGCGGGGGGGGGGCTGTCAGGCGCGGGGGGCTGAGGTGATGCAGCAGCAAATGGAATCGGCGGCAGCAGCAGGGGGTGATCAGGGGGGCGGGGGGTGATCAGGGGGGGCAGGGGCTGATCACCGGGGGACAGGAGGGGGCTGTCAGGTGCGGGGGGGCAGAGGCGATGCAAAAGCAGCAGATGGAATCGGCAGCAGCAGGGGGGTGATCACCGGGGGACAGGAGGGGGCTGTCAAGCACGGGGGGGGGGGGGGGGGGCACGGAAGCGATGCAGCAGCAGATGGAATCGGCGGCAGCAGCAGGGGGATGATCAGGGGGGCGGAGGGGTGATCAGGGGGACAGGAGGTGATCAGGGGGACAGGAGGTGATCAGGGGGACAGGAGGTGATCACCGAGGGGCAGGAGGGGGCTGTCAGGTGTGGGGGGGCTGAGGCAATGCAGCAGCAGATGAAATCTGCAGCAGCAGCAGGGGGTGATCAGGGGGCGGAGGTTGATCAGAGGGCAGGGGGTGCTCAGGGGGGCAGGCGGTGATCAAGGGTGCAGGGGGTGATCACCAGGGGACAGGAGGGGGCTGTCAGGCGCCGGGGGGCAGAGGCGATGCAGCAGCAGCAGATGGAATCGGCGTCAGCAGCAGGGGGGTGATCACCGGGGGACAGGATAGGGCTGTCAGGCGCGGGGGGGCAGAGGCGATGCAGCAGCAGCAGATGGAATCGGTGGCAGCAGCAGGGGGGTGATCAGGGGGTGATCAGGGGGAGATCACCGGGGGACAGGAGAGGGCTGTCAGGCGCGGGGGGCAGAGGCGAAGCAGCAGCAGCAATCTGTGGCAGCAGCAGGGGGGTGATCAGGGGGGCGGGGGTTGATCAGGGGGGCAGGGGGTGATAAGGGGGGCAGGTGGTGCTCAGGGGGGCAGGTGGTGATCAAGGGGGCAGGGGGTGATCAGGGGGTGATCACCAGGGGCAGGCGGGGCTGTCAGGAGCTGGGGGAGCTGAGGTGATGCAGCTGTTGGAGCTGGCAGCAGCAGCGGGGGGGTGAAAAGGGGGGCAGGGGGTAAGATCGGGGGGGGAGGGTGATCAGGGGGGCAGAGCGCGGAGGTGGACGGCAGAGAGGGGAGTACCTTACGGCAGCGGCAGGAGCAGAGGCGGCGGAGGCAGCGGCGGCAAGTCTGACCTGACAGGAGGGACCTCGTTCTCCAGCTTCCAGCAATGGGATGAGTCTGGAGAACGAGGACAGACATGTTTTACTCCGCCCCTCCAGATCTGATTGGAGAGCTAGCGTCACATGGACGCTAGCTCCAATCAGAGCTGGACGGGGTGACAAAAAGGTCACCCAGAGCGATGGTAGACCCGGGGCGGCAAAGCCACCCCCCCGGGGTGAAGTACAGGTCCCGCTGCACCTGCGGGTCTGGTGACATTTCAATTACCCCGGTCACCCGACCCGCAGGGAAGCGATCCCGCCATGACGCCACATAGGCGTCATAGGTCGGATTGGCACCGACTTTCATGATGCCTACGTGGCGTCATAGGTCGGGAAGGGGTTAAACAAAAAAAAAAGGGGGGCACAAGGGTAGCACACACAACTATGCTACATATGCCTGACAAACTATAATTTTTCAATAGGCCTCAGTCTGACAGAACAGACTGTATATATATTTTTTTTTTTTGGGGAGGGGGATTTTTTGGAAAAAAAAAAAAAAAAGGTATACAGACAGTAAATAAGCTGCAGCAGCGGGCAGTTATGGAGCTTTGGATGCAGTGGGACCAATGGACGCATATACAGTGCCTGCAGGCCTTGCACTGATGTGGATATGCTGTGCCTATCTAGCACTACAATATCGGGACCCACGAATTAGCCCTAAAAAGGACTTTTGGTTTCTGAGGAGTTGTGGATGTAAGAGTTGCAGACCTACATTAACTCTAAAACCATGTTTCTCACCCTCTCAGCAGCAGCTCTCCCTACTCTCTCTGAAACAGGAACAGAATGCAGCGAGCAGGGCGGTGCCGGGTCTCTTATACTTGGGATGATGCTGTGTGGCCCAGCCAATCACTGCACGACCACAACAAAGATGGCTGCGGCAGACAATCCCTGCACCGTGATTGGGTCTCTAAAGTCCGCCAAAACTGCTGGGTGGAGACTGCAGTTACCGCCGAATAATCCCGGAAATGCTCGCTGAGTACGCCGGGCGAGTAACGAGTAGTGGCTAGCACGTTCACTCATCACTAGTGTAGACATCAGAGAAAGCCAGGTAGGATTAGATCCAAATTGTTTAGTAAATAAGAACAATAGATTAGGGCCCAGCAACAAAGAGGCACAAATACATCTCAAATAGGGCCGGGGTCAACCGCAATACGGAAGGCGAGCCCCAATAGAGGGGGGCTTTATCCAAGTAAAGGTACCTTCACATTAAGCGACGCTGCAGCGATAGCGACAACGATGCTGATCGCTGCTGTTTGATCGCTGGAGAGCTGTCACACAGACCGCTCTCCAGCGACCAACGATGCAGAGGTCCCCAGGTAACCAGGGTAAACATCGGGTTACTAAGCGCAGGGCCGCGCTTAGTAACCCGATGTTTACCCTGGTTACCAGCGTAAAATGTAAAAAAAACAAACAGTACATACTCACATTCGCGTCCCCCGGCGTCCGCTTCCTGCACTGAATAAGCGCCGGCCCTAACAGCAGAGCGGTGACGTCACCGCTGTGCTTTCACTTTACGGCGCTCAGTCAGTGTGGGAAGCAGACGCCGGGGGACGCGCAGGTGAGTATGTACTGTTTGTTTTTTTTACATTTTACACTGGTAACCAGGGTAAACATCGGGTTACTAAGCGCGGCCCTGCGCTTAGTAACCCGATGTTTACCCTGGTTACCAGTGTAAAACATCGCTGGTATCGTTGCTTTTGGTGTCAAACACGACGATACACGCCGATCTGACAACCAAATAAAGTTCTGAACTTTGTTCAACGACCAGCGATATCACAGCAGGATCCTGATCGCTGCTGCGTGTCAAACACAACGATATCGCTAGCCAGGACGCTGCAACGTCACGGATCGCTAGCGATATCGTTTAGTGTGAAGGTACCTTAAGTGTAGGTAGGCGGTTAAAAAAAAGCAGTAATCACTGCATAGCGTTGACCTCCAGAAATAGCAGATAGAAAGTTCACATCAGTAGCAGGCTCAGAAGCAGTGTTTGATGTTGGTTCAAGGTGTTATGGAGCCTCAGAGAGATGAAGAAAACTTCAAATGACAGCAGGGGCAGTAATGAGGTAGGAGAAATGCTAACCCAGGGGCTGTACCCATTTTGTGGATATTGAAGGTATATGGGCCAAAAAAGAGGGCCCTTATATGAATCTCTGGTACAAACTAGACCT
This sequence comes from Ranitomeya variabilis, assembly GCF_051348905.1. NCBI lineage: Eukaryota > Metazoa > Chordata > Amphibia > Anura > Dendrobatidae > Ranitomeya > Ranitomeya variabilis. The sequence goes on from NC_135234.1 coordinate 245,936,340, forward strand.
TCTGCTAAGATCGTAGGAACAGATGCTGCTCTGGTGTGCCACCTTCAGGAAGGGTGAGAGTGAGCTGGTGACAGTCCGACTAGTGATCAGAAGTGAGTGGGGTATATTTTCGTCACCATCATCGCCTGATGGCTGTGCTAGGAGCTGGGGATAGGGAACTATTTTAATGAGGGGCAGGGATCTGTGGTGCTGCTCCACTCACCAGCCTGCAGTGTCCGGTCCTGCTGGGTTTCAAAGCCAATATCTCGGCTGTGCCAGCACGTAGAGGGTCACAGGTGGTCTTGGATTGCTCCACAGGCAGTTCTGAATCCACCCAAACAGGGTCCAAATTAGACCACCTTCTTTTTATTGAGTTATAGGTCGCTTTCTCTGGTGTCCCCACAGAGCTCAAGAATCCTGCTTCCTACATGACAGGGCTCTAAGCCACGCCCCCCCAAATTTCAGTTTTTTTCATAAATAAACGCAAGTCATATCGAAGATATTTTACCACTAACATGAAGTATGTCCTGCTCATTAATGTGCAGCAAGTTAATTCACAATGTAGTACCAGTTGTCACCAATAGAGGTCATTAGGTAAACATTTATCCTGTTCCTGTATTCAGGAGCATATCGCTTTAAGGGCTCATTTCCACATGCAAGGCACACGTCCGTATCTCACATGTGGAAACCAAGCTCTGGCGCCGGCACTTTGGAGCGGAGCTGTGCAGCTCCATGTGTTCCTATGCGGCCGCACGCTCCGCTCTGGAGTGCCGGCTCCACAGCTTGGTTTCCACATGCGAGATACGGACGTGTGCCTCGCATGTGGAAAAGAGCCCTAAGCCTGTTTTCTGACTAGAACTGCCCCCCTGGTTTCCCAGACAAGAGTAGCCATATTCTTCCTGCAGATCATTGCTCTTGATAAGCGGATTCCGGTGAGGCACAAATGTACTTACATGTGTGTTTTATGTTAGAACAGTTATGCAGCCAATATAGCAGAGTGTGTAGTTAGGCATGTTGGGCTTTGTTTCATATTGCTGTTTCTCTGTATGCAGATAGATGTTTGCCTGTATAAAGTAAAACAATGCTGACAGCCTGAACCTGCCCTAAGATAGCCATGATAACTGTGTATCTGCCTTATGCTGTGTTAGCTCTGTTATTCATGTTATTGCATCCTGCAATGCGCTGTAATGTGCCAAGTACTGACGCACTGTTATTTCCTTTGTAGTTTTTACCTGATCATCCATTATATCGCACATCTCACAATATCATCTACTATTGTTGTTCATCGTTCACCATCTCAATAAATATAGACTTAAGAACCTATACAGTCTGTTTACTGAGGAAATGGATGAAGGTTTATCTGTATGCTAGAATCCACACCGCATCATACGTGGAGGAAGGCCGAACAATGTACACTATGTCACGAAAAAACAGTCTCAGGGTATGTGTCCACGTTCAGTTTTGCTTCAGGCTTTGGTCAGGATTTTATGTAGGTAAAATCCTGACCAAAACTGCACCTGAGGTCACTGGCAGGTCACCTGCGGTGTACCTGCGTGTTTTGCTCATAGTAGCAACATGCTGCGTTTTGAAAAAACGCACCGCATGTGCGTTTTCACGGCAAAAACGCATGCGTTTTTAACGCATAGTGGAGTCGGGATTTCATTAAATCCCCTCCACTATGCTGTAACATCTGGACGCTGCGTTTTTGACGCTGCGGAACAACGCTGCGTCAAAAACGCAGCGTTTCCTGAACGTGGGCACATACCCTCAGAATCACCAGGATCTGTTAAAGCATTCCAGAGCTATAACCTCATAAAGTGACAGTGGTCAGAATTGTAAAAATTGGCTTGGTCATTAAGTACAAATTTGGCTCTGTCACTAAGGGGTTAAATGAATGTTGTAATTTGAAAACTAAAAATTGCTGCACCTCGAAGGAGTCAAATAAATAGGTCAGGAGGAAGATATTGGGCGACAGTGCATTTTTGCTGGTTGGTTTGTGGATGTCCCCCAAAATGGTGGCTTAAAAAAAAAAGTCAGTGTGTAGAAAAGAAGTGCTCATCCAGCTCTACTGATGGAAAAATAAGAAGTCATGGGTTTGAGAAAATGGCAGAAACAAGCATTTAAGGCTTCTTTCACACTTCCGTCCTTCGGGGTACGTCCTAATGCAGTGAAGTGACGTATCGACGAATGTTGTGAAAATAGGGAAAAACGTGTGTAACGCATGCGTCGAACGAGTTCCAGCCTGAATTTTAAGGTATAAAATTTGAGAGAGAGAGTTTTTCCCCCGAGTTGGAAAATGGTTCCGGGCATGCTCAGAATGAAAAATTGGGATACGTCGCTGGATTCCTGTGTGTGACGGTCAGCGACGGATCCTGAGTCCATAGGCTTCCATTATAGCCAACGACGGACAGCGCAGGACCCGTTGCTGAGCGGTTTTCCGCCGTACAGAAAAAACGTTCCTCTGAACGTTTTCTCTCCATGACGGACCGCTATTTTCCGATGGATTCAGTGCACGACGGATGAAACAGATGGCCATCCGTCACAATCCGTCGCTAATACAAGTCTATGGGAAAAAAAACAGGATCCTGCAGAAAAATTTGCAGGATCCTGTTTTTTCAAAACTCAACAGATTTCGACTGGAGGAAAAAGACGGAAGTGTGAAAGAGGCCTTAGGCTACTTTCACACTAGCGTCGGTACGGGGCCGTCGCGCTGCGTCGGCCCGATGTACTGACGCATACTGTGCAAGCGCTGCACAACGGGGGCAGCGGATGCTGTTTTTCCACGCATCCGCTGCCCCATTGTGAGGTGCGGGCGGAGTCCCGGCCGCACATGTAACGTTTTTTGCGGCCGGCGGTCTGCCACAAAACGACGCAACCGTCGCACGACGGTTGCGACGTGTGTCAATACGTCGCAATGCGTCGCTAATGTTAGTCTATGGGGAAAAAACGACGCATTGCGACGTATGCAAAAAAACGCTAGTGTGAAAGTAGCCTTAGGCTTCTTTTCACACTTCCGTAGGCAGTGTCCCGTCCTAATGCGTCGGGACGACGTGCCTACGGATATCACTAAAATAGTGATACAACGGAGGCAACGCATACAGTGTTATGACGGATGCGTCGGCTGAGCTTTTCTGGTGTGGATATAGGACTTGGTATTCCGGGGGGAGAGAGAGTGTTTGACGGTCAGTGACGGATCCTGCGTCCATAGGCTTCCAGTATAGCCAACGACGGAGGACTTGGTATTCGAGAGAGTGAGAGGGAGACTTTTTCCCGGGCTTGAAAATCCATCCAGGCATGCTCAGAGGGACAAAACGTGATACGTCGCTGGATTCTTGTGTGCGACGGTCGCCGGTGACAGGAGTGTGCCATCTGCATGGTCGCCAGCTACTAGTCTCACAACACAAGTGGAGAGCCGTACTGATGGGTTTTGTGTGGTAAGTCCATTTGTGACGGCTAACTGCTGTAGGCCGTGTTCACACGAGTGCATTTCACTGCATCAATGCCAAGACTGACCACAGGTCCCCTCACCCAGACTGAATCTAATAGACACATGACACGTCAGACCAGGCATTGTGGTCCATATACAGACCGTAAAAACGCTTGTGTGAACACGGCTTTAGCCATAACCTGCAAGACGCTTCAGAGATTCCCCTGTGCAGCCAAGTCTTTCATATTTGGAACGCTGCCACCCAGGGGCGCAACTGTAATGAGGCAACTTGAGCTTGTTGTCTCAGGCGGCGCCACCTGCAGGGCGGCAGTGGGAGCGCTCAGTGCAGGAGACCCTGCACAAAGTCCTGAGCATTGCTCCTGTGCAGAGCTGGGTGCCGCCTCCAGCACTGTCACCTCCTCAATCTTCTCTCCCCTCACCCTCCGGCTGATCAGGACATCGGCAGTAAGTGACAAAGCAGGAGGAGGTCAGAGCCAGAAATCTCCTCCGTGTGTGACAATTACAGAGGCCAGTAGGTGGCAGTGTCACAAATTGATATTGCCCCTCCTGGCTCCAGACGTAGGTCTGCTCCCTCCACTGCAGGAAGGACCCCCAGCCCCCACCATTCCTTAGAATAGATGCTGACACACTGCCTGCTGGTGCCTCTGTACGCTATCCCCTCCATAACTCCTTCGTCTGCAGCTGCCGTCCTGAGATCACAGGAGGCAGTCGGACCGAGAGGAGGAGGAGGGGGAGATCTTGTCTGCACAGACTCAGAGGAGGCAGCAGCTCCCTATGTCCTCCTGTGCTAGGGCCGATATGGAGCACTAGCCTCTGCCCCTGGTGACCTGGGATGGGGTAAGCAGTGAAGTCTCTACTGCAGCACTCGTGAGTATATTCAAAGTCATTTATAGTGTATGTAATAGTGTGTATAGTGTCTGCTTTCCTGTGTGTGAATGGATGCAGAGGTTTCTTGTGTATGTAATAGTGTATCTGTAGTGTGTAGTGTACAGTATGTGTCTCTGTTAATAAATGAGTGTGATGAGTATATATGGATATACTGCCTGTGATTCTTGAGTATGATCAGGCCTGAACCCACCTTTGTCTCTGCTTAGCAGGATCCCACATAATAATCAAATCCCCCCCAATTAGGGTACGTGTCCACGTTCAGGAAACGCTGCGTGTTTGATGCTGTGTGGGGCCGCAGCGTCAAACACGCAGCGTCCAGATGTTCCAGCATAGTGGAGGGGATTTTATGAAATCCCGTCTCCACTATGCGTGGAAACACGCATCCGTCGGCCCTGCGACTCCGGACATGCTGCGCTTCTTTTAAGATCGCAGCATGTACGTGTTCCTTGCGGCGACGCTGCGTGTTATGACCCCAATGGCAGAGGGTCTCAAAAGTACATACCAAGTCTGCAAACATAAAAAACCAGCTCATAGGGCAGTGGTAACTGGGCTAACCGTATATCTAATCCTAGCACCACAAATAGCAGCAGCCGGGGAACGTGCCTACGTTGGTTCTAGACGTCTCGCGCCAGCCGGAGAACTAACTAACCCTAGAAGGGAAAAGATAGACCTTTCTTGCCTCCAGAGAAAAGACCCCAAAAGTTGGATACAAGCCCCCCACAAATAATAACGGTGAGGTAAGGAGAAAAGACAAACGTAAGAATGAACTAGATATTTAGCAAAGAGAGGCCCACTGACTAATAGCAGAATATAGTAAGATGACTTATACGGTCAGCAAAAACCCTATCAAAATTTCCACGCTGGATATTCAAGAACCCCCGAACCGTCTAACGGCCCGGGGGGAGAATACCAGCCCCCTAGAGCTTCCAGCAAAATCAGGAATCACATTTAGTACAAGCTGGACAGAAAATAAGAGCCATACAAATAACCAAAAAACAAGGAAGCACGACTTAGCTTAATTTTGCAAGAACCAGGACCAGCAGACAGGAGCAAACAGAAAGGATCTGATTACAACGATGCCAGGCACTGGACTGAGAATCCAGGAAGCTTATATAGCAACACCCCTGGACTAACGACCCAGGTGGGTGCCAAACTGAGAAAGACAATCCCAGAGTCATATCACCAGTGACCACAAGAGGGAGCCAAAAAAGTCTAATTCACAACAGCTGCGCCGCCGCAAGGAATAACACAGGGCCCTATGCGAGGGGTGCGATGATGCCGGATGTGTGCAATGAACACATCCGGCATCATCGCGTCCCAGAAGGGGGCGGGGCTTAGCGCCGAGCGGGTTTGCCGCTCCGACGATACCGCCGGCCATCCTGATTGTGGACACATACCCTAACAATCCCTTGCATATATCCAGCGCAGTGTAACCTGTGCGCTCCCCTGAGTATCCGGAGTCCTGTCCAGTACTGTGCTGGGGTGCAGGCAGTGCGGTGCTGGTGTATGTGATGTGCTCTCCCGTGTATCCGGAGTCCTGTCCAGTACTGTGCTGGGGTGCAGGCAGTGCGGTGCTGGTGTATGTGATGTGCTCTTCCCTGTGTATCCGGAGTCCTGTCCAGTACTGTGCTGGGGTGCAGGCAGTGCGGTGCTGGTGCATGTGATGTGCTCTTCCCTGTGTATCCGGAGTCCTGTCCAGTACTGTGCTGGGGTGCAGGCAGTGCGGTGCTGGTGTATGTGATGCTGTCAGTGCAGATGAGTCCTGTGCACTCTGGTACCCAGCACCCAACACCTGAAGGTTCTGCAGTTATCGCCCCTCACATTATCACATCTCCTGAAGGATCGTGTATGATTCCAGAGCTCTGCACTCGCATATTTATTGTTCTGTTCATGCTAGCAATGGACCTAATAGTCCGGGCAGTGGTGACCACGGTTATTTCACTATATATAGATGTAGTGATGAGTCTGGGTTTAGGTTCCTCTCTGACTGAGAATAATGTCAGTTCTGTGTGGGCAGCCAAAGTCTCTTTTTTTTGTTTGACTAAACTATTACAGATAGGACACACAGGCAGGGGCGCCGCTATCATGGGGCAAGTTGAGCCCTTTGCTTCAGGCGGCAGTCGTCACCGAAAGACGGGGCGGCAGAGCGGCGGTCAGAACACCTGGTGCTGACTCTCCATAATCCCTGACATTTGCTGTCACTAGTGTGGTGCGCAATATCAGCCGGTCATCCCTGCACCCGCAGAGCAGCACACCATATATTAGCTGCTCTGTGCAAACAGGACCTGTGATGAGGTCACAGGAGGGGAGGAGTCAGTGGTCACATGATCGGGACCTCCATGGATTGCAGGACTTTGCTGTGCTGGTTGCCAGGGTAAGTGTGTGTATGAGGTGTGTCATGATCTCAATGGCAAGAGAACATAGCATAAGCATATATAGGAACTAGCTCTTGAAAGATGGGAACTGAGCTGACCATGAACTAAACCTAACGCACAACTAGCAGTGGCCGGGTAGCATGCCTACGTTGATTCTAGATGCCCAGCCCAGCCGGAGGACTAAATAAAGCTAGCAGAAGAAAATATTAGTCCTAGCTCACCTCTAGAGAAATACCCCGAAAGGAGACAGAGGCCCCCCACATGTATTGGCGGTGAGTTGAGATGAAATAACAAACGTAGTATGAAAATAGGTTTAGCAAATTTGAGGTCCACTTACTACATAGCAGAAGACAGAAAGGACACTTTCATGGTCAGCTGAAAACCCTATCAAAAATACCATCCAGAAATTACTTTAAAACTCTGGCATTAACTCATAACACCAGAGTGGCAATTCCCGTTCACAAGAGCTTTCCAGACACAGTAACGAAACTACAGCTGTGAACTGGAACAAAATGCAAAAACAAACATGGACAAGAGTCCAACTTATCTAGTAGTTGTCTAGGAGCAGGAACAAGCACAGAGAGGCTTCTGATAACATTGTTGACCGGCAAGCAACTAACAGAGCAGCAAGGTTATATAGCGACTCCCACATCTTGATGGGAACAGGTGAACAGAGAAGATGAAGACACCAGTTCAATTCCACCAGTAGCCACCGGGGGAGCCCAGAATCCAAATTCACAACAGTACCCCCCCCTCAAGGAGGGGGCACCGAACCCTCACCAGAACCACCAGGGCGATCAGGATGGGCCCTATGAAAGGCACGAACCAGATCGGAGGCATGAACATCAGATGCATTCACCCAAGAATTATCCTCCTGGCCGTATCCCTTCCACTTGACCAGATACTGGAGTCTCCGTCTGGAAACACGAGAGTCCAAGATTTTCTCAACAACGTACTCCAACTCACCCTCAACCAACACCGGAGCAGGAGGCTCAACGGAAGGCACAACCGGTACCTCATACCTGCGCAATAATGACCGATGAAAAACGTTATGAATAGAAAAGGATGCAGGGAGGTCCAAACGGAAGGAAACAGGGTTAAGAATCTCCAATATCTTATACGGGCCGATAAACCGAGGCTTAAACTTAGGAGAAGAGACCCTCATAGGGACAAAACGAGAAGACAACCACACCAAATCCCCAACAGAAAGCCGAGGACCAACACGACGGTGGCGGTTGGCAAAAAGCTGAGTCTTCTCCTGGGACAACCTCAAATTGTCCACCACCTGCCCCCAGATCTGATGCAATCTGTCCACCACAGCATCCACTCCAGGACAATCCGAAGATTCCACCTGACCAGAGGAAAATCGAGGATGAAACCCCGAATTACAGAAAAACGGGGACACCAAAGTGGCAGAGCTGGCCCGATTATTGAGAGCGAACTCCGCCAATGGCAAAAAAGCAACCCAATCATCCTGGTCAGCAGACACAAAACACCTCAGATATGTCTCCAGGGTCTGATTAATCCGCTCGGTCTGGCCATTCGTCTGAGGATGGAAAGCGGACGAAAAAGATAAATCTATGCCCATCCTAGCACAGAATGCCCGCCAAAATCTAGACACGAATTGGGTCCCTCTGTCAGAAACGATATTCTCAGGAATACCATGCAAACGAACAACATTTTGAAAAAACAGAGGAACCAACTCGGAAGAAGAAGGTAACTTGGGCAGAGGAACCAAATGGACCATCTTAGAAAAACGGTCACACACCACCCAGATGACAGACATCTTCTGAGAAACAGGCAGATCTGAAATAAAATCCATCGAGATGTGCGTCCAAGGCCTCTTAGGAATAGGCAAGGGCAACAATAATCCACTAGCCCGAGAACAACAAGGCTTGGCCCGAGCACAAACGTCACAAGACTGCACAAAGCCTCGCACATCTCGTGACAGGGAAGGCCACCAGAAGGACCTTGCCACCAAATCCCTGGTACCAAAAATGCCAGGATGACCTGCCAACGCAGAAGAATGAACCTCAGAGATGACTCTACTGGTCCAATCATCAGGAACAAACAGTTTATCAGGTGGGCAACGATCAGGTCTCTCCGCCTGAAACTCCTGCAAGGCCCGCCGCAGGTCTGGAGAAACGGCTGACAATACCACTCCATCCTTAAGGATACCTGTGGGCTCAGAGTTACCAGGCGAGTCAGGCTCAAAACTCCTAGAAAGGGCATCCGCCTTAACATTCTTAGAACCCGGTAGGTATGACACCACAAAATTAAACCGAGAGAAAAATAATGACCAGCGCGCCTGTCTAGGATTCAGGCGCCTGGCGGTCTCAAGATAAATCAAATTTTTGTGGTCAGTCAATACCACCACCTGATGTCTGGCCCCCTCAAGCCAATGGCGCCACTCCTCAAAAGCCCACTTCATGGCCAAAAGCTCCCGATTCCCAACATCATAATTCCGCTCAGCGGGCGAAAATTTACGGGAAAAGAAGGCACAAGGCCTCATCACGGAGCAGTCAGAACTTTTCTGCGACAACACTGCCCCAGCTCCGATCTCAGAAGCGTCGACCTCAACCTGAAAAGGTAGAGCAACATCAGGCTGACGCAACACAGGGGCAGAGGAAAAACGGCGCTTAAGCTCCCGAAAGGCCTCCACAGCATCAGGGGACCAATCAGCAACATCAGCACCCTTCTTAGTCAAATCGGTCAATGGCTTAGCAATATCCGAAAAACCAGCAATAAATCGACGATAAAAGTTAGCAAAGCCCAAAAATTTCTGAAGACTCTTAAGAGAAGAGGGCTGCGTCCAATCACAAATAGCTTGAACCTTGACAGGATCCATTTCAATGGAAGAGGGGGAAAAAATATATCCCAAAAAGGAAATCCTCTGTACCCCAAAAACACACTTAGAACCCTTCACACACAAAGAATTAGACCGCAAAACCCTCCTGACTTGCTGGACATGAGAGTCCCAGTCATCCGAAAAAATCAGAATATCATCCAGATACACAATCATAAATTTATCCAAATTATCGCGAAAAATATCATGCATAAAGGACTGGAAAACTGACGGAGCATTAGAAAGACCAAAAGGCATCACTAAATACTCAAAGTGGCCCTCGGGCGTATTAAATGCGGTTTTCCACTCATCCCCCTGCCTGATTCGCACCAAATTATACGCCCCACGAAGGTCAATCTTAGAGAACCACTTGGCCCCCTTTATGCGAGCAAACAAATCAGTCAGCAACGGCAATGGGTATTGATATTTAACAGTGATTTTATTCAAAAGCCGATAATCAATACATGGTCTCAAAGAGCCGTCTTTTTTTGACACAAAGAAAAAACCGGCTCCTAAGGGAGATGACGATGGACGAATATGTCCCTTTTCCAAGGACTCCTTTATATATTCTCGCATAGCAGCATGTTCAGGCACAGACAGATTAAATAAACGACCCTTTGGGTATTTACTACCCGGGATTAAATCTATGGCACAATCGCACTCTCGGTGCGGAGGTAACGAACCAAGCTTGGATTCTTCAAAGACGTCACGATAGTCAGACAGGAACTCAGGAATTTCAGAGGGAATGGATGATGAAATGGAAACCACAGGTACATCCCCATGAGCCCCCTTACATCCCCAGCTCAACACAGACATAGCTCTCCAGTCGAGGACTGGGTTGTGAGATTGCAGCCAAGGCAATCCTAGCACCAAATCATCATGTAGATTATACAGCACCAGAAAGCGAATAATCTCCTGGTGATCCGGATTAATACGCATAGTTACTTGTGTCCAGTATTGTGGTTTATTATTAGCCAATGGGGTGGAGTCAATGCCCTTCAGAGGAATAGGAGTCTCCAAAGGCTCTAAATCATACCCACAGCGTTTGGCAAAGGACCAATCCATAAGACTCAAAGCGGCGCCAGAGTCGACATAGGCGTCCGTGGTAATAGATGACAAAGAGCAAATCAGGGTCACAGATAGAATAAATTTAGACGGTAAGGTGCAAATGGAAACAGATTTACCAAGCTTTTTAGTGCGCTTAGAGCATGCTGATATAACATGAGTAGAATCACCACAATAGAAACACAACCCATTTTTCCGTCTAAAATTCTGCCGCTCGCTTCGGGACAGAATTCTATCACACTGCATACTCTCTGGCGACTTCTCAGTGGACACCGCCAGATGGTGCACTGGTTTGCGCTCCCGCAAACGCCTATCGATCTGAATAGCCATTGTCATGGACTCATTCAGACCCGCAGGCACAGGGAACCCCACCATAACATCCTTAATGGCATCAGAGAGACCCTCTCTGAAAGTCGCCGCCAGGGCGCACTCATTCCACTGAGTAAGCACAGACCATTTACGGAATCTTTGGCAGTAAATTTCCGCTTCATCTTGCCCCTGAGATAGGGACATCAAAGTTTTTTCTGCCTGAAGCTCCAAATGAGGTTCGTCATAAAGCAACCCCAAGGCCAGAAAAAACGCATCCACATTGAGCAACGCAGGATCCCCTGGTGTCAATGAAAAAGCCCAGTCTTGAGGGTCGCCCCGGAGCAAGGAAATCACAATCCTGACCTGCTGTGCAGGGTCTCCGGCAGAGCGAGATTTCAAAGACAAAAATAATTTGCAATTATTTCGAAAATTCTGAAACCCGGATCTATTCCCCGAGAAAAATTCCGGCAAAGGAATTCTCGGCTCAGATACAGGTGCATGACAAACAAAATCTTGCAAATTTTGTACCTTCGTGGCGAGATTATTCAAACCTGCAATTACACTCTGAAGATCCATTACAAACAGATGGACACAGAGCCATTCAAGGGTTAAGAGGAGGTAAGAAGCAGCTAGACAGCAATTAAGGGCTAGGCAGCAAAACTCTGAGGGGAAAAAAAAAAAAAAAAAAATTTCCCTTCAACACTTCTTTTTCTCCTGCTTCAGCCCAAACAATTAACACTTTGTTGGCCGGTCAAACTGTCATGATCTCAATGGCAAGAGAACATAGCATAAGCATATATAGGAACTAGCTCTTGAAAGATGGGAACTGAGCTGACCATGAACTAAACCTAACGCACAACTAGCAGTGGCCGGGTAGCATGCCTACGTTGATTCTAGATGCCCAGCCCAGCCGGAGGACTAAATAAAGCTAGCAGAAGAAAATATTAGTCCTAGCTCACCTCTAGAGAAATACCCCGAAAGCAGACAGAGGCCCCCCACATGTATTGGCGGTGAGTTGAGATGAAATAACAAACGTAGTATGAAAATAGGTTTAGCAAATTTGAGGTCCACTTACTACATAGCAGAAGACAGAAAGGACACTTTCATGGTCAGCTGAAAACCCTATCAAAAATACCATCCAGAAATTACTTTAAAACTCTGGCATTAACTCATAACACCAGAGTGGCAATTCCCGTTCACAAGAGCTTTCCAGACACAGTAACGAAACTACAGCTGTGAACTGGAACAAAATGCAAAAACAAACATGGACAAGAGTCCAACTTATCTAGTAGTTGTCTAGGAGCAGGAACAAGCACAGAGAGGCTTCTGATAACATTGTTGACCGGCAAG